>NC_087290.1:4321538-4659038 GCF_015220805.1 Pogoniulus pusillus | reverse complement strand
TTCAGCCATAAAAAAAGGAGAAGTAATAATTTCCAATACTTGGAAAAATGCCACCTGAACATTTTTCTGGGAGAGCAAGTAAAGAAATCAAGCAGTGAGTATCAGTGTCAAAGCTCTGGCAGAAAGGAGATGTGCCTCAGAAGAAGGCTCACCAAAACTAGATCAGTTTCACGGTTCAGAGACAAGTTGCTGAGTGTATTCTGTCCATGCTTCCAATCCTGCCCAGCCTGTCTGATCTCTGTGTAGCTTTAGGCATTTTGATTCTGCCAGGCTGCTCTGGGGCTCTCCAGAGGAGCACTTGAGGGTGTGCCAAATCTCACAGAATCATAGAAACAGGCAGTGTTGGGAGGGACCACAAGAATCAGCCAGTTCCAACCCCCCTGCCATGGGCAAGGACATCCTACCCTAGAGCAGGCTGCACACAGCCTCATCTAGGCTGGCCTTAAACATCTCCAGGGATGGGGCCTCAACCACCTCCCTGGGCAACCCCTCCCAGCCTCTCACCACTCTCCTGCTCAACAACTTCCTCCAGCCTCACTCTCCCCACCTCCAGCTTTGCTCCATTCCCCCCAGTCCTGGCACTACTGATATCCTAAAAAGCCCCTTCCCAGCTTTTTTGTAGCCCCTTTCAGATCCTGGAAGGCCACAAGAAGGTCACCTGGGAGACTCCTCTTCTCCAGATTGCACAGCCCCAACTCTTTCAGTCTGTGCTCACAGCAGAGCTGCTGCAGCCCTCTGAGCATCCTCATGGCCCTTCTATAGATATGCTCCATCATCTCCGCATCCATCTTGTCCCAGGGGGCTTCAGAACTGGATGCAGTACTCCCTTGCCCTGCTGGCCACACTTTTCCTGATGCAGCCTGGGCTCTGGTTGGCCCTCTGGGCTGCAAGTGCACACTGCTGGCTCCTGTTGAGCTTCTCCTCCACCAGCACCCCCAAATCTGTCCCCTTTCTGCTCCGAAGATCACAGGGACAGGAAGATCCTTGTAAACCCAGTGTGGATTTTCCTTCTCTGGCATCAGGCAGGCACTTAGGATCTGAAGAGCCATCATTCTTGGGTTGCATGTGCAGGCAGTGCCTGGCTCTGGGGAAGCCATGCACCTCATCTGCCTTGCCAGGGAAGGTGCTGCTGCTCTTGGTGACTCTTGGATGCCTTGCACAAGAGGAAAAAGCTGCTTTAGTGCTTCATTGCTTTTCCAGGAGTGATACAAACCAGCAGGCTGCTGAATAAATACTGGTATCGATCTTTATTCCTCCGAGTGTGTATGGAGCAATTGTTACTGGACTGCCAGCAATTCTTTTTCTTGAACACTGGGCAGGTAAAGCCTCTAAAGCCAGGCTTTTCCAGTTGCCCTAGCTACTTGCTGGTTGGTTTTGTATGTGTGACCTCTCAGAGGGAGCCAGTTGCCCAGCACAGAGCAGTGTGCTGCCTTGCACAGCACAGGCAGGTAGGGCTGTTGAAAAGTCACTGTGTCTGTGTCTGACTTCCACCTGAAAACTTATAAGGGTTTATATTTTGTTTCTGTTCTGGATTTAGAAGGGGACCCAGGACAGGTCTTTTTTTTTTTCCTTTCTTTTGAAGTAAAAGTTGTGGAATCGTGCTTTGTCTGACAGTTGTGTGCTGTGTATGGAGACAGAAGTGTCTCAAAAGCCTTCAGTGCTTAGAAGTTCCAATACCTTCTTTAAACTCAGTTGGTAAGAAAGTGCTTTTGGGAAAGTAACTCCAGAGGTTGTGTAGTGGCTGCTCTGAGATTCTCTTACTGTCATCCTGCTGCACTCCTGAAGTGCTGTGACTGTGGCTTTATACAGACTGCACCAAATTAATGTGTTTTTAAAATGCCATAGACCCTGCTAATTGTCAGTTTTCCCTTCCTGACTACCAAACTGTTGCCTATTCTTATAAGCTTGGAACATGATGTCCTCTCCTCCAGACTGAAAGAGTTGGGGCTGTGCAGGCTGCAGAAAAGGAGGCTCCCAGGTGACCTTCTGGTGGCCTTCCAGGATCTGAAAGGGGACTACAAAAAAATGGGAGGGGACTTTTTAGGCTGTCAGGGAGTGCCAGGATTGGGGGGAATGGAGCAAAGATGGAGGTGGGGAGATTGAGACTGGAGGTGAGGAGGAAGTTGTTGGTGATGAGAGTGGTGAGAGGCTGGAATGGGTTGCCCAGGGAGGTGGTTGAGGCCCCATGGCTGGAGGTGTTTAAGGCCAGTCTAGATGAGGCTGTGTGCAGCCTGCTCTAGGGTAGGATGTCCTTGCCCATGGCAGAACTGGCTGCTCCTTGTGGTCCCTCCCAACCCTGACTGATTCTATGATGCTTCAGAGAAGTATTCTATCTGTGGGGTGTGCTATAAACCATTTCCCAGTATAAACATAAGTATTAAATGCCTGCTTTGGTAGAGGATGGGATTAGTCTAATTTAACAACTTGCTTTTGTGCTCTTCTGAACTCCAGTGTTGAAAAATACCTGTGTTATCTTACATGCTGCTTAAGCTATACTTGGGGAAATAAATTAACCAAATTAAGCTTTGGATAAACTTCTTTTGAGTTGGCTTCCAAAGGAATCAAAGCCTGTGCTGTTTGTGCTACCAGTCTGCTTCCATGCATCGCAGAGAGATTCACTGTTGCCACAAGAGCTTCTAAGTAGGTTATTTGTTCACAGCCAAACCAGGCAGAGGTGTGAGTCAAACACCGGTGTTTCGATGGCATTGCTCCTGAAGTCATTTGTTCAGGGTTCTAGCACAAAGAGGGATTGTTTTAAGCTGAAGAGAGTAGATTTAGACTAGGTTTTGGGGAGAAGTTATTCAGTGTGAGGGTGGTGAGGCTCTGGAATAGGTTGCCCAGGGACATTGTGGATGCCACATCCTTGGAGGTGGAGGTTGTTGTCAGAGAGAGTGATTGGCATTGGAATGGGCTGCCCAGGGAGGTGGTGGAGTCACCGTCCCTGGGGGTGTTCAAGAAAAGCCTGGCTGGGGCACTTGGTGCCATGGTCTAGTTGACTGGATAGGGCTGGGTGCTAGGTTGGCCTGGATGATCTTGGAGGTCTCTTCCAACATGATTGATTCTATGATTCTATGGAATGGGCTGCCCAGGGAGGTGGTGGAGTTGCTGTCCCTGGAGGTGTTGAAGCAGAGCCTGGCTGGGACACTTAGTGCCATGGTCTGGTTGATTGGCTAGGGCTGGGTGCTAGGTTGGCCTGGATGAGTTTGGAGGTCTGTTCCAACCTGGTTGATTCTATGATTGCCTTCAGCTGCTGGTCTGAATGTGTGCAGCTCACTGGAAAGTGTGACCTGGGCAGGAGTGAGCTTTTCCTGCGGCCGGTGGCTTGTTGAAAGGACAGTCAACCACAGGGCATGAATCCTTCGAAGTAATCTCAGAGCTCATGACTTAGTTTTTCTCCTTCTTCTCACTGTCCCCACATTGTGGCCACACAATAAATCCTAGAGTGAGGAGATCTCAATGATTCTCTTTCTTCACAAGTGTGAAATAGCTCCTGTGCACGAGGAGAAATGGGTAAGTGGCTGTGACACTCAGAATGGCTCTGGCTTTTATGTCCCTTAGATCTGTCTCAACTTAATAAATTTATTACCAGAAGCTCTCTGATAAATAAATCCTGCTCTGCACATTCTGTTTTTACAACTTTGTGGATCATTCCTCAGAACTTGCTAAGTAAGCAAAGTGCATTATAAATGCCTGTGTCTGCCTAAATATTGAAATTCTAATGCCTATTTTCACACCCTAATTCTAAAGTCTGAAGCCTCATGCTCATAAGAAATTGCCACTGGAAATCAGCAAGGTGCTTTAAAGTCAAGCTTCCTGGGGAAGTGTGGGGAGTTTTAATCATCAGAAATAGTTGATGGGAATCTAGTTCTGAATCTATAAAGACTGAGCTGCAGCAGGCAGGGTTAAATCTCTGGAGCCTACAAAAAAGCTGGGCAGGGACTTTTTTAGACTCTCAGGGAGTGACAGGACTGGGGGAAATGGAGCAAAGCTGGCAGTGGGTAGGTTCAGACTGGATGTGAGGAGGAAGTTGTTGAGCATGAGAGTGGTGAGAGCCTGGAATGGTTTGCCCAGGGAGGTGGTTGAGGCCCCATCCCTGGAGGTGTTTAAGACCAGGCTGGCTGAGGCTGTGTGCAGCCTGCTCTAGGGTAGGGTGTCCCTGGGCATGGCAGGGGGGTTGGGACTGGCTGCTCCTTGTGATCCCTTCCAACCCTGACTGATTCTATGACAGAAAATGGTTTGCTTTTCCACGTGCTTGATAAGGTAGACACAACTGATTTAACATTGGTAATCCCTTTTGCAGGCAGACATGTGTGACTGACTCAGCAAAATACAAACTGAAATAAGCAATCAGTGAATGGAGCATGATGAGGACGTGGCAATAGAACCAGCAGGCTGAACACTTGCTGTCTCCTAAGCTTGTTCATAGTCTCTACAGAAGCCAAACGAAGATCAATTCATATCCTGGCAAAGCTTTGTTTTTGTGAGGAGAGCATGAATGAAGCTGGTTTGGAATCAATAGCTTTGTTTTGTGGCATTACTTGTCCCCGGTTCAGAAGGATATACAAGGTTTTCCCTTCCCTGCTGAGATGTGGAAACAAAGAGCCGCCTGGATGTGTAAGCAAGAGCTGTGAATCAGTATATATGAGAGGATTAAGGAAACCTGAGCAAGCTGGAGCCTGCCTCTGTGTGTGTGCTGAGACACTACCTGTGTGTAGACAGCAGAAGATTGTAAGATGATATGTAGCAGATTGTATTTCAGGCGTGCTGCTTTGCAGCCCACCGGGGAGTAAATCACTCAATCCAATCAGTGCACCATTGATATGTAAGAATTTACCTCCCAGGTTTTCAGCTGCATTAATACAAAGTATATAGTGTTTCTTTTTTAAAGCAGAGCTGAGCCAGGAGAGGATCTGTGAGTAGCTACTGACTGTGGACAGTAAAGAAAATCCAAAGTTTGGCTGTGGAGGTAGGAAAGGATTTTGGTGTAGGTCTTGTGGGAAGCAAGTAAAAGTTTGATGGAATTCATAAGAGGGTGGAGGAGAGGGAAGAGGACTCCTGAATTTTCCTGCTGTCTGGTTTTCAGGTGTACATTCAAACCTCTGGTTGTGTGTAGGATGAAAATAAGTGTTGGGAAAGTGTAGATTGTGTAGCTCTGGTTTTTAACCTAGAGCATAACAGACTGGGCATCGGGAGGAAGCTCTTCACAGTGAGAGTGGTAAATACTGAAGCAGATTTCCCAGAGATGTGATTGAGGCCCCACCTCTGGAGACATTCAAGATCAGATTTGATGTGGTTCTGAGCAGCCTGATCTAGATGGAAGTGTCCCTGCTGACTGCAGGGGGATTGGACAAGATGACCTTTGAGGGTCTCTTCCATCCCAGTGCAATCATTGGATGTGTAAGTGTATGCATTTCCATGCAGTTTTGTGTTCTGTCTTTTCACATCAACTACATCACAGCCAGCACTGCCTAAAAATGCATCTAAAAATGCAGGCTGTACTTAGAACCTGAAGTTACAGTATGTAGTGACCTCATTGCTGTCTACAGCTGCCTGAAGGGAGGTTGTAGCCAGGTGGGGTTGGGCTCTTCTCCCAGACAACCAGCAACAGAAGAAGGGGACACAGTCTCAAGTTGTGCCAGGGGAGGTCTAGGCTGGATGCTAGGAGGAAGTTGTTGTCAGAGAGAGTGATTGGCATTGGAATGGGCTGCCCAGGGAGGTGGTGGAGTAGCTGTGCGTGGAGGTGTTCAAGAAAAGCCTGGCTGAGGCACTTGGTGCCATGGTTGACTGGCTAGGTCTGAGTGCTAGGTTGGCCTGGATGATCTTGGAGGTCTCTTCCAACCTGCTTGATTCTATGATTCTATGAAGCACTTTGTGCCATGGTCTGGTTGACTGGATAGGGCTGGGTGCTAGGTTGGACTGGAAGATCTTGGAGGTCTCTTGCAACCTGTTTGATTCTATGACTCTATGCAGTACCTCCTCTGGGGGCAGGGTGAGAGAGGAGCTAACATCAAGTGCATCAGGCTTTAGATACTCCTGTTAGTGTCTCTGTTGCAGCAGCAAACAAATCTCCAGCCTTAAATCATGTTCTCTGGGTTTAAGTAATAGTAAAAGACTTTCCAAAGCGTCTGTGCTAGGACAGCTCTGTATCTGCTGTTGTTTGGATCTCTGCAGATAAAGGCAGGCATTGAATAGGCATAACACAAAGGATCTGATACCCAGCTGCTGGGCCATCTCTGGATTATCACTGAAAAGGGAAGAGGGGGTTTGTTTTCATGTGGGAGGGTGTTGTGTGCCTTTGTCTGTTGGCCTGTTTGGTTTTGTTGTTTTCTTCTTCTGTTTTTTTCTTAACCCCTCAGCAATTCAGCTCTTGTCTGACTGGCCAAGTTGGGTTGGATCCTTCCTTAACCTGTTTGGTAGATATTTAAATGCTGTTACTGTTCTGCGCTAAGCCAAACTGGATGACCTTTCTCCTTGTGTCCCCAGGCTCTCAGTTCACTCACTCTGTCAGTTTTGTCTCTCTGATACCTTGTTTTGGGAGAGGTTAAGAATGCAACTTGTAGCAGCCTAAGAGTCATAAAGGGGCAAAAGCAAGCACAGAATAGCAGCGGTGCTGTGGAGGTTCATCTCTGGAGCAGAGAGAAGCTGTTGGGTTGCTGGAATAAAGGTTTGGCCTTTTGCATCTATTGCACCAGTGAAAAAGTGTTGCATGAAGAACAACAGTGCAGGCACTAGGGCCAGGCATTGCCTTTGAGCTCTATCACTACCTACCTACCTGGTCTTCAAGTTTGTTGACCTCTTGATGCTTAATGTCCCCAACAATTATGGTGGTTTCAGTATTCATAGCTAGTTAATTTGCATTCAGTTAACTAGTACCTGAAACTGGACTATGAATAGAAATGCAAACCCAAAACATAGAATGGTTTAGATTGGAAGGCACCTCAAAGGTCATCTAGTTCCAACCCCACTTCCCCCTGCCATAGGCAAGGACACCTCCCACTAGAACAGGTCGCCCGAGACCTCATCCAGCCTGGCCTTGAACACCTCCAGGGAGGGAGCAGCCACAACCTCCCTGGGCAACCTGTGCCAGTGTCTCACCACCCTCACTGCAAAGAACTTCTTCCTAACATCCAGTTTCAATCTCCCCTCTACCAGTTTAAACCCATTCCTCCTCATCCTCCCATTACAAGACCTTGTGAACAGTCCCTCCCCAGCCCTCCTGTAGCCCCCTTCAGATAGTGGAAGGCCACTCCAAGGTCTCCTCGAATCCTTCTCTTCTCCAGCCTGAGGAGTCCCAAGTCTCATAGCCTGTCCTCATAGCAGAGTTGCTGCAGGCCTCTGAGCATCTCGGTGGCCTCCTCTGGACTGGCTCCAACAGTTCCATGTCCTTCTTGTGTTGGAGGCTCCAGAACTGCACACAGGACTCCAGGTGGGGTCTGATGAGAGCACAGTAAAGGGGCAGAATCCCCTCCCTTGCTCTGCTGGCCATGCTGCTCTTGTTGCAGCCCACCACATGGTTGCTGTTTGGGCTGCTCTCACACTGCCAGCTCATGTTGAGCTTTTCATCAATCCAGACCCTCAGGTCCTTGTGCTCAGGTCTCCTCTCAGCCATTCACCACGCAGCCTGGATTTGTGGTTGTGATTGCACCCACCCAGGTGCAGGACCTTACACTTGACCTTGTTGAATGTCCTCAGGTTGACCCCACTGTCTTGTTATCGGACCCTTCGATACTGCTTGTGGCTTGTTGGTTTGTGTTTCCCCAAAGGAGGCAGAAGCTCCCTCTTGCCAAATGATGTGTTGTCGAGACCTCAGTAAGCAGCCAGCACTGGGTGGGTGAGTGGGGGTGGAGGTGCCAGCTCTGTGATGGTGAGACTGTAGAGCTCTGCTTGTGCGACTTTGCGCCGGGCGAGAATTTGCCAGACAGCGCTGAGCAGCGCCCCTCTGCCGAGGCTGATCTAATTCTGACAGAGGTTAAGTAAACTTTACCCAGTGATTTCTGTACATAACAGAAAAGGTTTAAAAACCTCTTCATCTTCCCAGTTCATAAACCCGTCAGCAGAGCGGATCTGTTATTACAGGAGAGAAGAGCTGCCTCTGAAGGTCCATTGTGCCTTTTAAGCTCATCATTTTTATACTGGCTGTTCCTGCAGCCGCAGCGTTCCGCCCCGGGTCCCAAGCAGCACAAGTGCTGGCCACTTTTCTTATTCATTGCCCTGAGTATCTACTGGGGATGTCAAAATCTTGAGTTCCCATGAGATCTATGCTACTAAGATACTCCAGTGGTAGGGCTGTAGACCGAGGATTTCATCTGAAAGTTGGCAGGTGAGGCTCATGGCACTGACAGTTTCATACCAACCTACCCAGGCAGAGCTGGGAGCTTGGTAAAGCTTGCTGGTGTGAGACCACACCTTGAGTACTGTGTCCAGTTTGGGTCAGCACAGTGCAGGAGGGACACTGAGGTGCTGGAGTGGGTGCAGAGAAGGGCAACGAGGCTGGGGAGAGGTCTGGCAAACCTAAGCTGTGAGGAGCAGCTGAGGGAGCTGGGGGTGTTTGGTCTGGAGAAAAGGAGGCTGAGAGGGGACCTTATTGCCCTCTACAGCTACCTAAAAGGAGGCTGTAGTGAGGCTGGAGCTGGTCTTTTCTCCCCAGTTACTAATGGTAGGACAAGAGGAAATGGCCTCAAGTTGCATCAGGGGAGGTTTAGGTTGGCTGTTGGGAGGAAGTTCTTTCCTGAGCAGGTGGTCAGGCACTGGCACAGGCTGCCCAGGGAGGTGGTGGAGTTGCCATCCCTGGAGGTGTTTAAAAGGAGAGTGGATGTGGTGCTGGAGGCTGTGGTCTGGTGATGAAGGCTGCTGGGATGAAGGTTTGCCTGGATGACCCTGGTGGTCCTTTCCAAGCACAGTGATTCACAGTGATTAGATGTTGTGCTGAGGGGTTTGGGTTAGTCAGGGACTTGTCAGTGTGAAACTAATGATGGGACTGGAGGAGCTTGAAGGTCACTTCCAATCTAAGAAATTCTGTGATTGTGTGTGATTGCCACCCTGAAGCCACTGGCCTGGGAGGCTCTGGTGGGTAGGTGAAGGTTCTCTTGTGTGGATTTCCCATCTGAATGTTCAGTCTAGGTCTGCCTGTGGTTAAGGAAGAAAAAAGGCATTTCCACCTACCCCCAAAATAGCTGCATCAGTCCCTTATACCAGACAGCATTGAATCCTACAATGTTAGGGGTTGGAAGGGACATCTAGAGGCGATCTGCTCCAAGCCCCCTGCCAAAGCAGGATCACCTCAGGCAGGCCACACAGGAACGTGTCCAGGTAGGTTTTATAAGTCTCCAGAGGAGGCTCCACAGCCTCTCTGGGCAGCCTGTTCCAGTGTTCTGTCACCCTCACAGTACAGAAGCTTCTCCTCATGTTGAGAAGAACCTACTCCAAAAATAGCTGTGTCAGTCTCTCATTCCAGACAGCAATGTGCTTACACCTCGGAGAGGGGTGGAATAAATTGTCCTTTGGCAGCGTCAGTGTCTCTCCATTGACCTCAAAGGGAGCTTTGACTTCTGCCTTAGACCTGATGGCTCTTAATTAGCCACGTCCAGTGTTGTGTCTTCGTGGTCAGCTCTGTGTGTTGCAGACACTTCTAATAGAGGGTGGCAGAACATACACTGCTAATTTACAGTTCACGTTACCGCCTTTCATCCTATGATCTCTGAGCTCTTACAAGCTTGTAATTGGTGAGGATTTGGTGGCCTTTTTGCAGCAGAGTCAACATTCCTCTGCTTGGTGCTTCAGCTGGCATGGTGCCAGTCCTTCCTTGCTGGAATAACAGGGTCTGCTCAGCAGTTTGAGGATGAAGGTGAGAGTAGAGCTTGCATCACAGCCTCATAGCCCAGGCTGTTTCCCACTTCGGTGCAGCAGTGCTGTAGGCTACCTGTTTTCAGAGCCTATCATAGAGTCAACCAGGTTGGAATACATCTCTAAGATCATCCAGGCCAACCTAGCACCCAGCCTTGTCCAGTCAACCAGACCATGGCACTAAGTGCCCCATCCAGCCTTTGCTTGAACATCTCCAGGCACAGTGACTCCACCACCTCCCTGGGCAGCCCATTCCAATGCCAATCACTCTTTCTGGCAAGGACTTCCTCCTAACATCCAGCCTAGACTTCCCCTGGCACAGCTTGAGACTGTGTCCCCTTCTTCTGTTGCTGCTTGCCTGGCAGAAGAGACCAACTCCCACCTGGCTACAGCCTCCCTTCAGGTTGTTGTAGACAGCAATGAGCTCTGCCCTGAGCCTCCTCTTCTGCAGGCTGCACACCCCCAGCTCCCTCAGCCTCTCCTCACAGGGCTGTGATCCAGGCCTCTCACGCTTCAGTCCCTTCAGTCCATGCCTGTTTTGACATTATGTGGTGTTCAGCTCTGTTGGAAGTGGATTGTTTCAAAACTAACAGACAAAGCAAAGGCTCCAAATTCTTCTCCTTGTCAGATGCTCTCTGTCTGGGGTGACAGATAGGCCAAAAGACTGGATCTGTGGGCTTGCTTCCTGAGCCCTGCTGACCTTCTGTCATCTTGGGATTGACTACTTAATTTCTGTATTCCTTCATCCAGGGCAGTGTTAATGTACACTTTGAACAAGATTGTGTGGTGCTTAAATCATTGATGCCTTAGTTAAGGGGAGAGCAGCCTTCTTCTCCTGCAGACTTGATAATCTGAGAGTTCCCAGCTCTGGAGGCATTCCCTTGGTGTCCAGAGATATGCAGGTGAGGCATGTTCACCTCCTTGCAGCATGGTCATGCAGTCCAAAGGCACTGCTCTGTGCCTAGCTCTTCTGTGTTGTGTTGTGTTTTGCCACTGTGCAGCTGGTGAGAAGTGGAAAAGGGCAAGAAGCAGATACAATGAACATCATTACTTGAGCTCTCCTGAAAGGTATCTACCTGGTGATGGGCGCCTGTAGGTTGGCACTGGGTTATAAAGCACACTAGAGGTTAATCTTCTCTTTGGATCCTGCTCCACCAAAAGAGTCTTAGAATCATTAAGTCTGGAAGAGATCACTAAAACCCAAGACCACCATGCCCACTAAACCATGTCCTGAGATGCCATATCCACGCCGTTTCTGAATGCCTCCAGGGATGGTGACTCCACCACCTCCCTGGACAGCCTGTTTCAGTGCCTGACCACTTTCACAGCAAAGAAAATATTCCTGAACCTCCCCTGGTGCAGCTTGAGGCCGTTTCCTCTTCTTCTGTCACTCATTACTTGGGAGAAGAGATCAGCTCCCACCTCCCTACAGCTTCCTGTCAGAGAGTTGTAGAGAGCAATGAGGTCTCCCCTCAGCCTCCTTTTCTCTGGACTAAACAACTCCTCAGCTGCTTTTCACAAAGCTCAAGCTCTAGACCCTTCAGCTGCTTCAGTGCCTTTCTTTGGACATGCTCCAAATGTCCTGATGCTCTGTCTCTGTAATGGGGTAAAATTGTCATTTTGGGGGAGTGGTCTGAAAGTGCAGGTTTGGGAACCAAAGGTTCAGAGCTTCCTGAGCACCAATTGATTTATCTCTAATACTTTTAGCTGTGAGATAATGTTTGCTCCAGCTTCCCTTTGTAAGAGCTTAGTGAAACTAATCTCTGTGATAGTAATTTGGGGGAGAATCCCACTTAATGTGCAGAAATTCTGACCAGAGTGTCTCCTCTGCACCCTCCAATTCCATCTATTATTGTAGGGAAGGCATTTAAAAATGCATGAGCACATTAAGTTGAACTCTTTCTGCTGCTGAGCCACATTTTTTTAGGCAAATCTACCAGATCCTGTAAAAGCTGTGCCACTTTCATGCCACTAACAGTGTTTTTCAGGACAGTAAGTAACAAGAATCATTTATTCTACTAATCAAAAGGATATTTGCCCATTTAAATATTCAAACCCTCTTGCCTTAAAGAAGAGTGAAATGTCAGGAAGGGGTAAGCTCCTGATAAGCACAGCAGCTGGATTTATTTTGTGTGATGGCCAGCAAAGAAATGATTAATAACTGCACATCAGGAACCAGATTGGGGAACTACAGGGTGCTCTGAATTAGAAATAAAAGATGTGTGTGTAAAATCTTGCCACTCTAATGTGTAGGAGAGGAAATCTTTGAAAACCAACCATCAAGCTCTTTTGTGCTGCCACCACAGGCACAGAGGATCTGGCTTCCAGTAGCAACCTCCATCAGTAGCTACAGGGTGTAGCTTCATGTGATGTGGGAGCAACATAGAGCCCTAAAGACTCAGGACATTCTGCAGACCATGGGTGTTAGCCTTCTCCATGGTGGTTCCTGCTGCTGGCATTTCAAAAGGACACAGAGGAGGGTTGTCACCTTCATGCAGCATGGGATGATTGTCTTGAGCTGCCCTAATAGGGCATTTCTGCAAAGATGAGTAATGGTTTAGTGTCACAGATAATGATGATGTAGCTCTTAAACAGATACACTGCTCATCAATCAGCCTGAGCACCCAGCAAGGCTAGCACAGAGGTCCTCTACTCTTGTGACCCTCTGCCACGTGGCAGCAGAAGCAATGGGCCCAGTACTCATATGTGGCCATGACTGTGTTCCTTAATTTAAGAGCATAACACAGTGCTGTGTGCTTCCAAAGATTATCTCATATGATGCTGCCCAATCTTTACCTGTGCCAGGCATTACTCAGACTCATTAAATTGTTCCAATGGCTGCAAAAGCAGCCTGCTGTTGTTTTGGTGACCTTTTCTCCTGTCTGTGTTTTTCATACTTAGATCCATCCAAAGCAGCGTAGTGCTGGACCATCCTGCTTGTAACATGGACACTATACACAATGTCCTTCATCCTCTGGCTTAGAGGGAATCTTGGTGCTTTGTGCAGGAAGTGCATGGCCCAGGGAGAACTGAAGGTTACCAGGGAGAAAGGAAGAAGATCTTACTCTAACATGTCTCAGAGTTTTACAGTGGACTTCTGCATTCCTGGTCCTCTAATATGTATCAGAGTTTTACAGTTGGCTTTTACTTTCCTGGTCCTCTACTTCTGTATTCCTGATCTTCTACTTCAACAGCCCCAAGCAGTGCTGCAGGCTGGGGACAGAGTGGCTGGAGAGCAGCCAGGAAGAAAGGAACCTGGAAGTACTGGTAGATAATAGGCTGAACATGAGGCAGCAGTGTGCCCAGGTGGCCAAGAGAGCCAATGGCATCCTGGCCTGTAACAGGAACAGTGTGGCCAGCAGGACAAGAGAGGTTCTTCTTCCCCTGTACTCAGCACTGGTCAGGCCACACCTTGAGTGCTGTGTTCAGTTCTGGGCTCCTCAATTCAAGAGAGATGTTGAGGTGCTGGAAGGTGTTTGGAGAAGGGCAGCAAGGCTGGGGAGGGGCCTGGAGCACAGCCCTGTGAGGAGAGGCTGAGGGAGCTGGGGGTGTGCAGCCTGCAGCAGAGGAGGCTCAGGGCAGAGCTCATTGCTGCCTGCAGCTGCCTGCAGGGAGGCTGTAGCCAGGTGGGGTTAGGTAACCAGCAACAGAAGAAGGGGACACAGTCTGGAGTTGTGCCAGGGAGGTCTAGGCTGGATGTTAGGAGGCAATTCCTGTCAGAGAGAGTGATTGGCATTGGAATGGGCTGCCCAGGGAGGTGGTGGAGTTGCTGTCCCTGGAGGTGTTAAAAAAAAAGCCTGGCTGAGGCACTTAGTGCCATGGTGTGGTTGATTGGACAGGCCTGAATGCTAGGTTGGACTGGATGATCTTGGAGGTCTCTTCCAACCTGGTTGATTCTGTGATTCTGCTCTCTGGCTTAGGCACTGGGGTCTTGTCCACAACCCCTGTGTGGTGCTTTCTCCTGTGTGCCATAGGGCATACTTGAGTACTTCCTACTATGAGAAGGTTTTGGTTCTCATGACATTTCTTGACTCTGTTTGGTTTCCCTTGAGATTATGTTGGCATCTCAGACATCAAGGAATTGAGTTCAATGTGGGGTTGGAAGTGGCATTTGCAGGAGGGTTGGTGCTGGTGGGACTGTGGTGGGAATGAGCAGTGAGGCACTCATTTACAGACCAAAGGATGAATGGCCAAATCTGCAAGCAGAACCTCTGACTATGCTCCAAACAATGCCCCAGGTAGTGTTGAGGTGGCAGCAGCCCAGAGGAAAACAGCTCACAGCAGAATGTAGTGTCTGGGGTTCCATACAATGCAAAGCTATGTCTCAAAGCAGATGATGAGATTGTTCTGCCCAAGTGTGTTAAGTCACAGTGGGTGTGAGGTTGGAGTTTTTGCTCTACCTTGCTTAAAGCAGTGATTCAAAGCAGCATCAATGTTCTCGGTCTGCAGCAGCTGTTTTTCCTTCAGCAGTGTTTTTCCAAAACCTCTTTGCCACCTGTAACTCCTCCCAGTTCATCTTCTTCTGGATCTTGACAGCCAGCCAAGGCTCTAGGATGGCTAACAGGCATTGGGGAAAAAAGTGTTAGAAATCTATCATGAGGAAAATCAGGTTATTGATGGATTGTTTTCAGCCAGCTTGTTGTAGCCTGGGTTTTATCTAGATTATAGAATTGTCAGGGCTGGATGAGACCTCAGAGATCTTCTAGCTTCAACCTCCCTGCCATGGGCAGGGATATCTCACACTAGATCAGGTTGCTCAGAGCCCTGTCTAGCCTGGCCTTGAATATTTCCAGGGATGAGGCTTCCACCACCTCCTTGGGCAACCTGTTCCAGTCTCTCACCACCCTTATGCTGAAGAACCTCTTCCTAACATCTAATCTGAATCTACTCTCTTCTGTTCTCTCCTTAAAAAGCCACTCACCAGCTTTGTTCTAGATCTCCTTAAGATACTGGAAGGCCATAATAGATCCAAGTGTTTCCTTTAAAAGACTGGGCATATTTGACAGGACTTTTAAATCACATCTAGTTCAACCCCCACTGCAGTCAGCAGGGACATCTCCAACTAGATCAGGTGGCTCAAAGCCCCATCAAGCCTGACTTTGAATGTTTCTAGGGATGGGGCCTCCACCACCTCCTTGCCCAACCTGTTGCAGTGTTCCATCCCCCTCAGAGTAAAGAACTTGTTTTTAATATCCAACACTCCTGCTTATTATTTCCAGAGTATGAGGTAGCCTTCCAGTGTCTGAAGGGGACCTGCAGGAAGGCTGGGGAGGGACTATTGACAAGGTCTTGCAATGACAGGACAAGGGGTAATGGGTTTACACTGGCAGAGGGGAGATTGAAACTGGATGTTAGGAAGAAGTTGTTTGCAGTGAGGGTGGTGAGACACAGGCACAGGTTGCCCAGGGAGATTTTGGCTGCTCCCTCCCTGGAAGTGTTCAAGGCCAGGTTGGATGAGGCCTTGAGTGACCTGTTCTAGTGGCAGGGGGTTGGAACTGGATGATCCTTGAGGTCTCTTCCAACCTAAAGCACTCTATGATTCTATAATGATGCTGCTGTCTGTGCTTATGTACTTTGAAAGAATATGCTGCATTGTTCTCTCTTCCACTACAGTGTTTTTTTCCCATGAAGAGTGCTACCTGACAGCACCTGTCATTCAGACACTCAGTCTGCCAAGCCACACTATCAGTGTCAAAGTCCACTGCCAGCTCTGTGCAAGCTTGGTTTGATCTGGAGCTGAAGGATCAGACCTGTTGTACATTCCACACTGCACTGTTGACCATGAGCCAGCAATGTGCTCTTGTGGCCAGGAGGGCCACAGGCATTCTGGGGTGTATCAGAAGGGCTGTGGTTAGTAGGTTGAGAGAGGTTCTCTTGCTCCTCTACACTGCCCTTGTGAGGCCACATCTGGAGTACTGTGTCCAGTTCTGGGCCCCACAGTTCAAGAGGGACCTAGAAATACTTGAGAGAGTCTAGTGCAGAGCCATAAAGATGACAAAGGGAATGGAACATCTTTGTTAGGAGGAGAGCCTGAGGGATCTGGGGCTGTTCTGCTTGGAGAAGAGGAGCCTGACAGGTGACCTCAGCAATGGTTATAAAGATGTGCAGGTGAGTGCCAGGAGGCTGGAGCCAGGCTCTGCTGGGTGATGCCCACTGACAGCACAAGGGGCACTGGGTGGAAGCTGAGGCATAGGAAGTTCCATGTAAACATGAGGAGGCATTATTGCACTGTGAGGGTACCAGGAGACTGGAACAGGCTGCCCAGGGGTCTTGTGGAGTCTCCCTCTCTGGAGATACTCACAACCCTCCTGGACACATTCCTGTGTGATTTGGTATAGGAGATCCTGCTCTGGCAGGGGGATTGGACTGGCTGAGCTTTGGAGGTCCCTTCCAGCCCCTGGCATTCTGTGATCAGTGCTGATAAATGGCTCTTGTAGTGAACGTGCAGAAACCCTCTGAGTCTGGCTCTCGGTTGCCCGACAGTGGCTGGTGTGATGCGAGGTGGTTGATGGGCAGAGCTTTGTGCCCCAGAAGGCAGCTGATCTGTATGAATCGAGCAGCAGAGGGGCTGGTGTTCAATCACTGAGCAGGAAGAAGTGCTTTTTAAACGTTACTTGCCATTTCATAGCCTCTTTGTGCTCCAGGAGTGCTTGCTGTGCTCCTGGGTTATTTCTCTGCTGCGGGATCACGAAGCAGTGAGTGATATGATATGATGTGATATCCCTTTTCTGTTACTGAGACAGCCAATAAACATCCTAATCTCACTTGCTGCACCAAAGAGCAGATTTACAGCTGGGTGGCAAGCATAAAACAAATGGTTGGAAGGTTCAAAGGCAGACTCCTGCAGCAGACAAATAGGTGTAGGAGCAAAACTTGATCTATTTTATTTATTTATTTATTTATTTTGGGGGGCGTGGGGGGGTGTGTTTTGAAATTGGCTGGCTTGATTAATGCAGCCTGATGGATGCCAAGCTGTTCAGCAGGAACTCAGCCAGCTTTCCCCTTCCCCCATCTCCCCTTCTCATCCTTCATTTGTTTCTGAATGGCTCCTTCCTATAAAGCAATAGCTGCAAAGAATTCACAGTAAAAAAATGTCCCCTGTAAGTATATTTAATTTCCTGAGTTTCCTGGTATGTTCTTTTGGTCACAGGCTTGGGCTTCATGTACAATAAAGAGCCAAAGAAGGTGACGGTGTCCACAGTCCAGTAGTGGTCCCTACAAGCGTCCAGCTCCTTGATACCACTGTGGGGTGGCCTGAGTAGGATGTTGGGAGTTGGTCCATGGGCTTGCTAGGCTGAGATTTAAGATCAGAGAATCATGATGGGTCTGGTGTTTGTGATCTCTCTGTCAGTTTGTTGCTGAAGCAAAAAAAAGAAATGTCAGAGGTGAGGCTGAGAGTCCTGGGCTGAGGGAATCTCAGCAATGCTGATCAGTATCTAAAGGGTGGAGGTCATGAGGGTGAGGCTGGGCTCCTTTCAGTGATGCCTGGTGGTAGGACAGGGGGCAGTAGGTGCAAACTAGAACACAGGAGGTTTCACTTGAACTAAAGGAAAAACTTATTTGCTTGGAGGTGAGAGCCTGGACTGCCCAGAGAGGTTGTGGAGTGTGGCCTTCTCTGGATAGATTCTGGACCCACCTGGGCATTGTGATCCTGGGCAAGCTGCTGTGGGTAACCCTGCTTCAGCAGGGTAGGTTGGACTGAATGATCTCCAGAAATCCCTTCCAACCCCTACCCTGCTGTATTTGAGCCTTGGACCAAGGATGGAGTAAACTCCATTTGTCTTCA
The DNA here is from genome assembly GCF_015220805.1 of Pogoniulus pusillus. Taxonomy (NCBI): domain Eukaryota; kingdom Metazoa; phylum Chordata; class Aves; order Piciformes; family Lybiidae; genus Pogoniulus; species Pogoniulus pusillus. The sequence continues at coordinate 4,641,409 of NC_087290.1, read as the reverse complement.
GATACAAGTTACGCTTCTCAAGGAGAGCTCAGCAAGGTCTTTAAATTAAACCCAGTGCTGTGTGTTAGGAACTATCTCCAGCCTCTGAAAACTTAGACTTCTGTGAGCATGATTTAATGGGATGTAGTCAAGCATAATTTAATGGGACATAAAATGCCTCTTGCTCTGATACCCCATTGATCTAAACCAGAGACAAAACTATAAAGGGTCTGTTTCTCTTTTTGCTATTGATTCATGATATTTGGATGTAAATCCTGCAAGCAGGTGCCAGCCTCCATTTAACTGAAGAGAGGAGGATTTAGTGGGGAAAATGTCACTGTGTAACCTGCACTAATGAGTTTACAGGTGCTGGCAGGCAAGTAGCATTCTGTGCTGTACCAGTTGAGTAGCAAAGAGGGGATTGTGAGGGATCAACTGCATTCTGCTTCAGTTTGCTCCAGTCAGAAGTATTTTCAGATGCAGAAGGCCAGATACTGCCCTTTTGTAGACTGACACAGTGCCTGTGTTTGTGCAGCTCTGCCCTGGGGCCATGTGCAGATGGGTTCTTGGCTGCTGAGCACCTGATAGATGGGAGGAGTAGTCTCTAGAAGGACTTGGTGGTAATGATGGAAAGTTGAAAGTGGACAAATTTACATCTAAAATGAGGTGCTGGTCTTTAACCCTGTGAGTGATTAATCACTGGCAGCAACAGGAACCTATTGTGATGGTCTTTCCATTCGATTTCCTTGAAAGAGTTTCAGATGTATGGAGTGTTCCCTTGGAAATCCAGCTTACTGGACCAGGACTTCACTCGTGGGCAGCCCAGATACACTGTGAGCTGAGCATTAGAAATGGAACATGAGATTCTTCTCCTGGAAGATCTGAGAAGTTGTGAATCCATTAAGAAGTGGATTTGCTTTGGTGTCAAATCAGGTTCTGGAAAAGCTTGGCAAAAAAATGTCAGGTTCATTCTTAGGGTCTCTTGCCTCCTATGCATTGCTTTGCCTTCAGCAAAGCCTCCCCTGAGAACCTTCTCAACTACCACATTTATCTCATTAATTGCTAATCCCCAAAGAGACCTGCCCACAATCTGGGCTACAGCTCTGCTAGAATCGAGCTCTGGCCCACTGCATCCCTTTTTGGATAGTTACTGAGTTGTAAAACCTAAGCTTAGAAGTGTTTTGGCCTGGGATCTGAATTTTAACTTACCGCCTGGTAAGTAGCCAAAGCTTTCTCTTCTGAGGATGATAACTGTGGTCAGAGGGAGAAAATGTGTCTCAAGTGTGGTTTGATAGCCCATCCATTGCTTGGAACTCCTTCCCAAGCCCTTTGTCATTGCCTCTGCTGTGCTCTGGGTCGGTGCTGGCTTTTTCAGTGCTTGAAACTGTGTTCAGTTCTGGGCTCCCCAGTTCAAGAGGGACATAGAACTGCTTGAGAGAGTCCAGTGCAGAGCCACAATTGTGATGAAGAGAATGGAACATCTCTGTTCTGAGGAGAGCCTGAGAGAGCTGAGGCTTTTTAGCTTGGAGAAGAGAAGCCTTCTGAAGGGTGACCTCATCTATGTTTATAGATATGTGGAGAGGGAGTGCCTAGAGGCTGGAGCCAGGCTTTGCTCGGTGATGCCCAATGACAGGATGAGGGGCAATGGGTGGAAGTTGAGGTATAGGAAGTTTCAGGTAAATGTGAGGAGGAGTTTTTAGCCTGTGAGGGTGCCAGAAGCCTGGACCAGGCTACCCAGGGGGATTGTGGAGTCTCCATCTCTGGGGATAATCAAAACCTGCTTGGATGTGTTCCTAGGTGATCCTGCTGTAGCAGGGGGTTGGACTGGCTGAGCTTTGGAGATCCCTTCCAGCCCCTGACAGCCTGTGATTCTGTGAGGCAGCAGAAATTTCACATCGTGTGTCTTCCTACCTTGCACAGAAAATACACCCGCTTAGGGTTGGAAAGGTGCTGTCCTTCAGGATATGAGGGGGTGGAGATGAAGGATGGAGCTTTGTAAGGGAGTGATGGGCAGCCCGACAGCCTTTCTACCCACTGCTGGCAGAAGCCAGCAAGGTCCCGACCCACTGACCCATTGCCAGACAGTAAATCCTCCCCCAAGTGCTGTCTGAAATGTTTCCAGGAGCAAACCACTCAAAGCTCTGTTCCCCTGCACGGAAATGGTCTGAAGGCTGAGGCTGAAGCAGAGACTCCAGATCAGTCCCTTTGCTATTTAAAATGCTTAGAGAAACCCCACAAAGCACCAACCAGCCAGCAGCTCACCCCTTCTCATCTGGCATGCTCCTTCTCCTTGCTGTTTCTAACTAGTTCTTCACTCGACCTTCTAATTAGGTTTGAACTCGAGCATTTTTTGCTCATTTCCCCCTCCTTAGCCCCAGGAGGGCCCTGAAAGCCCCGGGTGGCTTCCCGCACACATGCACAAACATTTGCTGATGTGTCAGCTTGGCCGTAGTAAGCCACTGTGGTGGAGCCGGAGGGTTGAAGCCTGGCAGCACATGGCTGTGGGCAGAGAGCATCGCTCAAGCCAGCTGCTGTGTGCACCAACAACTCCAGAGAGCCCATGCGAGGGAGGCTGACAAGCTTGATGTTAATGTGGTGTTTTAACTTGCTGCCTTCCCTTGCTGTGGTTAAACCCAAAGCCACTGGAGAGCACGGAGTTTATGCAAAGCCTTTGCCTCCCCCCGCCTGCCTTCGGAGAATTGCAGCTTTGTGCATGCGAACAATGTGGGTATTTGACATGCTCCCTCCTTGCCGGGACTTATCTCTTCTCCCTGTATCTTTGTTTGCCTGTCCTCAGCAATCGGGGAAGGAGAACCACGATAAGAGTGGTGCGGGGCGAATGCGAATGAGTGGGAGATGAACCTCAGAGGGTTTGGTTTGGCTTTTCCACCGAACTCCTTTGATCACAAACTGAGCTCTTTATCCCCTTGAAGCGTGCCCCCGGGGAAAAGCTGCCCAGAGGTGTGCAATGATTAAAAGGAAATAGTCTTGCTCCTGCGACCACCTTCTCTTCAGCTTAACAGGTATCGACAGGTATCAAAAGCAGGTTTTTAATCTTGGAGTCAGTCTAGTTTGACTTTCCTGGCAGGATTTCAGGGTCGGTTGTCACTTTGCCCCATCACGACTGCTCATTCATTTTAAAGAGACATCTTCCCTTTGGCTGATTCCTTTCAGCATTGGGTGTGTTCCCTTTTGTAGAGAACTCGGCTTGCTGCAAGATAGGCAATAGTTAAACGAAGAAATAGGAACCTTGTTTTTATCTGGCATATTGTTTAACTAAGAGGATTCATAAGGAGCTGTATTTCTGTGAAAACCTTTGTCTCCCAAGTCTCATCTTGGAGTCTGAAGAATGCCTGCTGTTGCCTAAGAAACACCCAGTACAATTAAACACCGAGTCATTCTTGGGCAGTCAATGAGCTTGAAGCTGCTGGGATGTTGTTCGCTCTTTCTTCGCTTATCTGGGCAGGATTTCCTTGCTAAAGGCTGATTGTGTTCTGTGAACACTGCTAATGTTGCATGTCTAATCCGTCATGAATGCAGAGAGGAGCAGGGGAGCCTCGTTTTCTTCTTCCCCCCTTCACACATGTTTGTTGCAGGGAGGGCTGGAGGGTTTGCTTACACTGTTTGAAGTAGTTAAAGACTGTTTCTGCAGGGACTGTCTTCAAGCAGTCCTTCTACTGGAGAGGAGGAGACTGAGAGGAGACCTTACTGCTTTCTACAATTACAGAATGCTTTAGGTTGGAAGAAACCTCAAAACTCGTCCAGTTCCAACCCCCTGCCACAGGCAGGGACACCTTTCACTAGAACAGGTCACTCAAGGCCTTGAACACCTCCGAGGAGGGAGCAACCACAACCTCTCTGGGCAACCTGTGCCAGTGTCTCGCCACCCTCACTGCGAAGAACTTCTTCCTAACATCCAGTCTAAATCTCCCCTCTTTCAGTTTAAACCCAGTACTCCTTGTTCTGCTATTACAAGACCTTGTAAATAGTCCCTCCCCAGCCTTCCTGTAGGCTCCTTTCAGATACTGGAAGGCTACTCCAAGGTTTCCTCGAAGCCTTCTCTTCTCCAGGCTGCAGAGCCCCAACTGTTGTAGGCTGTCCTCATAGCAGAGCTGCTGCAGCCCTCTGAGCATCTCTGTGGCCTCCTCTGGACTTGCTAATAACAGTTTGATGTCCCTGAAAGGAGGTTGTAGTGAGGTGGGGGTTGGTCCTTTTTCCCTAGCATCAGATGGCCTCGAGTTGCACCAGGAGAAGTTTAGGTTGGATATAAGGAAAAATTTCTTTCCCGCAAGAGTGCTCAGACATTGAAACAGGCTGCCCAGGGAGGTGGTGGAGTCACAATCCCTGGGAATGTGATGATCTTAGGGGTATTTTCTGACTGAAATATCTCTATGATTTTAAGAATAGGCTTCCAAGTCTTGAGAGGAATGGGTGAGAGAACTGGAATTAGTCTGGAGAAAAGGAGGCTGAGAGGAGACTTTCTTGCTCTCTTCAATTGTGTCAAAAGAGGTTGTAGAAATACGAGTGTTGATCTCTTCTTCCCTGTAACAAGTGATAGGACAAGAGGGGATGACTCAAGTCAGGGGAGGCTTAAGTTGGAGATTAGGAAATACTTCTGTGCCAAAAACATTCTCAAAGACTGGACCAGGCTGCCCAGGGATATGGCTTGTTCCCCATCCCTGGATGTAGTTAAAAGTCTTCTAGATATGGTGTCACCAAGATGGTGCAGTAGTGGCCTTAGTAGGATTAGATAATGGTTGGACTTGATGATCTTGTTTCTCCTCTGTGGATGTCCTTTGTCTTGAGGTCTGCTGTATCAGTGTAAGGTGAACTTATTTCTTCTCATGGAATCATAGAATCAGTCAGTTTGGAAGAGACCTCCAAGATCATCCAGTCCAACTTATCTCCCGGCCCTATCCAATCAACTAGACCATGGCACTAAGGGCCTCAACCAGTCTTGTCTTGAACACCTCCAGGGACAGCAGCTCCACCACCTCCCTGGGCAGCCCATTCCAATGCCAATCACTCTGTGAAGAATTCTTCCTAACATCCAGCCTAGACCTCCCCTGGTACAACTTGAGGCTGTGTCCCCTTGTTCTGTTGCTGCTTTCCTGGCAGAAGAGCTCAACCCCACCTGGCTACAGCTTCCCTTCAGGTAGTTGTAGACAGCAATGAGCTCTGGCCCTGAGCCTCCTCTGCTGCAGGCTGCACACCCCCAGCTCCCTCAGCCTCTCCTCACAGGGCTGTGCTCCAGGTGGCAGTAGGTAACCTGAGGACCCCTTCCACTTCCTCTCTGATGCACAGAAATGTGTCTAAGCAGACACCCGAGCACAAAAGCAGCTTGAGATAAGCAATTACCTCTGAATCCCAGAGAGATGGTCACAACTTTTTGTTTTTAATGTGTGCTGGCTGTGAAGTACAGACACCAGTTCTAGGCTGTGCTCTGGTGGGGCACTTCTGAGCTGGGAATGTGCTCAGCAGTATCTACAAAGAGTGCTAAAACCTTTATTAAGGCTACTTAACCAAGGATCATTTCATATTCATTTGGGTCCTAAGCAAACAGGAAGAAAATTCCCAAGTGCCATTTAAGAGCAAGGCTCATTTTTGAGCACCAGCTGGTCTGGAACCACGGCAGGAACGTGGAGTTTCACTTCCAATGGCAAAGTCATTTCCTTTTCTGCAATCTGCCTTTTTTTTTCATGCTCACACACATACAGACATAGGCACACAACCCACACCACCACACCCACAGTTCAGTGCACTCTGTACCTGCAGCTTGTCCTCAGTGCTCTCTGGGCTCAGAGGACACTCTGTCACCACCTCTTCTAGCCAGTACCGTGGGCACCAGGTGCAGGCAGCTGTAGCATGCAGCCGTGTGGAGCTGTGAGGTGTCAGCCCTGGGTTTGCACTGTGTATTCGTTGTGCGTGCCTGACTCCAAGCTCTGTGGTGCACTCTGTAACCCTGTCTCTCTGTCTCTCTGCCTTATGTGCTGCAGGTGCAAAGAGTTGAAATACAGCAAGGACCTACCCCAGATCTCCATCATCTTCATCTTCGTGAACGAAGCTCTCTCTGTTATCCTGCGGTCGGTGCACAGCGCAGTTAATCACACGCCAGCACACCTCCTGAAGGAGATTATCCTCGTGGATGACAACAGTGATGAAGGTTAGCAAGGCTGGGCCTTGAATCTCCAAAGCACCAGGAGGGAGTTTAATCTCTTTAAATCTTGTGGAGGAGTTTTGCTTCTTTGGGAGCAGCGATGCTGCTGGGAGGACCGTGGTGCGAGGTGGCAGGTGTGCTGGCAGGCAGATCAGTCCTCTCCTGCTTCTGTAGCAAAAAAGAAACAGGATCAAGCCCAAGTTAAAATCTCAGCTAATTATTAATTGAATGTGTAGCTGAAAGCTAGAAAGCTACAGGAAAGCAGAAGGACAGCTTAACTTTCTCTTTGTGGCAGCATTCAGAGGGTCTGCTTCTAAGTGCATCCTTGTTTTTAGTATGACTTCAGTTGCTGCAGAGATGCAGTCCTAAATATTTAATACAGCTGAAGGACAGGAGCCCAGAGCCTAATGAGCTTAGGGCACTTCAGCCCTGTGCAGTGGTGTTAAATGAGAGATGCCTCAATTTCCCTAACTGTAAAATAGTGTCCCAGGCTTTATAAATGGCTGGGACCCTGCAGAAGACCTCCTTCCTCTAATATTTTGGTTTTGATATGAGAAAGATAAGTAAAGAGGAAGAAGAAGAAACAAACACACCCAACCTGCTCAAGTGAGGCCACAGCTCACAAAGAGGTATGCTAGGTTTCTCCCATTAGACTCATGTTGGCTGCTTCAGCCTGCTCACACTCACTGTTGCAATACTTTCCCTTCTGCCTTTTGATTTCACAAAGCCACAGGAGGTGGTTTCATCTGGAAGCATTTTCAGACTTGGATTCTTCCAAGGTTATTTTTTATTTCCCAATATAGAATCATTTGGAAAAGATCTCTCAATCATTCAGTCCAAGCATCAACTCAATACCACCATGGCCATTAAATCATGTCCCCAAGTGCCATGTCCATAGGTTTCTTGAACACCACCAGGGATGGTGACTCCCTGGGCAGCCTGTTCCAGGGCATGACCACTCTTGCAGCAAAGAATTTCTTCCTAGCATACAGTTGAATAATGAAAGTAGGGTAGTGAAATTCTTCCAGAAGAAGAAGAGTAAACAGTTAAGTGATTTTAATTGCTGCCTCCTTTGTTTGCACTGCATGTTTCTAATATTATATTAAAAAATAAAGGATGTATGCAGTGATCAGAAGAGAGCAGGGAGAGTGCAGGATGTGGAGAGCTCATTTCCAGAGGGAGCCTGAGAGGTTGCTCGTCTGTCTGCAGTGAGACGAGATGGTGTACAGCAAGCTACTCAAGCCTGTAAAAATAGACACTCAAATACCACAGTAATGAGCACCATAGAAAGCTGATGAATTATAATTACCAGTAAAAAAAACACCCAACCAAAAAAAAATCATAGAGGGCAGCTCCTCAGCTGAGGGAAATTGCAGCAGCTTTAGTGCAAAAGCTAGGATGATGTGCACCAGTGAAGCCGTGGGATTTCAGAGCTGGAACTGTGTGGCTAGTGAAGAGAAAGTGGAGGTGATGTGGTGCTGCAGTATTGAACACTGCCCAGTACTTAGATGTCTCAAAACACCCCAGTGAGATCCTGCCTTGTCTCAGTTTTACCATATCAGTGGGGTGAAGAGGTGAGCACTCTGAAAAATAAGCCTTTGGTATTAATTATTGAGCTTCTCTACCCATTGCTGTGCCTAAAGAAATATGTTTCTAAACAACCTCCACCCATCGTTCAGCATCCAGCACTGAGGCTAATATTGAGTCAAGTGCTCTGGAGAGACACAGGACAATGAGGCAAAACCTTTTGAAGAATGTCACCACACTCCCCCACAACAAGCTGAGACTGCAGCTGGCAAAGAGGATGCAGAATGAAATCTCTTTATCCCCGGCTGACATCACAAGGCATCATCCTCCTAGTGGTTTGCCAAGACTGGGCCAGTCCTGGTGGGGTCTAGGGGTGAGGCTGAATGGTGGCAGTGTGTTCACAAGACAGTGAGACAGGTGGCCAAAGCTTGTAGCATGTCCAAGCACTTCCAGCTCTTTGTGCTTGCTCTTTTTGCAGGCTGACCAAGCTGCCTTAGTTGTGCTGGAAGTGTCTTGTGGCACCCATCTGGCCAGGGAGGTTGGTCATAGGATTGTGCTGTCCCTTAGGACTACATCTCTGCCTCTTCTCAATACCTCCAGGAATGGAGATACAATCATTGTCCTGGGGAGCCTGTTCCAGTGTTTGACAACTCTTTCAGTGCAGAAGTTTCTTCTAATCTTCACCCGAAACCCCCCTGGATGCAATCTGGGGCCATTTCCTCTTGTGACTTGCGAAAAGAGACCAAGTCCCACCTCTCTACAACATCATTTTCAGGGAGTTGTAGAGCAACAGAAGGTCTCCCTTCAGCCTCCTTTTCTCCATGCTAAACAACCTCAGTTTCCTCAACATCTCTTCACCAGACCTGTTCTTCAGACCCTTCATCATTTTCATTGCCCTTCTCTGGACATGCTCCAACCTCTCAATGTCTTTCTTGTAGTGAGGGGCCTAAAACTGACTCCAGTATTCAAGGTCTGGCCTCACCAGCTTGTCATGCTATTGCTGGACCAGGCCAGGATGCTGTTGGTTTTCTTGGCCACCTTGGCATACACAGGGTCATACTCAGCTGGTTGTTGATCAGCACCCTCAGATCTTTCTCTGCTGGGGAGCTTTGCAGCCACTCTTCTCCAAGCCTGTAGCCAGGAGATAACCTTAAACCGAGGGGGAAAAAAATCATGTATCATGTTCAGGAGGTGGGAAGCTTCCATTCTCCTTGCACGTCCAGGCAGTATGCACTCTGCATCCCACTGAGAGAACCCACAGATTGCATCAAGACATGAACATTCAGAGGCTCTAGTGAGGGCCCAGGGTTGTGCTCAGGCATTTTACCACACCTGAACACCAAGATGGCTTTGTCCTCAGAAACCTTGCAGTGGAATTATACAGGGAGAGAGTGGGTGCAGGGAGCGAGGTGATGCTAATAGCTGGTGGAGTTAGTAATGGCAGTGTTATGCTGTTGAGTCTTTGTGTAAGCATCATGACAAATGAGATTCTTAAGGAGGGATTTGAAGGCAGATAATGAGGTAACTTGGCAGATGTTTATGGAGAGCTCCTCCCAAGCGTGTAATAATCCAGTTTTCTCATGTAAAAGAAATGATGCAAACCAGAACACATCTCTGGGACTCATGCACTCACTTTCTGCAGTATCAAGGAGCTTCAATGACAAGAAAGAATTATTAATGGCAATAACATTGTCATGTCATTCCCACTAATGGTAGGAAATAATTGTGAGCAGCAATAGCAACATCATATTGCTGATCCTTTGGATATTACAAAGTCGTTGTAATATATAGACTTGGCTGTTGCAGAAAAATAATTACAGCAAAATAGTTTCTCATGAGCTCCAAGATTTGGAGATGAATCCTGGAGGATCATGTGCTGGTGCCAAGCAGAGGATGTGGATGGGTGGGTGAAACTTTGATGGCTGTGATTGAACAAGAAGAGGAATAAGTTTAATGTCTATATAAGCAGCCATTTGGGTTTGAGGGATGATTTCTGTGGCTTGTTACAGTGGCCTGGCCAAAGTCTTTTGTGTGGGGAGGTCAGGCTCTCACTCATAGAGTTATTTGCCATTGAAATGGGCTGCTCAGGGAGGTGGTGGAGTTGCTGTACCTGAAACTGTTCAAAAAAAGCCTGGATGGGACACTTAGTGCCATGGTCTGGTTGACTGGCCAGGGCTGGGTGCTAGGTTGGAGTGGATGAGCTTGGAGGTCTCTTCCAACCTGCCTGATTCTATGATATACCTGAAAGAAAGTTGATCTTCAGAGAACAGTGGCTGAAACCCAGGAGGTGTGTTGTGCCCTGGTGGGTTACCAAAAGCAGCCTCTGGGAAAGTTGCCCAGAGGCTCATGAAAGTCCATAGCTCAGGGCAGGGTTCTGTGCAGGTTTCATCAGGGAGCTTTTTACCCAGAGGTGATGAGGAAACAGAACTCGTGTGGGTAATTGAAGAGCCAAGCATGTTCCCAAAGCAGATATAAAAAGCCACCTGGGATTTCCAAGTCAACTTCAGGTTCTTAAATTAGTCCCAGTGACAGGGGTAGGAGCTACATACCCCGCACATCCTGGCTGCAATGTGCCCTCTGGGTAGACCCCTAATGAGTTGCACAGGCACCATGAAACCTTTTGGTGTTTCGTAGTTTTCAGAGTGGAACAAACTGCTTCTGAAGGCTCGTTAGACACATCTCATGCTCAGCTCTGTTGTAACATGGGGTGTACAGCTGCACTGCACAACGTAAAAGCAGGCAGCAAGAGATTAACAGTTAATAAACACACTCATTCTGATTCCTTCTCTCTGAGCTGTAAATAGATTCAAGATACTGCTGCATTGTAACAGAGAAAAGGAAAACAAAATCCCCCCTTGAAGGAGAGCTCAGGGAGTTGTAGTTTGAACCAGAGCTGCACATTGTACTTTGTAAAGAGTTTTTTTGGAGGCTGCTTTTGTTTGTGTTTGTTGCAGGGGTGTAATTACAAAGGCAGTGCACAGGTTGTGTTTCGGAGTGATAACGTGCTGCCTGAGATGTTGGAGGGATGCAGCGACGTGCCTCTGAGATGTCACGTTATCTCACAGCTGCACACGTTGTCTGAGGCTGTAGCTTCATCATCACCTGCTTCTTTTTGCTTTTAGTCTGTCTTTCTTTGTTTTTGTTTTTTTCTTGGCTGTCTTTGGGTGGTTTTAATCTGGGATAATATCTGTTTGAAAAGCAAACCCCTCGCTAGGAAAAGAAAACCTTTGGATAAAAAGGCTGCTTGAAGGAGCTGGCTGCACTCAGTGAGACATGCTATGGGTCGTAATTTACCTGGCTGTAACGTATTAGCTGTGACTTGATAGATCACTTTCTTGTTTTGCAGCTCATTTCAGCAGCAACAACAGCAGTTTGTGCGTGCTCTCCTGGGAGCTGCCTCGCCTGGGTTCCATGTGTTTGTGTTTCAAGCAAGGTTTTAACACAACTGCAAGAAGCTGAATCATATCTCAGCGTCTCTTAGGCACTGGGCCAACCTAATTATTCCAGCTCCTCACTGGGTTGCTTAGTTGTAGCTGACCTGGTGTTCAAATCCAAGGCTTTCAGGTCCTGCCAGGGCATGGAGGAGAGCAGCAGACCTGCTTGGTTTGTCTCCAGTTCATAGAATCATGGAATGGTATGGATTGATGGTGACCTGGCAGTGCCAGTTTAGCAGTTGGACTTTGATGATCTTTAAGGTCTCTTCCAACTCATGTTATTCTATATTTTCTAATATGGGTGAAAAAGGACCTTTGGAAGTCATCTAGTCCAACCCCACTGGCAATTCATAAAAGCTTTGAGTTGGAAGGGACCTTAAAGATCACCAGTTCCAACCCCCTTGCCATGGGCAGGACACCTTCAACTAGGTCAGATGTTCAAGGCACCTGGCCTTGAACATCTCCAGGGGAAGGGACATCCACAGCCTCCCTGAGTAGCCTGTTCCAGTGTCTCACTGGAATTTCTTTACAGTAAGTATCATATCTAAAGCTCTGTTAAAACAAAGCCCCAGATCTGGATCACATCAAGAATGTGAGATTTGGCAGAAGGGCTGCATCTAACATGACATTCTCTTGTCACAGGACATTAAAGCTAAGTGCTGAGGTCTTGCATAAAGGCTTAGGTTGAATCAACTCCTGAAAGCCGACAATGTGGGTAGGCTGAGAGATCGAACCTTCTTCTTATCTGATAGCCCTTGAACAGCTCTGGTGTGTGGCTCTGTTTCCTCATGTGAGTCTGGAGGTTGTGCGGGCATGGAGGAACTGGAGAGACATTTGGCTTTCACTGAACCAAAGGCTTGCAGCTGACTGTGCCTTGTGGGGCCAGTTTTGCCTGTAACCCTGCGTGAGAATGAATCCTTGCTCCTGTTCCCCTCTTCAGTATTTGCAGGCAAAAGGTTTCAAAGACTCACCTGGCTCCAAGCGTCACTGCAAACATTCTAGTGCTAATTTACTGCAGTTTCTTTTGTAAGGTTGTGCTGCAGAAACCTCACCAGTGGTGGCTTTGGTGTGATTCAGGCAGGCAAAGGTGTGGGACAGAAAAGGGCTGGTGGCTCCCATGGCACTGGAACTCTCCCAGCCCTGACTTCTGTGCCCTCCAACCTTCAGAGTTTCTGATAAGAGCCTCAGGCTCTGCGGACCTTTCCCACCCAGCTCAGCCTGGCAAACACAATCATGTTTTCTTTAGGGGTGGAGAGGAGGTGCAGTCCATTCCCTGGGACCACCTGGCCATTGTATGAAATTTTTTCTGCCATTGGTAGCTCCTTGAGCTCCTCTGATGCCATTGGTCTTGCATTGTGTGACAACAGGCAATTCCCCACTTGAGTTCTGGGGACTTCAACAGCCTTTGGGGAGATTTGGGTAGGAATTGTGGTGTGGAGCACTGAGCAGTGGATGTCCTCGGGTTGCTTCTGGGCATATGTCCATGCCATGGTTACTTTCAGTAGCATCAGGTGGTTCAATTTCTTTGGCAGGCCTGTTTCCCAGAAGGCTCACATAGGTGACAAAATACTTTGCCCTAGATAACATAAGTCATTGCAGCTGGCAGAAGGGTTTTTTTAATAGAGCAACAGGTCTATTGGATTTTAGTTCCTTGGACTTGCCCTTCAGTGAAGATCAATACAGACAGATGGAGAGCAAAAGGCAGGATTCAAATTGAACCTGCTGGCATTTTCAGTAGGGTTTCTCTCTGCAAATCTTCCCTGCAAGCTGGTTGTGCAATGGCAAAGGCTAAACATTCAGAGATACCTCCACGTGTGAATACTGACTGCATGCTCAATAGCCATGGCTTAGGGATGATGGGGATGTGCTCCAAAGGATGGAGGCTTCCTCAAAGGATGCTGAGTGTGGGAGGGAAGAGTGCCATGAGGTACAGAAGAGAAAGGAGTCTCTAGATTCCACTGCAGAGCTTAGTTTTGGCCAAGGCTGTGTTGATGCTTGGATGGGAGTTTTGCAGAGCATTCCTAGAGGCTGGCATTTCTCTTTTGTTACCTAGAACTGGATTTTCCACACCTGCACTTCTGGGTGCACTGAAGAACGAAATTCAAAGCTCACTCCATCACTGTCCCTGCTGGCTGGCTGCTCAGTTGAGTGCTAAGTATGTATCTCATCACACCAAAGTAGCAGTCAGCAGCTGCTGTGCACCATGCCCTCTTCCTGCAGAGATGTAAACCAGCTCAGGAGGGTGAGACACTGGTGAAGGCCAGCACAGATGTGCAGCAATCCTCTCCATTAGGGCTTCTCTGGTGCAGAAGAAAAGTGACTTTTGAAAAGATATGTGTTGTGGGCTGGGCCAGACAGGGATGGAGGGCAGGGAGCCAAGCCTGGAAATCTGGGCAAGGTTGTACAGTGAGCCCTTAGCAGCAGAGGCTCTGGAACCACATTTCCCATGTCTGCTTAATGCTTGTGTTCCTCCTGAGTGTTTCTGCATTTGGGTAGCAGCCTGTTGATGCAGTGAGGCACTTAGTGCCATGGTCTAGTTGATTGGACAGGGCTGGGTGCTAGGTTGGACTGGCTGAGCTTGGAGGTCTCTTCCAACCTGGCTGATTCTCTGATTCTGTTAGGGATGCCTGAAGCATGCATTGATGACGAGAGAAGAGGGCACTCTGGCCTCTGCTGATGACCAGAGTGGTGGATTAGAATGCTGCTAATCAAAAGCATCTTCTTGGCTGGTCTTCGCAGTCACCTTGTGTGGTTGCACAGGTGTGCTGTACTGGCCTTCATGCTCTCAGAAGATAAGTTCTTCACCTCTTGGCATCCACCATCCTTTCAGAAAGGAGCAGGACGTGGCTGTGGCTCCCCAGGGTGTTTCTGACAAGCTGCCTGTTACACAGTGCGGCAGGCAGAGGAATCTCCCAGGCTTCACCCTTCGCTGCCTTCGAGGCGCGGCGCTACGATTCATCCTGTTTCACTGGAGCTGTACTCTCCTTTTTGCTGCTCAGGCAATTCCCAGGATGATTTTCTTTCTCTTGTTTTCCTCCAAATGAGATGAAAGGTCCCCATTTGAAAATAGTTTTAATTGTTCAGGCTAGCCTCTGCTGCCATGGTCTGCAGCATTGATGACCTGACAAAAACATGCCAGTTGCCAGTGCTGAGCTTGTAGAGCTTCATCTGTCAAAAAAGAATCTGTGTCTCTGTCTCCTTAAAACCATTTGGGAGAGTTGTTGTCTCCATGAAATACTGTTTTCTTTTTCCTCTGAGCGGCTCAGCACGAAATGCAAGTTGCTGAGTTATGGATGTGTGTGTGATGCAGATGCTTTGAATTGAGGAAGGGGCTCATTTGCTTTATTCTTTTGATTCCCGTCTCAGCATAAAAGAGAAATGAGACTTTGGGGAAATTGATATGTGAAGGGAACCACCCCAGAAAGGCAGTTTGAAGAAAGCATGTTTTATGTGCTTGGAAGAAGGCGTGGAAGGGAAAGGAACAGATAATGCTTTTTCCTTTGATAATTTCTTGGGCTAAGGCCAGCAGATGGGACTTGCTATTTGCTCTTCTTCTCTCCATTGCTCTGTTTCTTGCTTGTAGGAACCCATGTGTGCTTGTACATCTCAAGTATTTTACCACATGGGCTATATTAAAGATGACTTAGTTTTTTCCTGTTTTTTTTTTCCAACCTGCATGTCAAAGGGTAGTAGACTATGATTTGAGATCATGAACTGTATGACACCAAGCTAGGAGCACAAGTGTTGATCAGTTGGAAGGTAGGAGAGCCCTGCAGAGGGACCTGGCTAGGCTGGATGGGTGGACAGAGGCCAATGGGATGAGATTTAACAGGGCCATATGCAGGGTTCTGCACTTTGGCCACAACAACCCCAAGCATCACCACAGGCTGGGAACAGAGTGGCTGGGGAGCAGCCAGGAAGAAAGGGACCTGGGGATGCTGGTAGAGAGTAGGCTGAACATGAGCTAGCAGTGTGCCCAGGTGGGCAGCAGAGCCACTGGCATCCTGGGCTGGCTCAGGAGCAGTGTGGGCAGCAGGACAAGGGAGGTTCTTCCACCCCTGTGCTCAGCACTGTTCAGGCCACACCATGAGTGCTGTGTCCAGTTCTGGGCTCATCAATTCAAGAGAGAAGTTTAAATACTGGAAGGTGTCCAGAGAAGGAAGATGAAGCTGGTGAAAGGCCTGGAATACAAACCCTATGAGGAGAGGCTGAGAGAGCTGAGGTTGTTTAGCCTGCAGAAGAGGAGGCTCAGGGGGACCTCATTGCTGTCTACAACCACCTGAAGGGAGGTTGTAGCTAGGTGGGGTTGGTCTCTTCTCCCAGGCAACCAGCAATAGAACAAGGGGACACAGTCTCAAGTTGTGCTGGGGGAAGTACATGCTGGATGTTAGGAAGAAGTTGTTGGCAGAGAGAGTGATTGGCATTGGAATGGGCTGCCCAGGGAGGTGGTGGAGGCACTGTGCCTAGAGGTGTTCAAGCAAAGGCTGGATGAGGCCCTTGGTGCCATGGTCTAGTTGATTGGCCAGGGCTGGGTGCTAGGTTGGACTGGATGATCTTGGAGGTCACTTCCAACTGGTTGATTCTGTGAATCTATATCTTAATTTTCTGCTGTTTTGGACCCTCCCAAGGAGAAAAGACATTCTTAGCAAACTGCTTTCAGGATGTTGAGTCCATGTGGTCACACAGTGTTACTGCTTAGCTGTTGGAGTCTTTCTCCTCAGAAGAACTCTGTGCATTTATTTCACTGATGCAGCAGGAGACTTAAAGACCAAACTTTCTGGCAGAGTACAGGCACTTTCCCAAAGTGTTGAAAAAACACAAAAGTGCTTAGCCCTTGTTGTAACCTTTCATTTGCTTCCATTTTAAAATCATAGAATCAGTTGGGATTGGAAGGGACCACAAGGATGATTCAGTTCTATCCCCACTGCCATGGGCAGGGACACTTCACACTACATCAGGCTGGCCAGAGCCTCATCCAGCCTGGCCTTAAATATCTCCAGGGATGGGGCTTCCACCACCTCCTTGGGCAACCTATTCCTGGGTCCCACCACTCTTATGCTGAAGGATTTCCTAACATCTAGTCTGAATCTACTAATTTCTAGCTTTATTCAATTCCCCCTAGTCCTGTCCCTCCTTGACATCCTAAAGAGTCCCTCCTCAGCTTTCTTGTAGACCCCCTTCAGATACTGGAAGGCCACAAGAAGGTCACCTTGGAGCCTTCTCTCCAAACTGAACAGCCCCAACTCCCTCAGTCTCTCCTCTGTGTCTCTTATACTTAGTGCTTGCAACTGTATTCTGCGCTGATGAGGCCACACCTCCAATGTTGTGCTAAGTTTAGGGCCCTTCACTACAGGAAAGACATTGAGGTGCTGGAGCAGGTCCAGAGAAGAAGAACAAAGCTGGCAAAGGGGTAGAGAACAGGTCTGGTGAGGAGTGGTTGAGAGAAGTGGGGTTGCTTAGGCTGAGGAAGAGGAGGCTGAGGGAATAGCTCATTGCTCTCTACAACTCCCTGAAAAGAGGTTGGAGTGAGGTGGGGATTGGTGTCTTCTCCCTGCTATCAGGTGATAGAACAAGAGCAAATGGCCTGAAATTGTGCCAGGATAGGTTTAGGCTGGAAGAGTGGTCAGAGATTGGAACAGGCTCCTCAGAGAACTGTGAAGCCCCTGGAGGTGTTCAAGAAACATGTGGACATGGCAGTTTGGAACATGGTTTAATGGACATGGTGATGTTAAGTGGAAGATTGAACTTGATGGTCTTAAAGGTCTCTTCCAACCAAAACAATTCTATAATTCTATGAACTATCAAAAAGCCTAATGCTGATGATGTCTGCAGGCTGACAGGTCCCTTATGTTCTCAACCATACTTGGGCTTCAACAAGACATGTAAATGATCTTCAGTTTCCATTAAGCAGAAGACACAAGATGTGGGGATCTGAACACAACCAAAACCTCTTTCATCCTATCAGAAATACAAGGGCAATGCCAGCTTCCCTAGTGGCAGAGCCTGGAAACCGTGCAGCAAATGCCAAGGCTGTAGTAGCGAGGGTGAGTCAGTAGGATGGTGAAGCTCATGTACACAGTTCTGATGTAGTTCCGATGACATCAGATGGGTTTTGCAGCATTTGTAGCATCTCATTCAGCTAAAAACTCCATCAGAAATGCAGAGCAGAAGTGTTTGGTACCCAGGAGTGAATTCTTTCTATTCTTGTCTTTCAGTGGGGTGATACCTAGATAGCAGAATGCCATCTAGATAGCCTCTTGCTGCCCTTTGCTTCTAAAGCTGACATTGGGCTCCTTAGTCATTGCCAGTACTCTTGGCAACCTTGAATTTCTCCTGTAAGGGTTGTGTTTCGTCCACCTTTGGGTGCTCTTTTGCTGCCCTTTGCTTCTAAAGCTGACGTTGGGCTCCTTAGTCATTGCCAATGTTCTTGGCAACCTTGAATTTCTCCTGTAAGGGTTGTGTTTAGTCCGCCTTTGGGGTGCTCTTTTGCTGCCTACTGCCTTTTGCTTCTAAAGCTGACATTGGGCTCCTTAGTCATTGCCAATGTTCTTTCCAGCCTTGAATTTCTCTTGTAATGGTTGTGGTTAGTGCACCTTTGTTCTTTTGCAGTCAGCAGCTCTTAGCCTTATGTGATTATATCTCCCTCTGGAGATACTCAGAACCCGCCTGGATGCTTTCCTGTGTGATCTGCTCTAGGTGATCCTGCTCTGGCAGGGGGGTTGGACTGGATGAGCTTTTGAATCATAGAAGGGACCATTAGGGGTCATGTAGTCCAGCCCCCCTGCAGTCAGCAGGGACATCCCCACTAGCTCAGGTCACCCAGGGCCCTGTCAAGCCACACCTTGAACGTCTCCAGGGAAGGGGTCTCGACCTCCTCCCTGGGCAACCACTTCCAGTGCTCCACCACCCTCATAGTAAAGAGCTCATTCCTAACATCCAATCTAAATCTGCTCTTCTCAAGCTCGAACCCATTGTCCCTTGTCCTGTCACTGCAGGCCTTTGCTGCTGTCCATCCTTCCTATAGGCCCCCTTCAAGTACAAGCAGGCTGCTATTAGGTCACCCCAGAGCCTCCTCCTCTCCAGACTGAACACCCCAAGCTCCCTCAGCCTGTCCTCATAGGTCCCTTCCAGCCCCTAACCTTCTGTGATATCCCTCCCAGTAGTGTCCAGAGGTGTGTGGCTCCAGCCAGTCCTGTTTGTATCCATCAGTAGAGTGGGCTTGGTTTAGGTGGGAGGTGTTGCACCATTTGAGTGGGTTCTCTGGCACTTCTTCTGCAGAGGAGCTGAAGGCGCCGCTAGAAGAGTACGTCAACAAACGGTACCCGGGCCTGGTGAAGGTGGTGCGCAACCAGAAGAGGGAAGGTCTGATCCGAGCTCGTATCGAGGGCTGGAAAGCTGCCACTGGCCAGATCACAGGATTTTTTGATGCTCACGTGGAGTTCACTGCTGGCTGGTAGGTGCTCAACCCCAAGGTCACCGTTAGAGTGTGTGTGATGCAGTGAAGAAGGGACAGTCCATCGCGCCTGGGCACCTTCCTGTGCGGGCTGGTAGAGGTGACCCTGCGCTGGCAGGGGGGTTGGACAGGATGAGCTTTTGAGCTCCCTTCCAGCCCTGACATTCTGTGATTCTGTAAGGATGTGTTTGCCAACAAGTCGAGTGGCTGATTAATCCTGCCTTGCTTCTGTGTCGAGTGGCTGCCAATGAGATGGGAGGGGAGAACAGAAGCAAAACCTCTCCCTGCCCTTGTTCTTACTAATCCTTTTCTACCCCCTCCTTTTATGCACACCCTCTTGCCCTCTGCTTCTGCTTTTCGAGTTGATTTCCCATTCCCTTAGCCTGAAGTAATTTAGGGAAGTTTAAATAAGCCCCAGGAGCAAGGGATTGAAAGAGAACGTGTTTGCTGCTTCCTTGCCCTTTGCAGCTGGATCCCACTGGGAAAGGCTTTAGGTGCTTTAGATTGATTTGTTTCTTCTGCAACGAAGAAGCAGAAGCAGCAAAAGGTGTTTGATAAGGATTTTTTCAGAGAGGTTGAAAACAGCTGAGTTCAAGTGGCTTGAGTCTAGATATCATGAGAAGAGCTTGAGTGTGATTCTACTTATTTTGTTTCCTCTGAGTGTAGGAAATAAATGATTCATGTTTAGGAAAGTGGAGGTAGGGGAAGCTAACTTAAGTCTAATTTGAGCAGAGGATAACATCCACAAGAAGAAAGCTCCAGCAGCTGCACACAAAGACTTCTGTGCAGCTACTGAATTCTTTGTAAGGACAGTGCAGCTGAAGGATGTCTCGTAAGAGCTGTTGATGCCTGGATTCTCAGCTAAACGTTCCTCTCCTCAGGTCACTGAATTGGTTTGGTTGATAAACAGAAGAAGTTCCCACTTATTGAGCTCTTGAAACAGCTTTTCTAGGGGTAGAGTGGAGGGAGCTTTTCTACAGCATGGGCTTGACTCACCTTGGTGCTATGTGCTTGCTGCTGTGGCTCAAAGAACCAGGGGTGCAAGGTACTCCTTGTGTGGGCAGGCTGAGCCCAGGTCCACCAGCGGCTCTGGGGCTGCAGAGGTGAGGCTGAGCACATTTAGAGCTCTGGGCACGTCGGAATGTCCCAGAGATTAATTTTGTAGCTACAGAGTCCTTGAACTATGTCCCAAGGGGAAAAAAGACCTTTCAGCTAGTTCTTCTTTCAAGAATTTACCCTGTTCTGCCCGGGGATGTGGTTTTACTTTTGATCTGGAGGAAGTGTGGACTGGGCATAGCGTGGTTAAACAAAACACATCCTTCACGGCCTTACTTTGTGGAAGGAAAGGTTTTGAGCCAGGATTCCCTGCCTGGGGAGTGTGTTTTCATGCAGGATGGGAATGGCAGCGTGGGAATGTCTGTGCAATAAGCTGCAGAGTGGATGGGCCAGACAGTGGCTGTGTGAATCTGGAACCTCATGACAGTCTCCAGGCTCCTCATGGATTTTACTGTGTCTTTCTGAAGGCATGATGCCACCTGCAAATGAGAGCAGAGAGGAGTCCACCTTATTCCCTTCTGTTAGCTGAATGTTTCCTTAGCCTCATTTAAGTGCACATAAAAGCTCCCATGTCCATCTGCAAAACATGGGAGAAATTAGCAGTCTCTGCCTGTGCTTTTGTTCATTTCCACAGGGCTGAGCCAGTCCTTTCCCGGATCCAGGAAAACCGGAGAAGGGTCATTCTCCCCTCCATAGACAACATCAAGCAGGACAACTTCGAGGTGCAGCGTTATGAGAACTCTGCCCATGGGTACAGCTGGGAGCTGTGGTGCATGTACATCAGCCCCCCCAAGGACTGGTGGGATGCTGGAGACCCCTCGCTGCCTATCAGGTATGTCACAGAGCCCAGGGCCACTCGCCCTCCATCACTCTGTTCCTACAGGGCAAAACGTAGAAAGGTAAACTGAGGAAGCCAGCTTAGAGAGATTGGAGCACAGAATTGTTTGGTTGGAAGAGATCTGTCACCCCTAAGCCATTCACAGGTTTCAGTGAGTTGAAAAGAGCCCTCTAAGGTCCTAAATGTCTCCCTCAAAGATCTTGAATGCCTCTGTGGATGGGCCCTCAGCCACCTCCCTGGGCAATCTATTCCAGTGTCTCACCACTCTCACTGTGCAGAACTTCCTCCTGATGTCCAACCTAAACCTCCCTTGCTCCAGTTTCAAGCCATTGCCCCTTGTCCTGTTACCACAGGCCCTTCTGAACAGTTCTTCCCCAGCCTTCCTGGAGGTCCCCCTCAGATATTCAAATGCAGCTCTAAGGTCTCCCTGGCACCTTCTCCAAGCTGCACAGCCCAAATTCTTTCAGTCTGTCTTCATAAGAGAGGTGTTCTGATCATCTCTGGCCCTCTTCTGGACCTGTTCCAGCAGGTTCATGTCCTTGAGCAACACATCTATGCATCTTTTAAGCAATGCCAGGGATGAGGACTCCGCCACTTCTCTGGGTGGCTGATTCCAGGCCTTTTGGGGAGCAATTTTTTTCTTGTTTTCCAATTTAAACGTTCCCTACTTCAACTTGAGCTGTAAAGCATAAGGTCTCAGCTTCTCAGCTCATCCTCCTTTTCTCCAGGTTAACCAGCCCCAGTGTGTAGCATCTTAGTGTCTCAGAGAGGCTGTAACACAGGCCAGGAGGGGTTTGCTGGAGTGTAAGGGTTTGGAGAGGGACATTATTTGGTAAGAGGGTGCAGAACCACTGAAGAAGTAGAGGGATTGTAGATTTGTACAGTCTTACACTTAACTGCATATGACAAAGTCACTTTACCTTAATTGCAGCATTAAGCTTTGGCAAATCATAAGGAATGAGGTGATTATTCCTGTGTAATGAACTGAGTGTGAATTCATGAAGTACAGTGTTGGTTTTCCTGCAATAAAAAGTACATCTCCTCTCAGGGCTAAACTTTGTAGAAAATGGAGTTTTAGATGGTTCTAACATTTCAACTTACAGAGCCAGCAGCTCTGAATTGTTGCCCCAGCCCTTCCAGATTTCAGGTGTGGGGCAAGTCCCTTTGAATAAAGCAAAAGCAGGAGAGGGGAGGGAACAGGGAGACTGTAGCTGCTCGTTGTGCAGCAAGGATTTTCCCTTGACAGCTCCATAATATCAGAAGTGATGCTGTGATCACAGTGGTTTTCTAGCCAAGCAAACACCTCAACTATTGTGTTCAGTTTTGGGAGGGATGTGAAGGTGTTGGAGCAAGTGCAGAGGATGGCAAAGAAGCTGGGGATGGGCCTGGAGAATAAATCTCATGAGGAGCAACTGAAGGAGCGGGGGATGGTTAGTGTGAGTGTGAAACAGAGGAAGCTGAGGGGACATCTCATTGCTGTCTACAGCTACCTGAAAGGAGGTTGTAGAGAGACTGCTGCTGGTCTCCTCTCACAGATAAATAGTGATAGAACAAGAGGGAATGGACATGCTCCAGCATCTCCACATCCTTCTTGTAATGGAGGCTCCAGAACTGGATGCAGTACTCCAGGTGGGGTCTCACTAGAGTGGAGCAGAGGGGGAGAATCACCTCCCTGGCCCTTCTGGCCACACTTCTGCTGCTGCAGTCCAGGATCTACTTGGCCCTCCAAACTGCAAGTGCACACTGCTGGCTCATGTTGAGCTTCTGGTCCGGCAGCACCCCCAAGTCCCTCTCCTCGGGGCTGCTTTCCAGCCACTCTCTGCCCATCCTGGAGTTGTGCTTGGCATTGCCTTCACCCAGCTGCAGGACCTTGCACTTAGTCTCGTTGAACCTCATGAGGTTGGCTTGTGCCCACCTCTCCAGCATGTCCAGGTCCTTCTGGATGCCATCCCTTCCCTCCAGCCTGGCTGCTGCACCACACAGCTTGGTGTTGTCAACTATCTTACTGCTTAGGAGGAGCTGGGAGGTGTGAGAGGTCTGTCAGTCTACTCTGGCGTTCCTGCAACCAGTTGCATCCCCTTTCAGCGACATAATCAGTGGGTGATGTCCCATGAGGCCCACAGCATTTGCAGCTCTATAATCCTTCTCTTTAACACTGCTGAGCTGAACCATCAGTGAATTTGAGATCAGAGGAGGCTTCTGGAGACACTCAGCTGGCAGCAGCAAGGATGCTCATTGTGATCATGCAGTAAAGGTATCTGGAATGTGGTCACTGCCATGGTGTGGCACTTGGTGGTGCTGGGCTTGATGATCTCAGAGCTCTTTTCCAGCCTCAGTGATTCTGTGATTCTATGGTGAGTGGGAATCAGGGCTCAGGGACTGAAGAGAACTGGGGTGGAAGGGCACTGCTTCTGCAGCGTGCTCTGGAAAAAAGCTCCTGTAGCAAGCCCAGAAGCCTCTCAGAGATGTTAAATAATGAAACAGCTTTCTGAAATAACATTGTTAACATGCACTGAGGGAAGGATTATGAGAAAGATAAATGGGTAGTGTCCACACCAAAAAGCTATTGAAAAATACTGTCTGATTGCATTATGTTGTGTAACCACATATGGACCAGAAATAAATGAGTGCAGTTATTTTTGTTGTCATATAATGCAATGAAAACTCTGCATTTTATAGCAATGTTTGCAGGAAAGGGATACCAGTGCACTGCTCCATGTAATTATGCATGGAATTAGAAGAGATTCTGAAGTGATAGTGTACAGAGGTACATTAGTTTGGGTTTTTTAAGAGACTCTTTATGATAATAGAGTGGCAGTGAAGTTAGACAGTTTATTGTTTTCTGGCTTTGCTGTCCTGGTGCATGGGGATTGAGCAGTCCCAAGAGAGGTTCCCCTGCCTGGGAGGGATGCTCCAGTGTGTCATCTCCTACCAAATAGCAGCAGAAAGCAGACAGACAGCTGTGTGAATCCGTTTGCAGGCAATTTTCTCTCATGGATAATTCACAAGATATAATTACCCAGGCAAAGAAAGCTGATGGCATGAAACCCATCTGAAATATGGCCCAGTCTCAAACTGGCTCCAGGCTCCTGCTTTATCCAGTAATTTCTCCATAAGAAGTAGTCTCTCAGTGCCTAGGAGGGATGCTGGTATAAGACCTGTATTCTGTAATGCATCTTCTGTTGTATTTTTTCCCCCATTAGCATTGAATATCCTGATACACAAAGATCCTCTCGATCTCAGCACTCAGCTGTGCATACATTTCACAGCTAGACTGTCTTTGCCAGGCCTACAGACTTTCTCTGACTACCTCTCCCCAGAAGATAAAATTGTGATTACAGGGCAATGTGTCATGTCTAAATTGGCTCTCTCACAAGAGGCTGACAGTAAGTGTCATTTGTCATCGTGTAGAGCCTGATCTTCACCAGCATGAGCTCTTGCAGAGGTGTTTTGGTTTCCTACTTGAGATGGTGCTAATTTGTGTGTATAAATGAATATAGGCTTGCAGTACTTGGACATGAAATCATAGGATGTATTTGGTTGGCAGAGAGCTTCAAGATTGTCCAGTCCAACCTTTGACCCAACACTAAACCATGTCCCTAAGCACCAGGTCAACACAACCTTTAAATGCACCCAGGGATGGTGACTCCACCGCTGACCTGGTGACACCATTCCAGTGTTTGAGAGCTCCTTCAGTGAAGAAAAACATAGTTCCAACTAAGCATGAGGAGGAGCTTATTGTGAGGATGGTAGAGCTCTCAAACAGCCTGGCCAGAGAGGTGATGGAGTTTCCTTCTCTGGAGTCATTCAAAAGCCACCTGCACACCACCCTATGCAACCTGCTTTGGTAGGGGGGTTGGACTTGGTGATCTCCAGAGCTCCCTTTCAAATGCTATCATTCTGTGGGTCTGTGGTTCCCTATCTGGGCATACTTTGCTCTGGGACATGTAGCCAGGATTTACCCAGTCCTTTGTCATTAAGAAAGTGCATTAATCAGAGTTTACTGAGAGAAACCAGAAAACCTGTGCAGCAGCAGAGATGATATTGCCCATGTCCTGTGAGAAGCCCTAAAAGGGTCTTTGGAAAAGCTGTGAAGCTGCAGATTGATGTCCTGATCTGAACTTGGGATCATCCCAACGTAGCATCCATCTTCTCATGATCCATGGAAATGATTCATTCCCCACATAGCAGAGCATGGGGGGTGTTGGGGGCTTCTTGGGGTCTGGATGTAGTCCAGATTGGACTGGACCTGATCTGGACTGGCATTACCCCAAGGTGGGATCCACCTTCTCAATTCAAGAGAGATGTTGAGGTGCTGGAAGGTGTCCAGAGAAAGGCGACAAAGCTGGTGGAAGGCCTGGAACACAAACCCTGTGAGGAGAGGCTGAGGGAGCTGAGGATTCTTTAGGCTAGAGAAGAGGAGGCTCAGGGGTCACCTCATTGCTGTCTACAACTACCTGAAGGGAGGTTGTAGCCAGGTGGGGGTTGGCCTCTCCTCCCAGGCAACCAGCAATAGAACAAGGGGACACAGTCTCAAGTTGTGTGGGGGAAAGTATAGGCTGGATGTTAGGAGAAAGTTCTTCCCAGAGAGAGTGATTGGCATTGGAATGGGCTGCCCAGGGAGGTGGTGGAGGCACCGTCCCTGGAGGTGTTCAAGCAAAGCCTGGATGAGACAACTTAGTGCCATGGTCTGGTTGACTGGCTAGGGCTGGGTGCTAGGTTGGACTGGATGAGCTTGGAGGTCTCTTCCAACCTGGCTGATTGTATGATTCTATGATCTCCAGAAATGATTTGCTTCCCATCTAACAGAGCATGAGGTATTGGGTGCTTCTAGGCGTCTGGAGCCTGTACAGACTGCAGATATTGGTGACCTGATCAGGTCTAGGATTATTCCAAGGTGAGGTTGATGGTTCTCAGAAATGATTCATTTCCCACCTAGCGGAGTGTAGGATATTGGAGCCTGGAACCTGTCCCGAGCTGGAGCACTGGTGGTCTGCAAAGCTTAGTGCCAGCAGTTTCTTCTGCCTGACTCGTTCATGCTGCATCAGGTTTTGTCAAAAAGCAGCTCTGGAGGAATTGCTGATCTCTGGAAGATTTATGGCTAGATGTGCTGATTGCGCTTCACTTGGAAGAGCCATGATTTATAATTACATATGTGGGATATTGATGGCTCCAGGGGTCTGATTCAGGCAAACAATTAAATGCACTCTTGCTTCTGAGTCTCTTCAAGAAGCCAAGCAAGCAGATAGTGCATATTAAGCAGCCTTGAGGACAAGGGACACTTACCTGAGCATGGAAATTCAGGTCGTTGTGCTTTTCTACTGGCAGTAGTTTGTCTATCCCACCAGAGAGAGAAGAAACTTGGATCTTTGCTGCTGGGCTGATGAGTCCATCGACAGTGCTGTCAGCACACAGTTCCCAACCAACAGATTATTTACAATGTAATGCATTTCCTGATGTGTTCTTTGTGTTTTGCACACTATGTTGAGTGGATTGCAGGAGGAAAAAGCCCTGCTGAATAGCTCCATTAGTTAGCAACCCCCTGTAATGTGTTGGGGCTGAGGGAGAAGTTCTCAAGTGACTTCAGAGCCTCTTTCCAAGCATGCAGCGCAACGGCTGCCAGCTGGGAACCAGCTAGCAGGTTAAATTGGACTTTGGATGGTTCTTTGCTGCAGCTGTTTTATGTGGTATTTAATCTTTACTGGTGTTGGAAGACAAAAGCTCATTTAATTAGTATTAAGATCGCTGCGAGGAGGGAAATCAGTTTTGAGAGTTATGGATTGTAAAAGAATAGAAAGGCTATTAGGTTTGGGGTGGTTTAGAGATGAAAATCATTTGAATTAACCCACTCAATTACCTGTTATCTCAGCCTCACAAATGCTAAGGAGTTTGCTCTTGCAACCTACTTCTGATAGAGCCAACTCTCATCCTGGTTGTGTCAATGATGCAGAGATCGAGATGGAAAAAAGCAGCTGGGGGCAGGGGGTGTTATTGAATACAACACAGGAGTGGAGGGAAGGTGCCCAGTTCTGCTGCTTAGCAAAATGCTTGTGGTGCTGAACACAAACTGTGCTCAGCCACAGACTGCAGATGCTGTTGAGGTCTCCCACTGTGGCTGCTATGCAGCTTATCTGCGCTAAGAGCACAGGGATTAGTGATTATATTATAGAATAGAATCACAGAATCAGTCAGGGTTGGAAGGGACCACAAGGATCATCCAGTCCAACTCCTCTGTCATGGACAGGGACACCTCCCACTAGAATAAGTGGCTCAAGACCTCATCCAGCCTGGCCTTGAACACCTCCAGGGAGGGAGCAGCCAAAACCTCCCTGGGCAATCTGTGCCAGTGTCTCCCTATCCTCACTGGAAATACTTTCCTCCTAACATCTAGTTTAAATCTCCCCTCTGCCAGTTTAAACCCATTACCCCTTGTCCTGTCATTGCAAGACCTTGTCAATAGTCCTTACCCAGCCTTTCTGTAGGTCCTCTTCATATACTCCAAGGTCTTCTTGAAGCCTTCTCTTCTCCAGACTGCAGAGTCCCAACTCTCTCAGCCTGTCCTCAGAGCAGAGCTGCTGCAGCCCTCTGAGCATCTTTGTGGCCTCCTCTGGACTCATTCTAACAGTTCCATATCTTTATTGTGTTGGGGACTCCAGAACTACACATACTCCAGAGGGGGTCTGATGAGAGCAGAATAAAGGGAGAGAATCCCATCCCTTGCCCTGTTGGCCAAGCTGCTCTTGCTGCAACCCAGGGCTGCATCTAGTTCCAATTCCCCTGACATAGACACCTTCTGCTAGACCAGGTTGTTCAAGGCCCTGTCCGCCCTGGCCTTGAACGCTTTGAGGAACAGGGCATCCACAACCTCCCTGACCAGCTTGTTCCTGTGTCTTGCTGCCCTCACTGTAAATAATTTCTTTCTAATTTTCAATCTAAATCTACTTTCTTCCATCATTAATTAGACATCTTTAACTTGATCAGATTGCTCAGCACCCCATCCAGCCTGATCTTGAATGGGATGGCAACTCTACCCCTAACCCAGGATACCTGTTCCAGTGTTCCACCACCTTCATTGTAAAGAACTTCCCCTTAATGCCCAATCTAAACCTATCCTGCTCTAATTTCAAACCATTGACCCTCACCCTATCACTACAAGCCCTTGTAAATGATGTGTTCTTTCCTGGTTTAATTTAACCACTAAGACTTCTTCCAGGCACTTGTTACAGCCTGAAGCTTTTGTCTACACAGGATAAGGACAAACCTTGAAACAGGAGGAAAAGAGCTCTCAGAAGTGTGGCTGGGTGTTAGGAGGAAGTTCTTGCCAGGGAGAGTGATTGGCATTGGAGTGGGCTGCCCAGGGAAGCACTGAATGTGTTGAGAATGAGTACTGAGTCCAGTTCTGGGCCCCCCTGGAGCACAGCCCTGTGAGGAGAGGCTGAGGGAGATGGGGTTGTGCAGCCTGCAGAAGAGGAGGCTCAAGGCAGAGCTCATTGCTGGCTGCAACTACCTGAAGGGAGGCTGTAGCCAGGTGGGGTTGCGCTCTGCTGCCAGGCAAGCAGCAATAGAACAAGGGGACACAGTCTCAAGTTGTGCTGGGGCAGGTCTAGGCTGGATGTTAGGAGGAAGTTCCTGCCAGAGAGAGTGATTGGCATTGGAATGGGCTGCCCAGGGAGGTGGTGGAGTTTCCATCCCTGGAGGTGTTCAGGAGGGGAATGGATGGGACTGGATGGGACACTTGATGCCATGGTCTGGTTGACTGGCTAGGGCTGGGTGCTAGCTTGGCCTGGATGAGCTTGGAGGTCTCTTCTGGGCTGTTTTCTGTGATTCAGTATATAGCCTCTGACAAGCCTGTGAGTCTGTCGATAAGCAATACAGCCACACAAAATGATGCAAGGGGATTGTCATGTCTGGGACAACTTGGTCCTGTAGCACATCTGCCTCTTTGCAGGAGTAGAATCAGCAGGCAGGTTTGGACAGGCTTGCTTGAGCTGTTAGAAATGTCTTCACAGTATTTGACTGTTCAGTGTGGCAGCTTATCTGAAGGCATCCAGCAACTCAGAGCTGCTGCAGTCTGTTAAGCACAGGCAACATGTGAGGAAGGGGCAGAATTTCAAGGATTATTTCCTGACTTTCAGTTGGTTTGCTTTGAAAGATATAAAAACCTCAAACTCCCTAACAAACCATTAGTACAGAATGCTGGATAGCACTAAGTGACTGCTTCCTGACTTTAGCATTGACAAAACCTGGGGAGATTCCTGCTTCTCAGTGAAGACAGTTGTAAGATGGTCTTGCTCTTCTGCTGTGGCTGCTTTTGGGAGTCGAGGAGAAAGCCAATTTCCATAGGAGCCATAGGGGTGATAATGATAACTTGCATTTGGAGACCTCACCTGGTATGCCTGAGAAGATAGTTGTAAGCAGGTGTTTGCTTAGAGGGATGGGATGAGTGTGAGCATCACAGCAGCTGCAGAACATGTGTGGAGCTCTTCAGTGGCTTCACAGAAAGTTTTCACCGAGCACTGGGGGTGTTTAGCCTGGAGAAGAGGAAGCTCAGGAGAGACCTTATTGCGTTCTACAACTACCTGAAAAGAGGTTGTAGCCAGGTGGGGTTGGTCCCTTCCCCCAGGCACCCAAGTGACAGAACAGGAGGACACATTCTCAAGCTGTGCCAGGGCAGATTTATGCTCAATGTTAGGAAGAAGTTCTTCACAGAAAGAGTGAGTGGCATTGGAAGGGGCTGCCCAGGGAGGTGGTGGAGTCCCCATCCCTGGAGGTGTTTAAAAGGAGTCCAGATGAGGCACTCGGTGCCATGATTTGCTCAATTAGAAGGTGCCAGGTGATAGGTTGGCCCCAATGATCTCAAGGATCTTTTGCAACCTGGTTAGCTCTCTGGTTAATTCTGTGACAGCTGTCCCACAGAAGGATGTGTTTCTCCTGGGACATAGCAGACCCATCCATCCCTTGAGTTCTGAGCCTTCAGGCCAGCTTGCTGCCTCCCTTGTAGCCAGGAGCTCTTCACAGCCTTCAGTGGAGGCTTCTTTTCATGGAAAGCACCACAGTTTGCCAAAACGAAGGTGCTGTTGCAAGTAAAACTTGGAAGCCCTTCTTGGACCACTAAAGTCAGCAGGGCTTCTTCCTGAAGAGCCTTTAAAACTGGGTGGGGGACATGTAGCCTGCGGGCTTGTCCCTTCAGGAGGCAAACAGAAGGTGCAGGGAAGGGAGCAAAGCGACTCCTAGTTTATCAGTACAGAACATTGATGCAATCCATTTACAATGCAAGCTGGCCATGCTGGAAGCATTTGCCTTTGTATTTTAAAAGCCTTGCAGAAAAGAAATGTTTTGATTGAAAAGAGGAGGGGGGTGGGGGAAAACAACACAAGAAAACCAAACCAAAAAGCATGCTTCTGATTTGGAAAACCCTGTAAAATAAATACTCAACACTGGCAGAACTTTTTTCATCTGAGCCCAATTCACACAAACAGCCTTTTTATTTTTTCATTATTGATGTCAAAGTTGCTTTAGAAAAAGAAAGAGTAAACAGGATTTGGCCTTTAATTTGTGGAGAGGTTTGGGGTTTTTTTTTTTGTCCCGAGGCATTAAAGAGACAGAAAAGATGGGTATTGAATTATTTAACAATTGCTGGTAAAATTAAGCTTCAGTCAGCCTGTTTGCACCGAAATAATCTTATGAATAAAAACAAAACAATCTGGGGCAGCACCAGTGTGCAGAGCCTCGTATCCTGCTGACTGAATTGTTTCAAAGCACTCTGTGAAGTGGTTTTGCAAGTCAAAGCCAAGAGGAGCCTTTTCTGCTGGTCTGTTCTCGCTTCCCCTAGGAGAAAGCTGCCGTTGATGGATTATACAAGCGGCTTTTCTCTCTCCAGCTGAAAGCAGGGGGGAAGTGTGCAAAAGGGAGTTGGGGGAATTGGGGGGTTTAAGGTTTTTTTCCCTTTGGCAGATGGTATTTAAGTGATTTATTGGCCCAACCCAAGTCTATTCTCATTAAGAAGCAAGTATTTAATGACTCGGGGGGTGGGTACTGAAAACAAAGAGGCGATAGCGGAGTCGATTGCGCTGGGTGACAAAATACAGCAGCTCTTCATCGAGTGGACTTAAAAGAGTGTTTGAGAGCGAGTGCTGTGGGCTATGATTTTCTTTCATGTGCACTTTAATTCACTGTCCTTGCAGTCAGCAACACATAAAGAGGTGTAGTTTAAATTAAAGGGAAAACAGATCCTTATTATCATACCTGCCAGGTGAAGCCATAAGCAGGTGACGCCTGAGAGCTCCCAACTCGCTTCTGCTTGGCAGCACAGGAGGCTTTCATAAACTACCTTGCTTTCTTTCTCCCTGCCCTGAGCATTGACTTGCTGCTCTGTGTTGGATGGTCTAAATTAAATCTCCTCAAGCTTAAATCTCTAAATGCTCTCCCTGTGCTTGTAAAACACACAGGTGCAAGCAGCTGGCTTGTACGCCGCGTGTTTGGATGGGCAAAACCTGTCTTGGGAGTTGTCCATTCAACCTGGGTTTGCTGGAGTGGAGCAAAGAGCTGCAGTGGTGTCTGAGAATGCTGACTTCAGCCATCTGTGGCAGTGGCAAGTGCCTGGTCTCTGTGCTGGCAAGGCCAGCCAGCCCTAACCACTCCTATTTAGTCTGAATTTCCAGTGCAAACGTGGATTTGGAGATCTGGAGAAAGCTGGAGAAGGGCAGTTGGGTGAGTTGCTGCTGGGTTTGCAGCTCTCACTTGTTTAGGTCACAGCTGAGTCTTGGCCCTGGGTGGGTTTCTGGAAATTTAGCTCAGTGAACATGTTACAGTTCTGGCACTTCAGTTGGATTTCTTTGAGTGTCTCGAGGAAGCTGGAGGTGAGGCTGCCAGTTAAGCTGTGTGGTGGCTTTTTACTTTGCAGTGGGATAGGATCAAGAGCACAAAAAGCCTCCTGCCTGCTGCCTTGGCTGTGGCATGTCAGGGATTCATTGGATGGTTTAGGTTGAAGGGGCCTTTAGAGCTCATGTAGTCCAACTTCCCTACAGTCAGAGGGACGTTTTCAGCTAGAGAAAGCTGCTCAGAGCTCCAGACAACCTGACCTGGAATGGTTCTGGGGATGGTGCATCTATGACCTCTCTGAACAACCCTGAGCCAGGGTCTTACCACCCTCAATGTAAAAAATGTCTTCCTTATATCTTTTCAGAATCTCACCTTTTTTAAAGCTGTAGCCCCTTGTCCTGTCACAACAGGCACTGCTCAAAAGGTTGTCTCCATCTTGCTTAGCACCTTTAAGTACTGAAAGGCCATAGTCAGCTCTTCCTGGAGCCTTCATGTATAATTGTGGGTCCAGGCTAGCAGGCTGGTGTCAGTCAGCAGCTCCAGAGATTAATGCCATGGGATCTTGAGGAGCTCAGTGATGTGGAAGGACCTTTGACAAGGGAGAAGTCACCTAGAGAAAACAGGGGGTGGATAAAGGTGGCAGAGCATAGCTGTAGGTTGGGTGTGATTTGGTGGTGGCAGAGAGAAGCAACTTTGCAGATGGCCTGGCACTGGTGATAGATGTTCTGGCTGCCAGCAGGCACCAGTCAATCACTCCTGAATCTGAAGGCAGTGAAGACAGGACTTTGTTGGGAAGATTTATTTTACAGTCAATTCCTGCTCAGATCAAGCAGTAGTCTTGAGAGCATTACTAGATAGGTGCAGGTCTGGTCTCTAGCAAGTGCTGCTGTTCTCCACAGTGGACTGGGCACACATCCTACAGGTGGAAGAATCACTACTGACCACTGAGCTTTGAAAGAGATGGCTGTCTGCAGAGCACAGTCCTCACCACCCCATCATTTGTCATGGCAAGTGACACATTAGAGAAGCTCCAACTTTACACTGACCATCAAAGTTTGGGATTAAGAAGTGTTCTGGCTTGACAAGAGGCTGGCTGCTGAGTTCCTGGAGCTGTGGTGCTCCACAATGGTGATTCTCTGCCCTCATACACATGACTGCACCCAGCCTCTGGTTCTCTCCCTATCTTTGGAGAAGAGCAGCTGAAAAGGTGCTGTTCCATAGAATCATAGAATCAACCAGATTGGAAGAGAACCTCCAAGCTCATCCAGTCCAACCTAACACCCAGCCCTGGCCAATCAACCAGACCATGGCACTAAATGCCCCATCCAGGCTTTTCTTGAACACCTCCAGCCACAGTGACTCCACCACCTCCCTGGGCAGCCCATTCCAATGCCAATCACTCTCTCTGCCAAAAACTTCCTCCTAACATCCAGCCTAGACCTCCCCTGGCACAACTTGAGGACTGTCCCCTTGTTCTATTGCTGCTTGCCTGGCAGCAGAGCCCAACCCCACCTGGCTACAGCCTCCCTTCAGGCAGTTGTAGCCAGCAATGAGGTCTGCCCTGAGCCTCCTCTTCTCCTCCTCTTCTCTTTGCTGCCTTTTGCAGCTGGGCTGGTCTTGTAGAGCCCTTGATGGAGTTCTGTGCCTAGGGCTCCACAGAACAGATTGAGGACTGCTAGACAATATTGCTGCCAGGGATTTCTTGCATTCATATGTAAATACATTCAAACATGTTTGAGTGGCTGTTTTTTGAGGCTCCAGCTCTGTCAGTGCCTCTGAATGACCATGTGTAGTGACTGCCTGGTGTCTGGCTTTGCCCATGGTTGGAGAGGCTTCCCACCTGCCAGCACTGCTGGCTGGCTTGGCAAGCCCTGCTGCTCCAGCTGCTTTTGTAGAAGCTTTATGTCTTCCTTATATCTGGCCAGAATCTCACCTTTTCTAGTTTAAACCCATGTCCCCTTGGGTCATGAATCAGCTGTGCTGATCCAAAAGGGTTTGGTGAGGTTCTGGGTCATTGCTGCTTCTGCTTCCCCAGCATGAGTCCCCTAGCTTCAGCTGATGTGTTTGAATCCCTCACAGAGGGAGCTTGTGGTGGGGAGGAGTCCTCACAGCTCACTGAGATGTCTGGGGTCCCAAAATAAAAAAACTTGCTGTGTTTCCAGTCCCAAGAGGATCTGGGAAGAGCAAAGGAGTGTTCTGGGGACGTGGAATGATGGGAGCAGAGTTTGCTCTCGTGAGCTCTCTGGCTGACTCTATGCCTTGACATGACAGGTGAGGAAGGCTGTTTCCTCTGTGCTGGGCACCGTGGTGTTTAATGAACACCTTTCTCAGCTCCCAGTTGCCTTGTAGCTGTTCTGCTCCTTAGGAGATGAGCAGATACTTGCTAATGAGCAGTCAGATTGGAGTTGTTCCTGGTTTGATTTGACTTAGCACTCGCTTTGCTCTGATTAATGCCTGGACAAACTCACCTCTTTCTGAGGGGAGAGGGAACTGGTTCAAGCCTGCTGCACTGAAGCAAGGAAATCAGTTGGCTGTGAGGAGAGCTGGAGGCTGGGCACTGCACTGGGCTTGCACAGCCCTCCCTTCCTTAGTCCTGTCTTTAGATTTGCAGGCATGGAGCCAGTAGAATAGTCTGGTGTAATACTGCTATTAACCTTGCCCAGCCTGGAGCACTGGCTGATAGCTCTGACATCCTTTTCCTTCCTTATCATTTCTGACTCTCTCTCTGTGGCTTCCCTTCAATAAAAAAATAGTTTGAAAGGGGGAAAAAAAACCCAAAGACACAAAATATTTAAATGAACTGCTGTCAGCAGCCTTGCATGGTGCCACAAGACCTTGGAGTTGCAGTGAGCTGGCCTGATTGAATGGGAGAACCTGAAGAGGAGGTTTTGGTGCTAGAAGTTCAGTGTGAGTTGGGCAGAGTGGTGGATTCCTCCACTATGGACATCCTGCATCTGGCTTAGCCTCCAGAGAAGTTCATCACTTCATCACTCCCCCAAGAGAGGATTGCTCAAATTATCTTCTCTTTGGGAATTCTTCCCAAAGTCATTGCTTGGAGATGTTACAGAATCACTGTGGCTGCAAAACACCTCTGAGACCACTGAGTCTAACCATTATCTAACTCCACCAGCACCACTACTGCACAATGCCCTTGAGCAGCAGTTCCCTCAGCTGCACCATGTCAGGCCCTTCAGCAGCTTCACTGCCCTTCTCTTGACACACTCCAGCACCTCAATACCTTTCTTGGAGTGAGTGGCTCAAAGCTGAACATAGTGTTTGAGGTCTGAGTACAGGGGGGCAATCCTTTCTCTGGTCCTGCTGGCCATACTGTTGCTGAACCAGGCTAGGTTGCTCTTGACCTTCTTGGCCACCTCCTGGCTCATCTTCTGTCAGCACCCACAGGTCTCTCTCTTCTGAGCAGCTTTCCATCTATTTTGCCCTGAGCCTGGAGCATTCATAGGGTTGATGTGACCCAAGTACAGCACCTGGCCTTGTTTAAAGCTCATACAATTGGCCTCAGCCCATTGACCCAACCTGTCCAGCTCCCTCTAAAGGGTCTTTCTGTCCTCCAGCAGATCAACATTCCCACCTAGCTTGGTGTTGTCTGCATACTTACTGAGGGTGCTCTCAATCTCCTCATCAAGGTCATTGACAAAGATACTAAAGAGGAGTGACTCCAGGAGCAAGCTCTGGGGAGCACCACTTGCTAGAGGCTGCCACCTGGGTTCGACTCCATTCCCCACCACTCTCTGGGCCTGTCCATCAGGCAGTGTTTGATCCAGCAGTGTTTGTTCTGACCGAGCTCTTTCCCTTGCTAAGCTTTAGATTGATGCCTGCAAAGGCAGCAGTCCCCTCTGTCGCCACTGCTGCCACCAGCTCCGCCGCTCTCTTTCTCTTTGCAATTAGAGGAGCCATCAATCATGCTCACAAACCTGCACCTATAATTGCCTTCTTGCGTGCCCTGTTTAGCATCAATGTTCCTGTCAAGTCCAGCCCTGGAAGAAAAGAGCATCTGACAGGTTTCTCGAAGCTCAGCAGAGGTTCTTCACAAATGCAGTTGCCACCTGGGATTTGCTGATGGTGATTGCATAGTTCTGCCTTCTTTCTGAGGGGGGAGAAGTTGAGGTTTTTAGTTATTCCCCACCCCCAACTCCCCTTATGATGCCAAACACTTTTTCTTTAGGTAGTCTATTAAGGCAGGGCACCAAGAAGCAGCATGACAAAATCCTCATAGTATGAACTTTATGATGGCAGGAAAACAAAAGGGTTGGACAAGAACAAGATCCAGGAGTGGCACAGAGGATTTGAAACTGGTGGCAGTCCTGGTAGGACTGGACTTGAAGCACTGAATGTGTTGAGAATGAGTACTGAGTCCAGTTCTGGGGCCCTCAGTTTAAGAAAGATATTGAGGTACTGGAACACATCCAGAGAAGAGTACCAAGACTGGTGAGGGGCCTGGAGCACAGCCCTGTGAGGAGAGGCTGAGGGAGCTGGGGGTGTGCAGCCTGCAGCAGAGGAGGCTCAGGGCAGAGCTCATTGCTGCCTGCAGCTGCCTGCAGGGAGGCTGTAGCCAGGTGGGGTTGGGCTCTGCTGCCAGGCAAGCAGCAACAGAACAAGGGGACACAGTTTGAAGTGGTGCCAGGGCAGGTCTAGGCTGGATGTTAGGAGGAAGTTGTTGTCAGAGAGAGTGATTGGCATTGGAATGGGCTGCCCAGGGAGGTGGTGGAGTCTGTGTGGCTGGAGGTGTTGAAGCCAAGCCTGTCTGGGGCACTTAGTGCCATGGTCTGGTTGATTGGCCGGGGCTGGGTGCTAGGTTGGACTGGCTGAGCTTGGAGCTCTCTTCCAACCTGGTTGATTATGTGGTTCTCCAAGTTTGGAGAGAGTTGGGAGGTTCCCTGCCTGTGTGCACTGGAAGGAACAAGTAAGACAGATTTTGCTACAGAGCTGTTCCAACAGGGTAAGCCATGCAGCAAAATGGATGTGTTCAAAACTGCTCTCAACCTGCAGGCATTTACATTTCATGGAAGGCTCAAACAGTTGGTCAGAAGAGCGAGTGCTGTCTTTATACTGTTAATTATATCAGCCTGAGAAGCAGTGATGATTTGGTTTCAAATGGAGGCTGGGGTGGCTGAGAGTCTTTCTGCTGAATATTCTTCTGCTTTATCAGTATGGCTGTGGCTTCCACAATGACTTGGGATGTCTCAGTGTGTTTCCTTCTTTTCATGGAAGGAAAGGGACATGGACACTTACTAACTACCCTGGGATCAACCAAGTGTTTAGGCTTATCTTTTTGTATCTGTTGATAGCCCTGTGGGCATCACCTCAGGACTAGGCTGTTGAAAGTACAGAGGAGAAACAAACTGCACAAGCATTGGGTTTTGTCTTTTCCCTTCCCATAAACAGGCATGAAGTTGGTCACCATTTCTGAGAATACAAAAAGAAAAGAAATAGAAATCTGCTTTTTATTCTGGACAACAGGGCTGGATGAAGGCATTTTACCTTCCTCTGAGTAAATTTCAGGATCTAGGTGTGCCTAATCCACGTGGAATTTTGTTTTCTTCATGTTGTAAAGCTCTGTATCCACTGGTCAACAAGTGCAGTATTTCCACTATAATAGTTCTGGTGGAAGAAAATGTGGTTGTAAGGAGAGAGAAGCCCACTGCTGGGAAACTGAATTCTGGCTGAAGGATGCTCTAAAAATAAAGGGGAAGGAGAGGAGAGATTCCAGTTACTTTTGGAACAGAAATGAGGAGATGGGGGAAGCAGATGGCTGGCTTGCTGCTAGCCATGGTGGCTTGTTCCAGCTGATTTTGGGATGGGGATCTGAGTCATTGCCAAGGAAAATCACTTGAGCATTCACAAAGGCAAATATAATAAAGGATTAAGAGTTTTACTGGACTATGGCACCAGACTGCTGGCCTCTCTGCATCTGGGACAGCAAAGCAGCAGTAGGAAGGGGCTCTTAAAGCTGCAAGTGGTAAAACACTCCGAGATTTCCAGGGACGTCTTGATGCAAACCAAGGAGCTCTGCAGACCTGTTTTTCATCAGGGCTGCATGACAGAGGCACCTTTTCCATTTTAACAAGAAATAGCCTTGCAAAAGACAGCGTAATATGGCTGGTGGGTTGGGTTTTTCTCCCTAGTGAGCAGTCCTACTGCTGATTTGTGGCTAGCTTAGCCAAGAAATCCTGCATGCCTACCAAAGTGGGTTCATTTTTAACTGCGAGGGAGCATTTCCTTTTTTGTGCTGTAGTTTCTTTCTGTGCTTCTGTGAGAAAGGCTTTAATATAGGGATAAATCATCAGGGCATTACTAACTTAAAAAGCAGTATAAACCTAGAGAGTGCTGCCAAGCCAAGGTTAAACTTGGATCAGGAGATCAGATTTTAGTTTCATCAGTCTTTCCTCCCACTCGTTGCTTAATTTGCTACTTAAATGAGCTTCATAACCATTTCAAAGATGCATACTCCCAGCTGCTTTCCCCTGCAGCCTCTTGGTCCTCATGCTCACACACATCACTGCACCAATGCCTCGTAGCTGTGCTCCTAGATGCCACCATTAATTCGAGTGCAAAAACTGAAGCTTGCTTGGAGCAGAGGTTAAGATGAAGTTTATCTACCTTCTCTGTAAGCAAAAGGAGAAAATGAGTTATTTTCAATCTATCAGCAGGTTTGCAGATGAGAGTTTGTTTACTCTTGTATGTGTCCCCTTGCTGGCTTTTAAGAGAGTATTGAATTTATAAGATCATTAGGAGGAGAACTTCCCACTTACTTACCACCACTAACAACTTGGCACTTAACAGTCATAAGGGACAAATTGGCAAAGGTATACAGGTGCCTGATGATTTACTGGTGCTCTTGGATGCTTATAAAAATCTGTCCATGCTGTGCTTTATTCCTCCCAATCCATCTAACCCAAGAGACCTGAGCTGGTGTTTCCAACAGCCTTGCATTTCAGACACATTTTGTCCCTTTCAAAGGCTCATCTTTAATGACTTTGCCCCTCCATTCCCATCAGTGAAATGAATGTGATCATCTCTTCTTCCAGCTTTTCATCTTCCTTTTACTGAAAGTGCAGTGTGGCAAAACACTTGAGCATGTTCTTAGCTTAAAGAGCTGGAACAGGAAGGTTTAAATGGTGCTAAATATGATACATGGCAAAGCACTCTGCTGAATCCTGGCCGCTGTTTGCAGTGGCTTCTGTACAGGTCTCAGTGTTATTTGTTTGCTGTAATCTCCAGCAGTTGTCTAGATGCCATTGCTAAACAAATGAGATGATAATTAGCAGAGCAGCATCAGAGGAAGTTGATTTTCCATCTGTAATAAGGATGATAATAATTAAACATGCATGACCTCATTGGGTTGAATATGAATCAATTAAAATTAAAGCTATTAAAGCTTGTTGGGAGCTTGTTTTCTCCTGGGAAGTTTTTCAGAGGAAGCAAGGACAATGTAATGAGTCCTGATGAAAAGAGTGGAGGTCTTGAGAAGAGAAGGCTGAGAGGGGATCTGATCAATGTCTATAAATGTCTGAGGGGGGGGTGTCAAGTGAAGGGGGGTCAATCTCTTTTTGGTGGTATGCAGTAGTAAGTCAAAGAGCAATGGATACAAACTGGAGTATGGAAGGTTTCACCTCAGCACGAGGAGAAACTTCTTTGCAGTGAGAGCGACACAGCCCTGGAGCAGGCTGCCCAGAGAGGTTGTGGAGTCTCCACCTAGATGCATTTCTGTGGGGACTACCTTAGGTGATCCTGCTTTTGGCAGGAGTGTTGGACTTGATGATCTCTGGAGGTCCCTTCAATGTCTGCTGTTCTGTGCTTCTGTGAAATGGGGCTGGTTTGCACCCTCAGTCCTGGTGGAAAGAAACTGGGCTGGTTTGCACCCTCAGTCCTGATGAAAAGAAACTGGGCTGGTTTGCACCCTCAGTCCTGGGTAGAATATTGAAAGGAACCTCCTCTGCCCTACCTCAACCTCATGTAAGTGTCCATTTTGATGAAGTTTTCCATTTGGATGGAAAAGAGAGAGAGAAAGAGAGAGATAAGAGAGGAAGGGAGGAAATGAAGGAAGGGAGGAAAGGAGGAAGAAAGAGAGAGAGAGAGAGAGAGAGAATGGAAGAGGAAAGGCAGGCAAAGAAGGAGAGAAAGAGAGAGGGAAGGGAGGGAGGAAAGGAAGGAAGGAAGAGAGGAAAGGAGGAAGAAAGGGAGAGAGAGAAAGAACGAAAGAAAGAGAGAGAAAGAGGAAAGGAGAGAAGGAAGAAAAACAGGCAGAGAGAGAATGAAGGGAGGAAAGGAGGAAGAAGGGGAGAGAGAGAAAGAGAAAAAGAGAAAGAGGAAAGAAGGAAGTAAGGCAGGCAAAGAAAAGAGAGAGAAGGAAGGAAGGAAGGAAGGGAGGGAAGAAAGGAGGAAGAAAGAGAGAGAAATAAAAAGAAAAAGAGAGAGAGAAAGAAAGAGGAAAGGAGATAAGGAAGAAAGGCGGGCAAAGAAAGAAAGAGAGAGAGAGAGGAAAGGAGAGAAGGAAGGAAAAGAGAGTAAGAAAGAGAGAGAGAAAGAAGGAAGGAAAAGAAAGAAAAAGAGAGGGGGGGGGGGGAAAAGAAAGTTCAAAACTTTCCAGCTGTTTCTCACACAGTTTAACAAAAGTGAGATGGAACATGAGCAAATGCTTCCCAAGTGTGTGCCCAGGGAGGTGTGTTCCACCAGCTCTGCTGCCTACAGGGCACAGAAATTATTTTTCTAACACATTTTAATTTCCTGTGCCTGAGTGAACACCACACCAGAGCAGTTTGTTTTAAAGAGTCATGACATTTTAAAGGCAAGTTGCAGGGATGAAATAAACAAGGAGTTGAAATTGGAAGGCCCAGAAAGAGGTCGGTGATGGGCTTGCACTCAGCCCATGCAGCTTTATCTGGGAAGGCTCCTCTGGAGTGCAGGTGGGAATGTGTTGGGTTGAATTCCTTCTTTTTTGCCATTTTTCCCTAATGAAATGGCAGTGGTGCTGTAGCAATTGCAGCCAGGCTGGCCTAGGGCATTTGGGCTTGGATTTTGAGAGCTGTAGGAAACCTCTGAAATTGTCAGCGAGATGCAGGCTGGTTCAGTTCAGTGCAGTGACCTGAAACGTGGGAAATTAAAGCTTGTTTAGTCCCAGGTCAGTGTTCCACGTTTAGGGAAATGCTTTCAGGCCCTTTGGTTAGAGCTCTTCTAAGCTGTTTAATTTATCAAAGGTGAGAAGGGGTTGGGAGCAACTCTGCTGCTTCATTGTCCTGGGAGGTGT
The DNA here is from genome assembly GCF_015220805.1 of Pogoniulus pusillus. Taxonomy (NCBI): domain Eukaryota; kingdom Metazoa; phylum Chordata; class Aves; order Piciformes; family Lybiidae; genus Pogoniulus; species Pogoniulus pusillus. Next base: position 4,600,879 of record NC_087290.1, on the reverse strand, counting down.
TCAAGAAATGTGTGGACATGGTGCTTTGGAAAGTGGTTTAATGGCCACAGTGGTGTTAGGTAGGCAGCAGGACTCAATGATCTTAGAGGTCTTTTCCAACTGAAGCAATTCTATGCACAGGCATGTTCTGCCTTCAGCTGCTGCTTTCCCTTTTGATGTCCTGGTTGAATATCCTGAGCAAGAAGATGTTCAGTGTGTTTGCTCTGGGGTAGTGTTGTCCTTTGGTCATCTTTTATCTCTCCTCAAGGGAACAAAAAACCCCAACAATCATCCCATTGCTTCCAGTGCAGAATGAAAACTAAAGGTTGATGTCCTGTCTCTGGAGACATTCAAGGTGAGACTTGATATGGCCCTGGGCAGCCTGATCTAGTTGGATGTGTCCCTGCTCGCTGCAGGGGCGTTGGGCAAGATGACCTTTGAGGGCCCTCTCCTACCTGATGCAATCTGTGAACTGTTTCCCAGTAAAGCTGTAAAATGCTTCTCTGATAGCATCAAAGCAATCACCTATCTTAGACCAGCAGAACCTGGTCTTATTTAATTTTCATCTCATTAGGGCTTTGCCTCATTTAGACTTCATTTCTGCAAGCCAGGGCACTTCTGACCACACACAGTAGGTGCATTTCCTGTTATCTCTCTAGACTTGGCCAGAAATGGAGAAACTACTGCCCACAGGTACCAAAGAAGAGGGGTTGCCAAGGATGCAGGAGTCTTTACCAGCTGAGTTCAGATGAAGACAACATAAAATGTTCAATCACTGTTTCAGGCAACCCTGCTGGTTTACTGTGTGTCAGCCTCCATCCACTTTCTTCTTTCATTTGGTCATGAAGCTGCTCATAAGGCAGCTCTTTACAGAGGGAAAAAAACACTTCCAGGTTTCCATTAGGAAATTTCTACCCAGTGATTTTTATCACACCTCATGTGTGTTGACTTAAATGCCTTGGGTTCAAATCCAGCCCTGAATAATCAGCAGGGTCGTGTGTGTGCTCAGCATACAGGGATGTGAGGTTTCACTACAGCACCTTGTTCTTTTCTGAGCTCTGACACAGCTCTAGGGGGTAAGAGAGGAGTAAAGAAGGTGTTCTACTAGCTCTCTGCTTCTCATCAGATGGGGCTTTCCATGATGTGTGTTGAAGGATTCATCCATGAGGCAGCTCCTGCATCAGTCCCCGTGAGCTGAGAACTTGCTGCTGTCCCCAACGCGCAGGGCTGCTGTGGTTGAAGAGAAATCCCTGGTGGGATTCAACACATTTCCTGTGGGGTCAGCACATCTTCATCTTGTTCTTTGGTCTGACAGAAGGAAACACTTCCCTTGGTTATGTTTGTGTGCTTTAGTGTTGTTTCACAGCATCCTGGGGGCAGTAAGTGTCTACCCAACTCAGGCTGGGTTGCTGCCACCACGCGTGACCTGCTTGAGTGTCTCTTTTCAGTGGCCTCTGGAACAGAAAGACCAAAGCTGTCTCAACAGGAGAAGATTTGGAGTTCCAGTAGTTAGGAGCAGGGGAAAAGCACTTCCCAGCTTGCAAACTGAGTAAGCTTTGCTGCAAGAGTTGGAGAGAGCTGATGAATGTAATGTCCTGCCAGGTGTACTTAGCGTTGCACTGCTGTGTTCTTGGGAGAGGGAGTTAAACATGTTCATTTGAAGGGGATATTCATAAAACATAATGAATTCCATTAGAGCTGAGGGCTACACTGGGCTAGAGGAAGCAGCCTGATCAAAGGAAGTGGTTTAACATTGGATCCTCTTACTGTCATTAGGACAAGTCTTGGAAAGGAGTTCTCTCTCCTGCCTCTTAATTGCTCTATCAAGGCCAGTATCAAAAAGGCAGGATGCAAGTGACTGCTGCTGCCCAAGATGCTATTATAATTAGAGCAGTCACTGAACCTCATCCAAACTTACAATGTAGCATCAATTCAGGTTAAATTGGGAAACTGAGCAGAAAATTGCTGTCTGGTGTTTTGAGTGGCTTTTTGCATCTTAACATTATCTGATATTGGATCATTATGTACCGATGCAAAATGCCAGCAAGTAATGGCACAGTGCTGCAAGTAATGACATTGGGACATGAGAGAAGGAAATGGTGAGAGGAATTTAATTCCTTATGCAGTTCCATGAAATAAAGTCAACTCAGGTACACACTTGTTCAGATTAAATATAATGATCTGTGGCTGCAACTGAACTATGCATATCTATAAGTTGTGAAGAGCAGGGGGAGAGTTGCCATGGAAATACAACCAATGTCATAGTTGCAGTGCCTTGCAAATGGCTCACGTGTCATGGCTCATTTTCCAGAAGAAGCAGAGAAGACCAGGAATTAAGGCAAAAGGCCTGTGAATGTTTGCAGCAAGGCACGTCTGAGACTGCAGGGATGGTTTAATAGGTAAATGCCGCAAGTCCTGAGCACTTTGTGGGGAGAGGGGAGCCAGAAGCACATCTGGAACTGAGCTTTGCAGCTTTCATGTGCTGCTGAATTCGCTCTCCTCTCACCTCCTGATGGCTGATCTCCAAGGCTGCCTCCAGGTCACATAAGACAATATCAGATAAGCCTCCCATAGCCTGGCTGGGCTTCACCATTAGAGCCATAGAACTATTTTGTTTGGAAGAGATCCTTTAAGATCATTGAATCCAGCCATTAACCCAGCACTGCCAGGTCAGCAGTAAACCATGTCCCTCAGCAATACATCTGCATGGCTTTTACGTACCAACGGGGCTGGGGACTCCACCACCTCCCTAGGCAGCCTGGTCCTGTGCCTCACAATCCTTTTGGTGAAGAACTTCTTCCCAATATCCAACCTAAACCTCCTCTTGTAAAATTTGAGGCCATTTCCTCTTGTCCATGAAGGGAGGCTTGACCTGGCAATGTAGCTGGTGAGAGACCTGGAGCATAGCCCTATGAGGACAGGATGAAGGAGCTGGGGTTCTTTAGTCTGGAGCAGAGGATGCTCAGGGCAGAGCTCATTGCTGTCTACAACTACCTGAAGGGAGGCTGTAGCCAGGTGGGCAGCCAGTACCAGAAGAAGGGGACACAGTCTCAAGTTTTGCCAGGGGAAGTATAGGCTGGATGTTAGGAGGAAGTTGTTGTCAGAGAGAGTGATTGGCATTGGAATGGGCTGCCCAGGGAGGTGGTTGAGACACTGTCCCTGGAGGTGTTGAAGCCAAGTCTGTCTGGGGCACTTAGTGCCATGGTCTGGTTGACTGGCCAGGACTGGTTGCTAGGCTGGACTGGCTGAGCTTGGAGCTCTCTTCCAACCTGCTTGATTCTATGAACTGTTTCCAGAGGAAAATCACAGTGTGTCCCCTCAATATCCTAGACCTTTTCCCACCCAGATTTGTCATTTGGATTCAACAGGGCAGATTTCTGGAGGTGTCTTCCAACCTAGCTGATTCTATGATTCTAAGCTAGCACTGCCTCAACTCATCCTGTCCTTCCAGCAGGCAGATGTCCTGGAGATCTGCCTGAGTGAGCTTCTTCATGAAGCAGTTTGAGCAGCCTGTCTGTAGGTGAAGGACCAATGCTTCCTCAGCCCTTCCTCTTGGGAAACCTGGCTGCTGCAGGGCATCAAGTTCTCCCTTTGTTTGGACCCTTCAAATCCTTGACAGCCCAATTTCTTTCTGCTTGCCTTTCTTTCCTTGCCCTCTATTCTCCTTCAGCCTGCAAAGGAAACCTCAGGTGCCTGCAGCAGGTTGCTGTAAGAGAAGCCCCTCACAGTTTCAGAACTGTGCCTGTTCCCCTTCCAAGATGTTTGCTTTATGACAACTGGTCCAGAGTTATTGTTTGATCTAATCCTTTAATTAAGAATTAAATTGCTGGCTGCTGTGCCAACTAACCCATCGCTTACTTTAAAATTGGATGAAGCACTGAAAGGTATTTTTCTTCTGATATTTTAGGGGGAATAATTTCTTTGCCATGCAAAAAAAAAAATATAAATGAGGCTGCCAGACAAACAGCTTGGGCCTTTATAACCTCCCTTCAAGTAATTATGGCGTAATTCAGGCTTCTGGAATAAGTGAGCGATAAATAAATGATTAACCTGTCTGGGTTTAGTATGGAAATCTCAGTGTGTTTTAACACAGCCTCCCATTTGCCATGGTGGGTAAATATGAGCAAATGCATATTTGAACAGGCACTCTGGGAATATGACTGGAGAGGCAAAAGATTTAATAACCAGAATCCATGAGGGTTCGTCAAGTCAGAGCTTGCCTGGTTCGTAGGATCACAGAAACGTTCAGGATGGAAAAGCCCCTCAGGATCACCAAGTCCAACCTATAACCCTGCTCCACAAGGTTCAGGGTCACCAAGTCCAACCTATAATCGTACTCCACAAGGTTCAGGATCACCAAGTCTGACCTATAACCCTGCTCCACAAGGTTCAGGATCACCAAGTCCAACCTATAACCCTGCTCCACAAGGTTCAGGGTCACCAAGTCTAACCTATAACTCTGCTCCACAAGGTTCAGGGTCACCAAGTCTAACCTATAACCCTGCTCCACAAGGTTCAGGATCACCAAGTCCAACCTATAACCCTGCTGCACAAGGTTCAGGGTCACCAAGTCCAACCTATAACCCTGCTCCACAAGGTTCATGATCACCAAGTCCAACCTATAACCCTACTCCAGAAGGTTCATCCCTAAACCATATCCCCAAGCACCACATCCAAGTGACCTTTAAACACATCCAGGTTTGGTGTCTCCACCACCTCCCTGGGCAGCTCATTCCAATGCCTGACCACTCTGTCTGTGAAAACTTTTTCCCTAATGTCCAGTCTAAACCTACCCAGTGGCAGCTTGAGACCATTCCCTCTTGTTCTAGGACTGTTTCTTTGTGAGAAGAGACCAGCACCAACCTCTCCACAACATCCTTTCAGTTAGTTGTAGAGAGTGATGAAGTCTCCCCTCAGCCTCCTCTTCTTCAAACTAAACAGCCCCAGCTCCTTCAGTTGCTCCTCATGCAAAAAAGTTGCCTCACCAATGGCAAAAGGATCTGGGGGTCCTAATGGATGGGAGGTTGAACATGAGTCAGCAATGAGGGCCAGTGCCATTCTGGGGTGTATCAGAAGGGCTGTGGTCAGTAGGTCGAGAGAGGTTCACCTACCCCCTCTACTCCATCCTGCTGAGGCTGCATCTGGAGTACTGTGTTCAGTTCTGGGCCTCTCCAGTTCAAGAGAGCCATGGAATTGCTGGAGAGAGTCCAGAGCACAGCCACAAAGATGCTGAAGGGAATGGGACAGTTCTGTTAGGAGGAGAGCCTGAGGGAGCTGGGGCTGTGCTGCTGGGAGAGGAGAAGCCTGAGAGGTGACCTCAGCCGTGTTTATAAAGTTGTGCAGGTGAGTGTCAGGAGGCTGCAGCCAGGCTCTGCTGGGTGATGCCTGATGACAGGACAAGGGGCAGTGGTGGAAGCTGAAGCATAGGAAGTTTCTTGTAATCATGAGGAGGAATTTTTTCCCTGTGAGGGCGACAGAAGCCTGGCACAGGCTGCCCAGGGGGGTTGTGGAGTCTTCCTCTCTGGAGATATTCAAAACCTGCCTGGATATGTTCCCGTGTGATCTGCTTTAGATGATCCTACTCTGGCAGGGGGTTGGACTGTCTGAGCTTTGGAGGTCCCTTCCAGCCCCTGACATTCTGTGATTCCACTCTGAGCAACTTGCCAACATCAGCACCTTGAGGCAAAGAGCAAGTCAAATGGGAAGGCAAAGCCTTGATTCCTCCACGCCAGTGATGCTGCTCCCCTCTCAGTCAGCTGCGAAGCGCTGCTGTTCTGCCCAATCCCACCTGCCTCTAAGGAGTGAGCAGACATCCCAGAGCTGGAGCTTCCCACTCTAGGGTTGTGAGGTTCTTTTTCCTAAGGCAAGATGACACTCCTCTAAAATTAAGTGCCACTTCTCTTCTCTTACTGATGTATTTCCTTTAACAGCAAAGCAGGGCTGCAGCACAAAATTGAGTAGAGTTTCCCCTGAATTCAAACCCACTGTAATGATAAATACGCTTCTGGATAAGCCTCCTCGTAGTCACAAATCAATTAATCTTTTTTTTTCCCCCCCTCTTTTTCCTTCCCCTGTGTGCTCCATCCTAAGGATTTATTTTTTCATTGAGCTTTTGCTAGCTAGTGCAGTATACCTAATTCTTCACCTGGATAAATAACCAGTGGCATTTTTATTCTGAAGCAAAGCGGCATTATCTTTCTTGCTGTGTACAAGCAAATGGAAAATAACCTTCACTTTATTTATTTATTTGTGTGATTTGCCCATTCCCAGAGCAACCTCTTGTGATTTGTGGCTTAGAATAAAAGAGGGTTCAGGGCTTGGCCCAAAAAGAGCAGCACACTTTGGATTCTGAAGAGCAGGGCTTAGACAGGTGGACTCTTCGCTGGGTTAAAAACTGGCTGGATGGCTGAGCCCAGAGAGTTGTGGTCAATGGGGTTAAAACCAGTTGGCAACCTGTTAGGTGTCCCTAAAGCCTTTTCTTCTCCAGGCTGAACATCCCCAGCTCCATCAGCCTGTCCTTGTAGCAGCCCTCTGATCATTTTCATGGCCCTGCTCTGGACTTGCTCCATCAGGTCCGTGTCATTCCTGTGTTGAGAGCTCCAGAGCTGGCCCCAGCCCTGCAGGTGAGGTCTCCCCAGAGCAGAGCAATGGGGAAGGATCCCCTCTCTCCATCTCTGGCCATGCTGCTTTGGATGCAGCCCAAGCTGCCATTTGCCTTTTGTGTGGTGCAAGCTCACATTGGCTGCTCCTGTCTCACTTCTCCCCCACTAGCACCCCCAAGCCCCTTTCCTCAGGGATGCTTTCTGTCACCTCCTCCTCCCCCAGCCTGTATGGACAGAGAGAGTTGTTCTGACTCTCTGCTGGAAAAGCTGGTGGCTCATGGCTTGGACAGGTGGACTCTTTGCTGGGTTAAAAACTGTCTGGATGGCTGAGCCCAGAGAGTTGTGGTCAGTGGGGTTAAATCCAGTTGGCGACTGGTCACAAGTGGAGTCCCTCAGGGCTCAGTTTTGGGGCCAGTCTTGTTTTGTCTCTTCATCAATGACCTGGCCAAGGGGATCTGAATGCACCCACAGCAAGTTTGCAGATGACCCCAAGTGAAGCAGAAGTGTCAAGCTGCAGGAGGGCAGGAAGGGTCTGCAGAGGGATTTGACAGGCTGGAGCAGTGGGCTGAGGCCAATGGTAGGAGGTTTAACAAGGCCAAGGTCTGGGTCATGCACTTTGGCCACAACAACCCCCAGCAACCCTACAGGCTGTGGGAGGAGTGGCTGGAGAGCTGCCTGGTGGAAAAGGACCTGGGGGTGTTGGTGGGCAGCAGCTGAACATGAGCCAGCAGTGTGCCCAGGTGGCCAAGAAGGCCAACAGCATCCTGGTGTGGAGCAGCAGTGGTGTGGCCAGCAGGAGTATGGAGATGCTCATGCCCCTGTACTCAGCACTGGTGAGCCCACACCTTGAGTACTGTGTCCAGTTTAGGTCAGCACAGTGCAGGAGGGACACTGAGGTGCTGGAGTGGGTGCAGAGAAGGGCAATGAGGCTGGGGAGAGGTCTGGCAAACCTGAGCTGTGAGGAGCAGCTGAGGGAGCTGGGGGTGTTTGGTCTGGAGAAGAGGAGGCTGAGAGGGGACCTTACTGCCCTCTACAGCTACCTAAGAGGAGGCTGTAGTGAGGCTGGAGCTGGTCTCTTCTCCCCAGTTACTAAGGATAGGACAAGAGGAAATGGCCTCAAGTTGCATCAGGGCAGGTTTAGGTTGGCTGTGGGAGGAAGTTCTTTCCTGAGCAGGTGGTCAGGCACTGGCACAGGCTGCCCAGGGAGGTGGTGGAGTTGCCATCCCTGGAGGTGTTTAAAAGGAGAGTGGATGTGGTTCTGGAGGCTATGGTCTGGTGATGAAGGCTGCTGGGATGAAGGTTTGCCTGCATGACCCTGGTGGTCCTTTCCAAGCACAGTGATTCACAGTGATTAGATGCTGTGCTGAGGGGTTTGGGTTAGTCAGGGACTTGTCAGTGTGAAACTGATGATTGGACTGGAGGAGCTTGAAGGGCATTTCCAATCTAAGAAACCTTTGGTTCTGTGGGTAGTGTCTCTCTGGTTGAGCCCTTCCATCTGCTGCTACCTCCCTGGCTGGTGAGACCCTGTGGGTTTCTATGGCCAGGGCTGTCCCACCAGTCTAGCTAAGATGGTGGCCAGAGGCAGGTTTGCTTCTCTTACCCTTGAAGCCAGCTAAGAGCTCTGCAGTGAGTTGAGTGACTTGAGGATGGTTAATGGACCCGAACAGAAAGACTGAGAGAACTGGGGCTGTTTAGTCTGGAGAAGAGAAGGCAGAGAGGGGATCTGATCAATGTCTGTAAATATCTGAGGGGTGGGTGTTGAGGTGAAGGTGCCAGGCTCCTTGTGGTGGTGCCCAGTGATAGAACAAGGAGCAATGGCAATAAGGTGGAACACAGAAGGTTCCACCTCAACGTGAGGAGAAACTTTTTTGCTGTGAGGGTGCTGGAGCCCTAGAGCAGGCTGCCTAGAGAGGCTGTGGAGTTTCCTCTTCAGACTTTCAAAACCTGCCTGGATGCATTCTTGTGTGGCCTGCCCTATTTTGGCACAACTTGAGACTGTGTCCCCTTGTTCTGTTGCTGCTTGCCTGGCAGAAGAGACCAACCCCACCTGGCTACAGCCTCCCTTCAGGTAGTTGTAGACAGCAATGAGCTCTGCCCTGATCTCCAGAGGTCCCTTCCAGCCCCTTACATTCTATGATTCTATGAGTGAAGCTGTGCATGGGTTCAGCAGCTCTGGGGTGAGCTGTGGGGTCTGTGAGCTGAGCTGTGGGCCAGGGACAGAGCAGACACAGATGTCCCTGTCCCTGTGATAAATGATGGAGGCACACCTTGTGTGGTAGAAGTTTCTTCTTCAGTCTTCTGCCATAAGTGAATCAAAAATAGCAGCTAGAAGAAGCTGAGGCATAGCTGTTGCTTTCCCTGCCAGTCTCCTGCGTCGCCTGGGAGGTACCTGGAGGTGCAGCTCGTCCCCAGCACAGGTTGTTATTGCCTGTGCTGCTTTCTAAGCAGAGACAATCTGGAGTACATCCAAATGGTGACTTGCTGACTGTGCAGGTTTGGGTTTCTAGTGGAGGAGATGTGTGAAGGACTGGAAAGTAGGGCAGAGCTTACCTTGAAAGCAGCCATAAAATGAAGTTAACTGGAATGGGACATCCCAGCTGCTTGCCTCTGTCAGCCAGCTGCACTATCCACTGCTGGAAATCCTCTTGAGTTTCCTCTGTGCAGAGCCTCCTTGTTGAACTCTTTCCTCTTCTTCCTTCCCCTTGCTTTCATGCTGTGATCTGGACTCTTAACAGATCTGCCTTTGTTCCCTGCAAAACGCAGGGGAGACATGATGAGAAATAATCTGTAGTGTTGTACTTCAGGCTATCAAAAACCAATTCCAAAGGTCTTCTGTATGAGCAGCTTAACACTAGAACATGTAGTGCTGAACAGTGCAGTAATTGCCTCTGCAGAAGGAAGGTTCAGATTCTTTCTTTTCTCTCTTTAATATTTGGAAGTTGGCTTTAACAAGATGACCAACATCTTCATCCTGCAGCCTAAAAACAGAGTGGCCATTTGGCTCTGTCTTCTGCCCAGCTGATGAAGGTGAAGGATGCTGCAGTTCCCCACTGATGTGCGTAGAAGGGGCTGCCAAGGAAAGTCAGGGTGACAGTGCTTGGGAGTGCTGAGACTGTGTTGGGAACATATGGTAGAGAGTTTGGATCCTGAATTCTGACACCATCTGCATTTTGCCAGTGTGGCTGCCTTAGAGAAACGTTTCTAGAAGGATAGGGCACAGGAGTAGGAAGCTGGAAGCCAGATTGCAGAGCTCCTTTCATCCCTTGTAGACGTGAAACGTTGATTGAGTTCCAAAATCCTGAGAAACAGAGATATTTTACATCTCTAAAGAGCTCTTCTGCTCTGAAAGATGCTCTTTCATTAACACCCAGCATCAAGGATGCTCCCTGAGACATATTCCCTGCATGTAAGCACAGGGGCCCATTAAATATCCTGCTTGCCTCGTGTCCTGCAGTTTATGAAGGAGAGATTTTTGTAGCTTTTTTTTTTTGCCTGTTTCTGGGTGAGAGAGAGGGAAAAAAAAAGGCAAGGGAATACTAATTACTTGCAAAGGCTCTTTCAAAAGTCATGCAAAGTGTTAGCCACTGGCAGTGATCTTTGTGGAGAGCACCCTGTGTTAGATCTGGGGTGTGCCACTGCAGGGTCTGCCTTATTAGGTTTAACCAGCAGATGGTAAAACCCATTTGCTGCCTGTTAGAGGTGGCAGGGAACAAGGTGGAACTGGGTGCAAAGGGGCTGGCTGGGCTACCTTTCCTCTTTCAAAGAAGCAGCATCCTGCTAACAGCACTGTGAGTCAGACAAGCTGAAATTAATTTCTAACAACGTGAAACTGTCTTAAAATGACAAAGTTTAATAACTGCAAACATTAGCTACAGCCAACAGCAAAGGTAAGCCAGTAGCAGATGGTTCATAAAAGCCTCACATCAGCTGTGTAAATGGTCACAGTTTAATCTACTGGTGGGAATTGCAGGCCTGGATCATCAGCTTGACCAACTGGATCTCATTTTGGTCACTGAGACCTATCTCACCCTCCTCTCTTATTTTCCTTTGTTTACCCCTGGAGGAAGGAGGATTGTTCAGCATTAACTCTTACATGTAATGCACACCCTGGTTGTTCTCTCCTTGACCCTTTGATATGGTTGTTCTCTCTGTCACTTCTCATACAGATCCCAAACAAGATGAAGCAATTTATAAGCAAACACATAGCAGAAGCAATCCATATTGCAAAGGCTTTAGAGGCTGAACAGTTAGGGGAAGGTGTTTACAGGTAGAGTAAAGCCAAGGAAGTGTATATGTCTCACCCAAGGCCACACATCAAGCAGTAAGGAGGAAGGGAGTAGAGCCATAGGCCTGTACCCTGAGGCCAAAACACTAATTCACTTCTTCTTCCAGCACATTTATTTATTGTGCCTGCCTCCTTTTAACTAAGCTCTTTTGTAAGGTGATGTGTGCACTGTCTTGCACAGCGTGGAGCAGAAAACAAATGATCCTGCAGAGAAAACGTGCCTTGTGTTAGCAGTCATCCCGTGACAAATCTGCCAGGCTGTGATGCATCTTCCCAGCACGGCTGAGAGCACCACCTTTAAGATCCTAAAACCTGAATCAACCCTGAAGACTGATGCAGGTGCTGAATGGTCAGAAAAATGCCTCAGCAACACCAGTAAATGTTGGCAGGCCCCTGGTGACCCCCACTTGCTGGTGTGACTTGGCAGATAAGCACCCAGAGTGATCATGACATGATCCTGCTCTTTGTGGCAGGGTGCTGACAGCAGCAGGGTGATGAATTTGGAGCTGTTGAGCCTGCCCTGTGTATATAATTCATAAGGCTCGTTTGTGACAGTTGAAGGACATCCCTGTCACTCCAGAGCCAGATCCCTAAGGGCTGTCATGTAGTCACACCAGCTCTAGGAAGCCCATACATGGTTTTGCAGAGCTCAGCTCCTCACTGCTGCTAAGAGAAAAGCTGCAAGAATCATAGAATCAACCAGGTTGGAAGAGACCCTCAAGATCATCCAGTCCAACCTAGCACCCAGCCCTGCCCAGTCAACCAGACCATGGCACTAAGTGCCCCAGCCAGGCTTTGCTTCAACACCTCCAGCCACAGCGACTCCACCATCTCCCTGGGCAGCCCATTCCAATGCCAATCACTCTCTCTGCCAAAAACTTCCTCCTAACATCCAGCCTAGACCTCCCCTGGCACAGCTTGAGACTCTGTCCCCTTGTTCTGTTGCTGCTTGCCTGACAGCAGAGCCCAACCCCACCTGGCTACAGCCTCCCTTCAGGTAGTTGTAGCCAGCAATGAGGTCTGCCCTGAGCCTCCTCCAGGCTAAAGTGTGTGATGGATGGGACAATTTCCTCGCCTGGTGCAGTGTAAGGCATCCAGGGCTGTTCCACACCTTTTGCCCCTGAGGCACCAAAGAATTTCAGATGTGGAGAGGAGAGATTTTAAGAAGCTGTGGCAAAATGTAGTGAGTTTGTACAGATTTTATCCCAATCAAAGGCTGCTGGGATAGCCACCAATACAACATAGCTTTGGAGTGGGGGGAGGGAAAAAAGGTCTGTCTTTGGGAAGGCTCTGGAATGAATGCCTGCAGGGTTGTGGAGGTGTATGCCTGGAATCATAGAATCAGTCAGGGTTGGAAGGGACCACAGGGATCAACCATTTCCAACCTCCCTGCCATGGGCAGAGACACTTCACACTAGATCAGGCTGGCCAGAGCCTCATCCAGCCTGGCCTTAAACACCTCTAGGGATGAGGCTTCCACCACCTCCCTGGGCAACCCATCCCAGGCTCTCACCACCTTCATGCTAAAGAACTTCTTCCTAACATCCAGTCTGAATCTCCCCATTTCCAGCTGTGTTCCATTCCCTCCAGTCCTATCACTAAGTGGTTTGAAGTTTGCCCTGGCACACTCAGGACTAGCTGTTGGTTGAACACATTTTTGGGATGTAAGTGTGGCTTTGGAAGGGTTTGGGAAGGTGAACTCTGGCACAGGCTGCCCAGGGGATTGTGGAGTCTCCCTCTCTAGAGGTATTCAAAACCTGCCTGGGTGTGTTCCTGTGTGATCTGCTCTAGGTGACCCTGCTCTGGCAGGGGGTTGGGCTGGATGAACTTTTGAGGTCCCCTCCAGCCCCTGACATTCTGTGATAGAGAGTCCCATAGTGTGGGACATCTCTGTGGCCAGAGGGACACAGGGGACCTGGGTGGCTGTGCTATCACTGTTGCCAGATCTTGAACACATGAAGGTCTTGATGCCTGGCTGCAGAGCTGGTCAGGGAGTCCAGTGAGTGTGTTTTATCAGGCTGCAGCCCCAAATGCACAAAAAGCAGAGGAGAAAGCTGACAGCCCAGGTTGCTTTTGATATCTTTTAAGGTATTTAGGTGGAAAAGCTTCATGCTGCATTGCAGAGAATAGAGAGTTGAGCAGCTAAGTTCTTTTGTAGCAGTAACAGCTCACCATGAACGCTGAACCTCTCCTGCAGTGTTAGGGAAGCTAATGGGGTTGCAGAACCATTTTCTTCATTTTTCATAGTGGGAAGAGAAGAGAGGGGAGCTGCCCCAGATCGATGAGGTTCAGGGTTGAAGGTATGTGAGTCACCTCTGAAAATTGGATTTTGCTTCTGAAGACCTCTAAGCACTCTTGAGCGATTTGCTGCAGTGGAACAGTTGAGGTTTTAGGATGCAATTACTATTCATTGTGAGCCAAAACTTTGTGAGCTATTGTAAGCTGTCATTCCCTGTGAATGAAAACAGCATTTATAGCAAATGAACTTCTCTGTAGATGGTTACTCCTGCCCCTAAACTTTAAGCTGCATCCCTTGGTTCTCTTACAGAGACCAATAACCCCAAGTGCTGCTGAATATTCAGCCTCTGAAACAAGAGAGGGGCAAATAAGTGAGGCAACGAAGTTGAAAATGCAGATTGACACAAACAAGGAGAAGGAAACTGTTGGAGCTAGTGCAGAGGAGGCCACAAAGATGATTGAAGGGCTGCAGCAGCTCTGCTGTGAGGACAGGCTACAAGAGTTGGGGCTCTGCAGCCTGGAGAGGAGAAGGCTTCCAGGAGACCTTGGAGTGGCCTTCCAGGATCTGAAGGGGACTACAGCAGGGCTGGGGAAGGACTATTGACAAGGTCTTGTAATGACAGGATGAGGAGGAGGAATGGGTTTAAACTGGCAGAGGGGAGATTTAAACTGGATGTTATGAAGTTCTTTGCAGTGAGGGTGGTGAGACACTGGCACAGGTTGCCCAGGGAGGTTGTGGAGCACAGAATCACATCTTTGATCACATTGGGTGCTTCTGTGCTCCATAACCTCCCTGGAGGTGTTCAGGGCTAGGTTGAGTGAGGCCTTGAGTGACCTGTTCTAGTGGGAGGTGTCCCTGCCTATGGTGGGGGATTGGAACTGGCTGAGCTTTGAGGTCTCTTCCAACCTAACCCATTCTATCATTCTATAAACTCCCTCAGCAGACAAACTGAGATGCTGATGGGCAAAGGCTGATGAACATCCTCATTACCCATGAGATTCTGCTCTGTTAGGTTATTAATGGTCAGCACCTTGCAGGATTTGTCCCTACATGCAGTGATAAGGATCAGGCAAACACTGGCATATTTATCTCCTTCCTGAGATCTCATCAGCAAACCAGATGAGCTCTGAATTATTCACCATCTGCTTCACCTTTGCACCCTCTCTCTCCCTTGCTCCTGGGGACTGGAGTGATGGTTCAAGGCTGTATCTCAAACCTGGCTACCCTAATCTTCCCCCTTTGCTCAGCAGCTTCCAAACACTAATATTTAGTGCAGTGTCTTCCCTTCCTTCTGCTGCTGTTCCCCCTGGACTTCTCCACCTCCTTGTGCAGTCAGCATGTTCTGCTCCCCCTTGCATATGGTGTGCAGAATTTCCTCTGTGTTAAAAACCAAACCAAGGAAATGTTTAGTGTTAAAAACCAAACCCAAACCTCAAACCCAAAACATAACAGTGAAATTAGAATCATCAAACCATGAAGACCATTGAAAGGGAAGGGAATTCTACCCAGGAAATAAGAAAGGAATCTGTCTGTAGCATGTCCTCTTGCATTAGTGAGCAGTACCTGCATAAAGTGCTTGGAAGAGCTGTGTGTTTAGTCATGGTGACTTCAAACATCTGGCTGTGGGAAAGGGAATGGAAGAGCCTGGCTCTGTTGTCTTGGTAGATGCCTTGCAGGTATGGGAGGCTGTTAACATGGGTGTCCCCAAAGCCTTCTCCTCCCCAGGATGCGCTGGCCTTGTTCCACAGCCTGTCCTCCACCATCTCAGGAGGCTAGAGCTAGTTCTCCTCTTACCTTCAAGGACCCAGCACTGGGTGATATCTAGATGTGAACTGAGAAGTGCCAAGTGAAGAGGAATAACTGTTGTACTGAGTTGTTGTTGAGGTGTGCTGGTGTTCATTCTACTGTCCCCAGGACTCTTGGGTCCTCCTCAGCTGGGCTACCCTCATCCCATCTTCATGCAATGTGTTAGGCTACTCCAGGTGCAGAACTTGGCATCTATCTGTACTGAAATTCCTGAAGCTCCTGTTGGCACTGTTCTCCCATCTAGGTCCCTCTGAATGGCAATTTGCTTCTCTTGAACTGGTTTTTAGAGAAATCACCTTGGTTTTAACCAAGCAAGAAATGTTATGGTGGGCAGTCAGAAGATGCCTGCTGTTGCTTTTGTAGGGCCTTTAAGTACTCTGAGGCAGTGAAGATATCCAAGGTGCAAGCATCATGCAAGAGTGTTTTGTTTTAATAGCTGCTGTCATAACTGGTGACCCAAGCTCCATTCTCCACAGGGACTTCTGGGCCCGTGGTCCACTCAATCAGGCCTTGCAGCTGCATCATTGCTGGAGAGGTTTGTCAGAGAGGGCAAAGGAAAGCTATTTAGAGGTCATTTCAGTTTCTAGCAAACAATGCCCCAAACCAAAAAGCTCCAAAGAATATTAGATCTGAGATCTGTTCAGTCCTATTATTATCACTGCTGGTTCATGAAGGCTCTTCAGTTGAGCAAGTCCATCTTAACATGCTTCCAACATATGGCCTTAGTAAATGAGTGCCCTATTTATATCCCTGGAGTTTTGTCAAGCATCTGTTTGAAGCACAGTGTGGCAAGCATGAAATTTTTGGTCACACAAAAGCTGTGTGCATTTGTGAAGAAGGCAGATGTAATTATTAGGTCAGATGTCTGGAGCAGGCAGCTCCAAATAGTTCTGTTGGCAGCTGCCCATACATTGAGCAATGTTTGCCATTAGCCCTGGGACTGGAGTCTGGTTTGTCTGTATGTGACTCTGGGATGACAATGGGAAAGGTGGACTCTGTTTTCCAAAGAGGTAGTAAATCTGGGTAGGAAATAGATGAGGGGTGAGCAACTGACATCACTCACCTGAGCAAAGCCTTTGACACTCTCCTGCACCTGGTCTCCAAGCTGGTGCCACATGGGTTTGATGGGTGGACCACCAGATAGATAAAGAACTGGCTTGATAGCTGCACCCAAAGTGTGGCTGTTGATGGCTCCATGGCCAAGTGGAGTCCCTCAGGGACCAGTCCTGGGACCAGTCTTGTTCAACAACTTTGTGTGTGCCATGGACAGAGGCACTGAGTGCAGCCTCAGCAGGTTTGCTGCCCACACCAAGCTGTGTGGTGCAGCAGCTAGGCTGGAGGGCAGGGATCCATCCTGAGGGACCTGGACAGGCTGCAGAGGTGGACACAAGCCAACCTCATGAGGTTCAACAAGACCAAGTGCAAGGTCCTGCAGCTGGGTCGAGGCAGTGCCAAGCACAAACCCAGGCTGGGCAGTGAGTGGCTGCAGAGCAGCCTGTTTCAGTGCTCTGCCCTCAATGTAAAGAAGCTCCTTCTCCTGTTTAGATGGAACTTCCTGTGTTCAAGCTTGTGCCCATTCCCTCCTGTCCTGTTGGTGGGCACCACTGACAGCTACCTGACACCCACACTGTAAGCATTGATTAGGACTGAGAAGATCCCCCCTCAGTCTTCTTTTCTCCAGGCTCAAAAGCCCCAAGTCCCTCAGGCTTTTTTCCTAAGGGAGATGTTCTAGTCCCTTAATGATCTCTGTAGCCCTTTCCTGTATCCTCTCAAGTGGTTCTCTGTTCTTCTGGAACAGGGGAGCCCAGAACTGGACACAGTATTCCAGGGGAGACCTCACCAGTGTAGAGGAGAAGGAGAACCTCCCTTGACCTCCTGGCCACACTCAGAATCACAGAATCAGTCAGAGTTGGAAGGGACCACAAGGATCATCTAGTTTGAACCCCTCTGTTATGGACAGGGACCATATATATATATATATACACACACACTCTCTCTCCTGTGTCCTCTCTATCACTACCATGGTCCCATGGGCAGGGACACCCTACCCTAGAGCAGGCTGCCTACAGCCTCAGCCAGCCTGGCCTTAAACACCTCCAG
Organism: Pogoniulus pusillus; assembly: GCF_015220805.1. Taxonomy (NCBI): domain Eukaryota; kingdom Metazoa; phylum Chordata; class Aves; order Piciformes; family Lybiidae; genus Pogoniulus; species Pogoniulus pusillus. The sequence continues at coordinate 4,583,868 of NC_087290.1, read as the reverse complement.
CCATAGGGCCTCAACCACCTCCCTGGGCAACCCATTCCAGCCTCTCACCACTCTCCTGCTCAACAACTTCTTCCTCACCTCCACTCTGACTCTCCCCATTTCCAGCTTTGCTCCTTTCCCCCCAGTCCTGGCACTCCCTGAGAGCCCCAAAAGTTTCTCTCTAGCTTTTTTGTAGGCCTCCTTCAGATCCTGTCAGGCCACAAGAAGGTCACCTGGGAGCCTCCTCTTCTCCAGACTGAACAGCCCCAACTCCTTCAGTCTGTAGCACTTCATGCACCCCAGCATACCACTGTCCTTCTTGGCCACAAGAGCACATTGCTGCTCATCCTGTTGGCCACCAAGACTCCTGAATTAATCTCATGAGGGCTGCTGAAATTCCCTCTGCAAATTACTGGTTCATCTGAAAGGTGCTTTCTGTTCAGCTCAGTCATGCATGGAGCAGCAGAGAGCTCCTGTGCTGGCTGGAAATGTCACAAGTCAAAATCTTGACTTGCTGAAATGTTGTGTTCCATGGAGAGTGAAGGCAAAGCCCTTTTAAGGCAAATCACCTTGGAAAATAGGCTGCTTCTGTCTTTGTGTGACCACTGTGATGCTGAGTGTGGGGGGCTGCATGAAACCTTACATCTGAAAATAGCTAAGGGAATGGATGGCTTAAATCATGAAGTTTTACAGGAACTGTTTGGGAATTGTAGGAGTTTGGGGACTGACCTGCTGGAGAGCAGTGAAGAGGAGAAAGACTTGGGAGTGCTGGTGGAGGGAAGGATGGCCATGAGCCAGCAGTGTGCTCTTGTGGCAAGGAAGGCCAATGCCATTCTGGGGTGGATTAGAAGGGCTGCACTGGTGCAGCTGGAATCTATTTCCATTCTCCAGTCCAAGCAGGGGGCTCAGAAGGCAGATGCCACACAGTGGCTGGATCCCAGCCCAACTGCAGGGATCCTTCTCACCCTTTTTGGGTGAAGATAAATGACAGTGCAAGAAGAATATGTATGATTAATTGCACAAACCCAAGAAGCCTTTCTCCAGTGAAGCACTCACACCAAGAGACTCCTTCAGCTTCTAAACCTGCCTCAAGTGACTACCAAGTGCCAGGAAGGCCAATGCCATTCTGGGGTGGATTAGAAGGGCTGTGGTTAGTAGGTCGAGAGGGGTTCTCCTGCCCCTCTACTCTGCCCTGCTGAGGCCTCATCTGGAGTACTGTGTCCAGTTCTGGGCCCCCCAGCTCAAGAAGCACAGGGAGCTGCTTGAGAGAGTCCAGCACAGAGCCACAACAATGATTAAGGAAGTTGAGCATCTTCCTTGTGAGGAGAGCCTGAGGGAGCTGGGGCTGTGCTGCTGGGAGAGGAGGAGAAGACAACTAAGGGGTGACCTCTTTCATGTTTATAAAGATGTAAGGGATGAGTGCCAGGAGGCTGGAGCCAGGCTCTGCTGGGTGATGCCAGTGACAGCACAAGGGGCAATGGGTGGAAGTTGAGGCATAGGAGGTTCCACATGAACCTGAAGAAGATTTTTTGCCCTGTGAGGGTGCCAGAAGCCTGGCACAGGCTGCCCAGGGTTGTTGTGGAGTCTCCCTCTCTGGAGATATTCAAGAACCATCTGGACGTGTTCCTGTGTGGTCTGCTCTGGGTGACCCTGCTCTGGCAGGGGGGCTGGACCAGATGATGTTTGAGGTCCCTTCCAGCCCTTGACATTCTGTGATTCTGTGATTTGTACAGAAATGATAGGAATATTTAATATAAGGAAAGCCTCATGTGGTGTCCAGCCTCTGTGAGCAGGTGAGAAGGTATCTGAAAAGAGTGAGGCAAGACCACGGTGTTATATTTTCTCCTGCCTTGTGCTACAAGTGGCATTGGACTTAGCATCAGTTCATGCCTGGACACCTGGGTATTGCAAATGTGCAGCTGGACCTACCCTCCAGAAATCCTGAACATTCTGCTTTCCCCTGTGCTCTGGGGTAGTGCATCTGGATGAGGCACTTAGTGCCATGGTCTGGTTGATTGGATAGGGCTGAGCTTGGAGGTCTCTTCCAACCTGCTTGTTTCTATGATTCTCTGATCTCCAGCATCACTTATACTGCCAATAGCCTTTTCTTCTTGTAGTTTCTTTTGGTCCATTCCTGCCTTCTAGCATCTTCTCTGTGAGAAATACCAGGGAAACTGTTCCCTACTGAAGCATTTAATCCTTCACTTCACTTTGCAATATTGCACTTAACCTGCTATTTTTCCCTTCTTTGTTGCTGGCAGTACAGAACTGAGAAGGTGGAATTTACTGGTAGTTCACCTCCAGCTTTGCTCCATTCCCCCCAGTCCTGTCACTCCCTGAGAGCCTCAAAAGTCCCTCCCCAGCTTTTTTGTAGTCCCTTCAGATCCTGGAAGGCCCCAAGAAGGTCACCTGGGAGCCTCCTCTGCTCCAGCCTGCACAGCCCCAACTCTTTCAGTCTGTGCTCACAGCAGAGCTGCTGATGGAGATGATGGAGTCACCATCCCTGGAGATGTTCAGAAAAGGTGTGGACATGGCACTCTGGGCCATGATTTAGTGTGCAAGGGTGGTGTTGGGTTGAAGATTGGACTTAATGATCTTAGAGGTCTTTCCCAGCCTTAATGATTCTATGATTCTAGTTTTAAATCCCTTTCTTGAGCACGGGAGATGCAGTGCAGCTGTTGAAGAGTGAAGCAAAGGGAGGGCACTGATGTTCTGCAGGAGGTTATGTTCTGAAAGCACAAATGCCTGAAGCCTGCAGTTGTGTCCTACACAAATCCTCCTAATAAAGGCTGATAAATGATATTCCCTTTGTTATCCTCTTTGGCTGACAGAAGGCAGTAAGGCCACTGGCTTTGTTTTTCTGAAGTGCTGAATTAAAGTGCATCCCATGTTTGCATCAGTGCAAATGTTCTTGGTGCAGGAATGAAATTGGATGTCTCTAGCTGTTTTGCTAAGCAGTGTTTGTATTGGAAGTGAGAACACATCCCTGCATAATATTCACATCCCTTACAAGGAGAGATACTTGAAGCAGAGACTGAAACTGTTCTGGAGGCTCTGTTTTGTGACCTGTTTTACCTGAAGCTTCTCACTGCCGATCCGAGGTGATCTTGCTGTGGGTTAGCTGGATCTTAGCCTGTGCTGGGCTGTCTCCCAGAGCAGCCTGTGTGACAGCCATGTCCACAGAGCAGGACACATGTGAATTTGGCACTGCTGGCACATGCACAAAGCTAAAGACCAGCCCCTGAGTTGCTCATGTGAGGGTGGCTTAGAATCATAGAATGGTTTAGGTTGGAAGGGACCTCAAGGATCATCCTGTTCCACCCCCCTGCCATGGGCAGGGACACCTCCCACTAGAACAGGTTGCTCAAGGCCTCATCCAACCTGGTCTTGAACACCTCCAGGGAGGGAGCAGCCACAACCTCCCTGGGCAACCTGTGCCAGTGTCTCACCACCCTCACTGCAAACAACTTCTTCCTAACATCCAGTTTAAATCTCCCCTCTGCCAGTTTAAGCCCATTACCCCTTCTCCTGTCATTACAAGACCTTGTCAATAGTCCCTCCCCACCCTCTTGTAGTCTCCTTCAGATACTGGAAGGCCACTCCAAGGTCTTCTTGAAGCCTTCTCTTCTCCAGGCTGCAGAGCCCCAACTCTCATAGCCTGTCCTCATAGCAGAGCTGCTGCAGCCCTCTGAGCATCTTCATGGTCTCCTCTGGACTCATTCTAAAGTTCTATGTCCTGTTTGTGTTGGTGGCTCCAGATCTGCACACAGTACTCCAGGTGGAGTCTGAGGAGAGCAGAGTAAAGGGGGAGAATCCCCTCCCTTGCCCTGCAGGCCACACTGCTCTTGCTGCAGCCCAGCACACGGTTGCTGTGTGAGCTGCATGTGCACACTAGGGGCTTGCAGTCCCCATCCTCTGAACTCCACCATCGTTGTTTTGTGCATCAATCCCACGTTGCTGCTTGTTAAAGGATGGCCAGTGAGGTCTCTATGTAGATCTTTCCCATAGGGAATTACCGCACCAGGAAAAAAAATACCCCAATCCCAGAGGCAACCTCCCCTCCAACCTCACTGTCTTTTTAATTCGTATGAAGCCACTAGGTGATGCCTGTGAGAGAGCCTCCAAGCAGGAAATACCTTGTGTGGGTGACATAGGAACCTGAGGGGACAGATTTCCCTGCTTTGGACAAGTACAGGTTAGCATTCCCTGGCTGCATGGATTGCTGTGGGCAGGATAACTGCTGCTGGCAGCACATGAACTGGCAGTTTTGCAGCCTAAGCCTGGTGTTAAGCTCTCAGTGGTTTTTGTTTCTCAGAGATTTTTGTTTCCATCATTATCTGATGTGAAGGACCTGCCTGTGCCTCCATGTGAATGCAGCTGAGTGAAAAATCAGGCTGTGATCTGAAACAAAAATGTCACTTTGGGTATTTCGTGGAGGGTTTAATCTAAAATCAAAGTTTTCACTGCCTAAGAAAAGAACCAAGGAGGATGTGAGTGGCCTTCTTTTAGCTGGGAAGCTGAAGAAGTTTGGTCTTTTGGTTGAACTAAATATATTTCTGTGGTTTAAAATGTATTTCTTTTAATGAAAGTGGTTGCCCATCTCTGTCCATGAAGTCCACACAGTGCTTGCCTTTTGCTGTTGACTTCCTGGATTGCACTGGGCTGAAAAGGACCCTCAAAGGTTGTCTTATAGAATCATAGGATGGTCTGGGCTGGAAAAGACCTCCAAAGGTCATCCAGTCCAACCCCACCCTGCAGTCAGCAGGGACATCCTCAACTAGATCAGGCTGCCCAGAGCCCTGCCAAGCCTCACCTTGAATATCTCCAGGGATGAGTCCCCAACCACCTCCCTGGGCAACCTGTTCCAGTGTTCCACCACCCTCATAGTAAAGAACTTGTTCCTAACATGCAGCCTAAATCTGCTCTTCTCTGCTTTGCTGTCCCTGCAGGTCTTGGTAAACAGTCTCTCTCCATCCTTCATGCAGGCCCCTTTCAGGTACCGAAAGGCTGCTCTAAGGTCTCCCCAGAGCCTCCTCTTCTCCAGGCTGAACAACCCCAGCTCCTCAGCCTGTCATTGTAGCAGAGGTGCTCCAACCCTCTCATCATTTTTGTGGCCCTCCTCTGGATCTACTCCACCAGATCCATGTCTTTCCTATGTATCTCCAACCCTCTTGCAGTGAGCAGGGAACTGGAAGTGTTCACCTGGAAGGTATTTGCTGTCAGATGATGAGAGTTGGTAGCTCAATAACAGAGCAACAAGCAAGCAGCTATTGTTGCAGCTGGTAACATAAAACCAAACTCCCTTGATGAACAGTTTAGATTGGATGCTAGGAGCAAGTTCTGCACCATGAGGATGGTGGAACACTGGAACAGGTTGCCCAGGGAGATAGCTGAGGCCCCATCCCAGGAGATACTGAAGATCAGGCTCAACAGGGCTCTGAGCACCCTGATCTAGCAGAGGATGTCCCTGCTCACTGCAGCAGAGCTGGACCAGATGACCATTGAGGTTCCTTCCAACCCAATCCATTCTATGATTCTAACAACCTCTGGATCCTGCCTTCTCATAAAGCCACCAGAGACCACAGTCTAGCTGCAGAGACTGGGTCTCTCTGCATGTCTCTTGTTTGGCTCTCACTGTGGTTAGTCCCTTGGGAAGAGGAGGTTTGTATTGGCTCTTTCTCATGCAGCACTGCCCTATTTTAGTTGAAGAGTGTTTGCCATCTCCCACAGCAGTCTCTGGTTGATTGTTTATATTGTCAGAGCGGGTGGCTGATGAAACTATAGGAAATTGTGAAGCAGCTGGTGCTTAATTAGTGCCTTCCTTCTATAGCTGATTGGCCACACTCTTGGTCTCACTACTCCTGAGCTCAATCCAGGGTTGTTGAGTTGGTTGTGCCGGAGGTTTGGTGGGCTTGTGTAAGTGAGAAGGTGAATTAGCAGCCAATTTCTGCTTGAATTAAAACCTGCAGGTGCTGGAAGAGGTGGGGCAGGCACAGGGGGCTTAGCTTTCATACTGAACTGCTCTGTCAGAATCCTGAAGGTCATGGCTAAAGCTCTTTCCCATGCTGAAGCTGGTTGCAAGACTTTCTACTCTTGAGCCAAGATTCTCTGTTTCTTGAAGAGAGGAGGGGTAAGATTTAAATGTTATCTATTGTTACAAGAGCTCTGAAAGTTTGACTTGCCTGGTTTCATTTGCACTGGTCTAAGATTCAACTCCTTGCTTGCTCTTTCAGTCAGCAGGGAAAGCAACTTTATCCCTTTTCCACTTGGAAGCAGTGAGCTTCCAAACCAGGGCTGAGATCAGACCTCCTTCATGTCTGGATGCTCTTCAGCTTGGCTCAGATATCTCTAAAGAGTTAAAGCAGTGTTGAGGCTTAGAAAAAAAGACTTGTGCTCAGATAAGCTGCTAAGAGGTCAGAAATGTCCATGGTCAGATTGAACCTGTTGTTGCTTCACAGGGTGTAAATCAGCTGGAGTCTACAGCTGTTGCTTGAACGTGTTGTAACCACAGGAAGGGACTTTATACAAGGGCTTGTAGTGATAGAATGAGAGGCAATGGCTTTGAGCTGCAGGAGGGCAGATTTAGATTGGAGAGTAGGAAGAAACTGTTGACAATGAGGGTGGTGAGACACTGGCACAGGTTGAGGGTGGTGAGACACTGGCACAGGTTGAGGGTGGTAAGACACTGGCACAGGTTGAGGGTGGTGAGACACTGGCACAGCTTGCCCAGGGAAGTTGTGGAGCACAGAATCACCCAATGTGATCAAAGATCACATTGGGTGATTCTGTGCTCCACAACCTCCCTGGAGCTGTTCAATGCCAGGTTGGATGAGGCCTTGAGCAACCTGTTCTAGTGGGAGGTGTCCCTGCCTATGGCAGGGGGGTTTGAACTGGATGATCTTTAAGTTCCCTTCCAATCTAAACCATCCTATGACTCTCTGAACCAAGAGTAGGTACAGTGAGTAAGATGCTCTGCTGCGTGTGTTGCTGCCACAGTGCTTCTGCTCTGCCTTGACAAATAGTCAGGAAAGCAATAAAAACAAAGGAGGTTTTAAGGTCTCCTCTGCAAGAGTAGTTGTGATGCTAAATTCCTGCAGTTCTGACTACAGAGCTACACAAATGTTCCCCCATTAAGGAATTACTCACTCTTGCAGATTTTTCTGGAGCAGCAGGATAAGAATTTGCTGCTTTCAAGTCTGAATTTGATGGAATTCAGGAGGGGGGCAGGGGTTGGGCAGTGGTAGGGCACTGCCTCTGCTCTTGCAACAGGGGATCCATCACTGTGTGTTATTTTTCCAGCCTAATTAGTCTAAATCAAATGCAAAAGATAGGTTGAAACAGGCAAGTGGCAAGCAGGAAAATAGGCTCATTATAACATGCAGGGCACAGTGAATGGGATGGGAGAGAAGGAAGCAGAAAAGGCTGTTAGCCAGGGCACCAGCTTCTTTCTCCTCTGTTTAGTTTCAGCTTCCCTTTAAAATTCCTGCTGTTTATCCACTTTGCCCACACGGGAGCCAGAAGCCTTCCTGCTCTTTTCTGTCAAATTAAATTAATGGGGAGAAAAATCAACCACACAGATGCTCTAAATCCCAAGCTAATACTGCAGAGCTTTGGCTCTTGCACTTGGTTCTCAGTGTGGTTCAAAAGCAGCTCTGGAGACACTTGGGGCACTCAGGCAAAAGGAAAAAAACAACAATTTTTGTGTTTAATTTGAGAATTACAATTTTTTTGTTCACTTCTGGGAAGTGTGATGTGGAATCAAATTGTGTCTTTGTGGTCACAAGCCCTGTGAGGAGAGGCTGAAGGAGCTGGGGGTGTGCAGCCTGCAGAAGTGGAGGCTCAGGGCAGAGCTCATTGCTGTCTGCAGCTGCCTGCAGGGAGGCTGTAGCCAGGTGGGGTTGGGCTCTGCTGCCAGGCAAGCAGCAACAGAAGAAGGGGACACAGTCTCAAGCTGTACCAGGGGAGGTCTAGGCTGGATGTTAGGAGGAAGTTGTTGTCAGAGAGAGTGATTGGCATTGGAATGGGCTGCCCAGGGAAGTGGTGGAGTGGCTGTGCTGGAGATGTTGAAGCCAAGCCTGGATGAGGCACTTAGTGCCATGGTCTGGTTGCTTGGCCAGGGCTGAGTGCTTGGTTGGCCTGGCTGAGCTTGGAGCTCTCTTCCAACCTGGTTGATTCTATGATCTCTTCCTGCATGTGTGATGGGGCTGATTTGCTGTGGGTAATGCACAGGAGTTTTCCATTGACTACATTGTCCAGATGAGGTTTTTGTTCTGGCATAATCATAAAGCATTTTTGTTGGGAGAAGATTCTCTGAGTATAAGGCATGGGTCTGTCCCATCTGAGTACTATGTTCAGCTCTGATGCCCCCAAGATGAGAGTCTAGTGGAGGCCATGAAGATGATGAGAAGGGTGGAGCACTTCTGGTTTGAGGACAGGCTGAGAGAGTTTGGATTGAGTCTGGAGAAGAGACTCTGGGGAGACCTAGTAGAAGCTTCCCAGTAGTACCTAAGGGGAGTCTATAAGAAACAGGCTTTTTACAAGGGCTTGTAGTGATAGCACAAGGGGTAGTAGCTTTAGATGAAAGAGGAGAAATTTGAATTTGGAGAGAGGAAGAGATCCAACACCACAAGGATGGTAAGAGACTGGAAGAAGTTGTGGATGTCCCAGGTCAGCTTGGATGGGGCTTTCAGCAGCCTGGTGTACTGGAAGGTGTCCCTGCCCATGGCAGGGGCCTGGAACTAGGTGATCTTCAAAATCCCTTCCAACTCAAACCTGTCTATGATCTGTAGCTCCTTGATTCCAGCAAACCACCTGTGGGAGACAGAGCTGGAAACCCAACTGCTTGCAGAGAGCAGCATGCATGTGCTAGAGAAATTCTGATCTTTTTCAAGATCCCTTCAAGTCTTCTCTTTGCCCCCTTGTGATGGTTTGGGTGTTACCCACCCCCCACTTTGGAAATCACCCAGTCTTGGCTCAGCTGGCTCTGGAAATTTGAATGAAGCTTATATTTACAGCTGGCACAATATACAAGCAGATAGTTACAGTCTATACAGTTATAGACAGAAATAGACAAGGTAAAAGGCAATACAGAAACACAACTCCCCTCCCAGAAACCTCAGCCCCCAGGAGGGGCTCCCAACTGCCTTTCCACCTTCTCCCAACCCTCTCAACCTTACCCCAGTCCCAAGGAAGAATGCAGGTTCAGCCAGGGGGTTAGGAAGCAAAGTGGATTAATCAGAGAGACAGCAGAGAGGCTAGAGGGAAAAGCAGCTCAGCCAGTTCCCCCAGAAGGAGCAGAAGCAACTTCTTACCTATGTTTGGATTCTTGTCCTTATACCTTTCAGCAAGCCTATGAGTGAAGTAGACATCAGCCTTGTTTTCCTTTCCCAGCCTGTAATCTAGTTCTTCTCACCCAAACATTCTAGCTAGGCTCAAACCAGCACACTCCTTAACTCCTTGCAGTCAGCACAGGACCTGGAGAATAGCTTCAGAGCAAATGGTTCTGTTCACAGATGTACTGGTGTGAGCTACTGCAGCCCCTAAGGGCAGAACCTTGTGTCCTGTGGTTGCAGACACAATTTTTGTGCAGGGGAATAATTAAAGCAAAGGTTCTAACAGTCACAGCATGGCAGCAGCCATCTGCTTGCTTTTTCCTTGTGGTTTCAAGTAGAGAGCAGAGTCAAGGGGGAAGTGAATCAGCTTTTGACTTTAAGCATAGCTAGGAACACAGGTTATCCTTCTTTAAATGGCTTTGACCTGGCTCAGGAGCAGTGTGGCCAGCAGGACAAGGGAGGTTACTCTTCCCCTGTACTCACCACTGGTCAGGCCACACCTGGAGTGCTGTGTCCAGTTCTGGGCTCCTCAGGTCAAGAGAGATGTTGAGGTGCTGGAAGGTGTCCAGAGAAGGGCAGCAAGGCTGGGGAGAGGCCTGGAACACAAACCCTATGAGGAGAGGCTGAGGGAGCTGGGGGTGTGCAGCCTGCAGCAGAGGAGGCTCAGGGCAGAGCTCATTGCTGGCTACAACTACCTGTAGCCAGGTGGGGTTGGGCTCTGCTGCCAGGCAAGCAGCAACAGAAGAAGGGGACACAGCCTCAAGCTGTGCTGGAGGTCTAGGCTGGGTGTTAGGAGGAAATTGTTGTCAGAGAGAGTGATTGGCATTGGAATGGGCTGCCCAGGGAGGTGGAGTTGCCATCCCTGGACGTGTTGAAGCAAAGCCTGGCTGAGGCACTTATGCCATGGTCTGGTTGATTGGCCAGGGCTGGATGCTAAGTTGGACTGGATGTTCTTGGAGCTCTCTTCCAACCTGATTGATTCTATGTTTATAAGCATGTGTGGAAAATACATCTTCTGGGCTTCTTTCCCTTAGTCATCTGAGAGAGTGGGAATTGTTCAGCCTGGAGAAGAGAAGGCTCTGGAGAGACTTTATAGCAGCCTTCCAATACCTGAATGGGTCTACAAGACAGCTGGGGAGGGACAAAGGCATGCAGCTACAGGAAAAGCAGCAATGATTTTGAACTAGGGCAGGGTAGATTTAGGTGGACATTAGGAGGGAATTCTTTGCAGTGAGGGTGGTGGAACACTGCAAGATGTTGTCCAAGGAAGTGGTGGAGGCCCCATCCCTGGAGATGTTCCCGGTCAGGCTTGATGAGGCTCAGAGCAACCTGATCTAGTTAGGGATGTCCCTGCTGACTGCAGTGGGGTTGAACTAGATGACCTTCAGTGATACCTTTGAACTGAATGCATTCTATGACTCTAATAAGATGATTTCAGTTAAAACATCATAAAGTAAGGCACTCTTTGCAAGATGAAGACCAAGATTTGCCAGGCACTGTCTCCAAATGTTGCTGGCTAGATGGATATTTATGAGAGCAAAGTTTTGGCTTACTTTGAGTTTCTCCCACGTGGGAGATGCTGCTGGCAGGACAGCTTGTTCCCACTGTGGGGTTTTGGTGTTTGGGTTATTTTTTGCTGTACCCTTCTTCCCCTGTTAATGCTGCCCATCTGCAGGGCAGACAGCAGCAGCTTCTAGAGATGTGTGTTGTGTGCAGTGCTTTGTACATGGCAGTGCTCTTACTCTGCAGATTGCTGGGCAAGGATCTCAGAAGTGTAGCTGGAGCCATCAGTGTGGGCTTTAAGGGTTTCCTTCATTCAGAGCTCTTTCTTCAGTGAGAACATTCCATCTGCAGCTGAGCCTCTCAGCTGTTACAGAGTCAGGTTCTTGCCTCTCAGTTAAAGCTGAGAGGGTGAAGTGGGACCTCACTAAAGAGGTTCTTCACTGTAGCTTGGCATTGAAGTGCTTGGTTACATTTCACATAGAGATGATCATGGAATCATAGACTGATTTAGACTGGAAGAGACCTCAGACATCATCTCTTCCAACCTCCCTGCCATGGGCAAGGATGCCTCTCAACCAGACCTGCTTGCTCAGGGCCTCACCTGACCTGGCTTTGAGCACCTCCAGGGAGGAGGCATCCATAACCTCTCTGAGCAACCTATTCCAGAGTCTCGCCACCCTTGTACTTGGGAGCTCCTTCCTCAGATGCAGCCTAAGCTTCAAACCATTCCCCCTTGTCCTGTCTCTGGACACTCATGAAAAATCCCTCTGCAGCCTTCCTGTAGGATTCCTTCAGGTGTTGAAAGGCAGGTCTAAGGTCCCCCCAGAGTCTTCTCTTCAGGCTGCACAAGCCCAGATGATGAACCTTTCCTTTATGGCACTTGCCCTGTGTAGGTTGTGCACAGTTTTACCCTGCAGCCTCAGAAGAGTTTAACTTTGCTGTTCAGTCCCTGTGGAATAGTTTAACTTTGCAGCCTGCTGTTAAAAAGCAACCTCCTTTTGCACCTGGCTCTGGCAAGCTAGGGGTTAGAACTTCCCTTGCCTCCTCTGCTGTTCTGGGGGCCATCTTTAGAGTGTTGAAGCCAGCATATGCTTTTTCTAATTAAAGGCAAAAGTGCTTTTGGCTCTTGGCATGCCTTGCTTTGTAAAAAAGAGAGCCTACAATGGTTATGCCATGTAGGAGAACTGGCAGTGATTCCTAGTAAGTGCCTTTAGGTTTCATCCTTCTTTTCCTTCCTCCCCCCTCTTTCTGCTGTGAAGTTTGCACAAGCAAGAAGCCTCTGCAAAGACATTTTAAAAATGCACTTTATGTTAATACTTCTGTGTCCAAGAATCAGAAGGCAGTTTGGATTGGGAGACATGGAGCATGTCCTTACACTGTGAACTCATTGCAGCTCTTGGTTTGGTTCAGCAGCCCTTGGATTTGCAGGACGTCACCCACAATCCACTGACAGAAGCTGGACTAGTGAAGAAACTTTTTTTGCTAGGAGTTCAGTCACAGGCTCACAGGATGTTAGGGCTTGGAAGGGACCCAAGGAGATCATCCACTCCAGCCCCCCTGCCACAGCAGGACAATCCAATCTAACACAGATCACACAGGAACACATCCAGACAGGCCTTGAAAGGCTCCACGGAAGGAGACTCCACAACCTCTCTGGGCAGCCTGTGCCAGGGCTCTGTGACCCTTACAGTCAAGAAGTTCCCCCTTTTGTTGAGGCAGAATCTCTTTTGCTGCAACTTACACCCATTGCTGCTTGTCCTGTCCCAGGGAGCAGTGAGCAGAGCCTGTCCCCATTCCTGGCCAGCCCTCAGATATTCATAAACACTTACCAAATCCCCTCTAAGTCTTCTCTTCTCCAGACTAAATGAAGTCCCAGGTCTCTCAGCCTTTCCTCATCAGCCATGCTCTCCAGACCCCTCATCTTCCTCGTAGCCCTCTGCTGGACCCTCTCCAGCAGATCCCTGTCCCTCTGAAACTGGAGAGCCCAAAACTGAACACAGTATTCCAGATGAGGTCTCACCAGGGCAGAGTAAAGGGGGAGTAGAACCTCCCTTGTTCTGCTGGACACACTCTTCCTAATACACTGCAGGATCCCATTGGCCTTCTTGGCCACAAGGGCACATTGCTGTGCCATGGTTAACTTGCTAACCACCAGGACCCCCAGGTCCCTCTCCACAGGGCTGCCTTCCAGTCACTGACATCCACTTCCTCCAGTGTTTCTCAGGCCATGGATTCAATCACAAAGTCTCGATTCGTTTAATGCCTGCAGTGTGTTGGAGGTCTGCCAGGGCAAAGAGTAGATCCTTCCTCCAAGGAATCTGATCCTGTTTAACTTCTAGCCAAAACACAAATAAAAGAGTCAGCTTTTTGGCTAGAAACATCTTACAGGCTGGGACAAATGCAAAATGGCAAAGCACTTGGGGTTCCCTGGGTGAAAATGTCACCTTTCTCTAGAAAAGGGCAGCAGCCTCCTCTCTGCTCCCAGCTGTGGTTTTATGCATCAAGCTACAAAGCCATACTGTTGAGCTGTATGGTGCTTTTACACCACTTAGAGGTTGGGACTTAGGCTGGAGGTGAGGAGAAAGTTCTTCACTGAGAGAGTCATTGGACACTGGAATGGGCTGCCCGGGGAGGTGGTGGAGTCGCCGTCCCTGGAGCTGTTCAAGGCAGGACTGGACGTGGCACTTGGTGCCATGGTCTGGCCTTGAGCTCTGTGCTAAAGGGTTGGACTTGATGATCTGTGAGGTCTCTTCCAACCTGATGATACTGTGAAAAAGCCCTCCATTCACTCAGCACCCTGGTGGGTGATGGGCTGTCCCTTCTGCCTGTTGGAAAGGAGTCTGTGCCCGTGGCAGGCCTGGGGTGCTGGGAACCAGCCTCCCCTGGACCTTCCCTCTGTTAGTCCTGGGAACCTTGCTGCCAAACTGGTTGTGAACTGCAAGAGAGCAAACATGGCTAAATGACCATTTGTGCTGACTTCTGCAGTCTGATTGGGTGTAGCAAGTGAACCATATTCCTTGGGATGACAATTTTAGGATGACAAAGGACCTATTTCTGGTAGGGGTTCTTTTTTTTTGCTGATTGAATGCTGACTTCAAACAGGCTCCTTTCATTTTAAGTGTACAAGTTAAATCCTGGCTTTTCATCAGATCAAATTCTTCTTGGGTTGATGCTGCCTTTACACATGGTTAGGCCTATTCATCCTGACTTGCACAGTTGCCTCATTATCAAGTGCCAGAGAGCACAAGCTGGCTGCTGCTGAACGCTGGCTGCTGATGTGAGCAACCTGGAATTCAAACACCTTTTCTCTCCAAAGCATTGAAGGTGAACTCTTGCTGCCAAGGAACGTGCTGAGAGTTTTCCCAGCAGTTTCAAGAGGGCCTTAAATCTAAGTTGTCCATTGGGCAAATCACAGAATAGTTTTGGTTGGAAGAGACCTCCAAGATCATCCAGTCCAACCTATCCCCCAGCCCTAGCCAGTCATAGAATCAACCAGGTTGGAAGAGACCTCCAAGATCATCCAGTCCAACCTAGCACCCAGCCCTAGCCAGTCATAGAATCAACCAGGTTGGAAGAGACCTCCAAGATCATCCAGTCCAACCTAGCACCCAGCCCTATCCAATCAATCAGACCATGGCACTAAGTGCCTTTTCCAGGCTTTGCTTGAACACCTCCAGGGACAGTGCCTCCACCACCTCCCTGGGCAGCCCATTCCAATGCCAATCACTCTCTCTGGGAAGAACTTCCTCCTAACATCCAGCCTGTACTTCCCCCAGCACAACTTGATACTGTGTCCCCTTGTTCTATTGCTGGTTGCCTGGGAGAAGAGTCCAACCCCTACCTGGCTACAACCTCCCTTCAGGTAGTAGATCCCTTGAAGATCATCGAGTCCATCTGGTAACCCGGCATTGTCAGGTCACCTCTAAACCAAGTCACTCAGAGTGGCATCTGCAAGGCTTTTCAATCCTTCCAGATATGGTGGCTTCACCACTGCCCTGGGCAGCCTGCCCCAGGGCTCAGCAACCCTTTCAGCAAAGACATTTCTTGTAATATTATCCACCTTAAGTATCTTTGCAGTGAGGGTGGTGAGCCACTGGAGCAGGCTGCCCAGGGAGGTTATGAATGTCCCTTCCCTGGAGGTGGTCAAGGCCAGGTTGGATGAGGTCTTGAGCAACCTGAGCTAATAGAAGGTGTCCCTGCCCATGGCAGGAGGGTTGGAATTAGGTGATCTTCAAGATTCCTTTCAAGCCAAACCATTCTATGAATGTACAAATCTAAGCCTCCTCTGGCACAACTTGAGGCCATTTCCTTTAGTCCATTCTCTTGTTATATGGGAGAAGAGATGGACTCCCACCTCACTACAACCTCATTTCAGGTAGCTGTAGTGAAAGAGGAAAGCCTCTCCTGAGCCTCCTGTTTTCCAGGCTGAAAAAATATCTGTGCACTTTGTAGTGGTTATATACCTGATAAAAAAGCCCAAACTAACAAAAACCTAACAAACATCCAACACTGAAACTCCATGACAAGCTGACCCTTAGTGGGTTGACATTTAGTGTGCCCCATTGCAGCAGAACTCAGACACAGGCTGGACTGTGCTTGTACCAACTTGAAGCTGGTACTTGAAGTCTCAGACTGGCCATGAGGAGGAAGTTGTTGAGCATGAGAATGGTGAGGACATAAAAAAGCTGGGGAGGGACTTTTGAGGCTGTCAGGGAGTGACAGGAGTGGGGGGAATGGAGCAAAACTGGAGGTGGGGAGAGTCAGCCTGGAGGTGAGAAAGAAGTTGTTGAGCAGGAGAGTGGTGAGAGGCTGGAATGGGTTGCCCAGGGAGGTGGTTGAAGCCCCATGGCTGGAGGTGTTTAAGGCCAGGCTGGCTGAGGCTGTGTGCAGCCTGCTCTAGGGTAGGGTGTCCCTGGGCATGGCAGGGGGCTTGGGACTGGCTGCTCCTTGTGATCCCTTCCAACCCTGACTGATTCTATGATCTATGAAGTCAGTAGATCATCTAGCACAGTTTTGTTGCTTGCACTGTGATCAGCCTTGCTCCACAGCACCTTTTCAAAGAGCTCTGGAATCAGCAGTAGTGGTCCCCAACCTGTGTTCATCTCCTGGGAGAAACACACAGAGCCTTGAAGCTTTTGTGGGTCTTTTGTCGAGATCACTGTTCCTGGGAGGGGATTTCTATTTTTGAAGCTGCTTACCCTGACTCTTCTGACCCTTAACCAGGCAGTTTGGTGAAATCCTTTTGCAAATATTGAGACATCTGATTTCTTGTTGGGTAGATCTCCTCTAATCCAGATGGAGGTGAATCAAAAACACAACCTTCCCACCTCTGCGCTTCCCTACCTGGCAATCAGCTTCACCAGGTCTGTGCTTACATTTCGATACAGTCCTTCCTATATTCATTTCTCTTGTTCTGTCTGCCTCTGCTCAGTGTTTCAAATACAATCACCCCCAAGCCCTGAGGAATGAGGCTGACATTTGCTATTAAATGCTGGAAGGCACAGAATGTATCCCTTCTGTATCCTGGGAATTGTGTTTCTGCGCTACGGATGCGTGAAGGGGAAGAGAAACCTGGGAGCTGCTCTCCCTACCAATAGGCTCCCATCAAGTAGTTGTCAAAATAAATGCATTACTCAGCTTCTCCGAGGTGCTTACAGGGCTGTTTCAGTGCACTCTCATTTACCCACAAAGTGGAACTGCTCCATCTGTCAATAACCATTACTCACATCCCTCTGCTTAGGACCAGTCCATCGTGAACCTGGACACCTTCCCCTAAATTCTGTCTGCAGAAACATCCCTGAAACTCCCAATAACTTCTGCCTCCTGAATCCTTAACTTCAGCATCCATCACAGTGAGGTGTCAGAAAGCAACACAGGTGTCTGCAAAAGTAACTGGAAGTGAGAAGCTTGGTCAGTTTTGGGCCACTCACTCTAGGTAGGGTGTTGGGGTTGCTGGAGCGTGTCCAGAGAAGGTCAACAAAGCTGGGCAAGGCTTTGGAGTAGAGGTCTGGTGAGGAGCCCTGGTGAGACCTCATCTTGAATACTGCCTTCAGGTTTGGGCTCCCCAGTTGAAGAGAGAACTAGAGCCATTTTGGTTCACAAGAGCAGTGATTCCAGGAGCCACCTCCTCCCCACAGACAGGGTCAGTTCAGCGCTTCTGGGTTGCATTAAGCACAGTGTGTCCAGCAGATCAAAGCAGGTTCTCCTCCACCTTTACTCTGCCCTGGTGAGACCTCATCTTGAGTACTGCCTTCAGGTTTGGGCTCCCCAGTTGAAGAGAGACAGGGATCTGCTGGAGAGTCCAATGGAGGGCTATGAGGATGATGAGGGGACTGGAGCACTGCCTGCTGAGGAGAGGCTGAGGGCCTGGGGCTGCTTAGTCTGGAAAAGAGAAGACTTAGAGGGGATTTGATAAATGTTTATAAGTATCTGAAGGCTGCCAGGAGTGGGGGGACAGGCTCTGCTCACTGCTTCCTGGGATAGGACAAGCAGCCGTGGGTGTAAGTTGCAGCACAGGAGATTTTGCCTCAACACAAGGGGGGACTTCGTGACTGTAAGGGTCTCAGAGCACTGGCACAGGCTGCCCAGAGAGGTTGTGGAGTCTCCTTCTGTGGAGCCTTTCAAGGCCTGTCTGGATGTGTTCCTGTGTGATCTGTGTTGGATAGGATTGTCCTGCTGTGGCAGAGGGGTTGGACTGGATGATCACCTTGAGTCCCTTCCAACCCCTACCATCCTGAGATCCTACGAGTAGATGAGGGAATTGGGGTTGTCTGGAATTGTAGAATTGTAGAATGTCAGGAGATGGAAGTGACCTCAGAAGATCTCCTTGTGTCCCTTCCAACCCCTAACATCCTGTGATCATCTAGTCCAACTCCCCTGCCAGAGCAGGATCACTGAGAGCAGGTCACACAGGAATGTGTCCAGGTGTGTTTTGAGTATCTCCAGAGAAGGAAGATTCCACAACTCCCTTGGGCAGCCTGTTCCAGTCTTCTGTCACCCTTCAAAACATGTGGAGAAGGGCAGGCTGAGGGGAGGTCTCATTACTTTCTGCAACTCCCTGAAAGAAAGTTGGCATCAATTGGGGCTTGGTCTCTTCTCCCTGATATCAAGTGATATAATGAGAGAAAATGGCCTGAAATTGTGCCAGAGGAGCTTTAGGTTGGAGTCTAGGAAAAATTGTTTTCCTGCAAGAGTGGTCAGGAGTTGGAACAGGCTGCCCAGGGGAGGTGGTGAAGTCACTGTCCCTGGAGGTGTTCAGAGAACATGTGGGCATGGCACTTTGGGACATGGTTTTGTGGCCATGGTGGTGTTAGGTTGATGGTTGAACTCAATGATCTTAGAGGCCTCTTTCAACCAAAAGAATTCTGTGGTTCTATGATTCATCACCCAACACATTCCTGATAGCACCTTGAACTTAGTGTTTAGGAGGCATTTATATTTAGGAGTCATTTCTGAGTGTTTGAAGGAAACTAGAACCAGTAGTTGAGTTGTGGTTAGACTGGAGGCTTGAAAGTGCTGGTGCAAAATAACCCTCTGGTGGAAGAGGTGCTGTGAGTCTGCATTCACAAGCACAGTGAGGCATGACAGTGGCATTCATCTCTCACTGCTCTTTTTATTCATGTGGTTTCTTAGAGGCCATCTGAGCTGACTGGGGGATTTGTGCCCTGTCCCTGCATGTCAAGGGAATGACTTTTTAACTCTGCTTTGTGACCTCTCTAACTTTCATTTGTGTGTTTGTCCCCCAGATGCAGGGTTTTGGCTTGTGGCATGTTTGCTCCAGGCAATGATTCTCCAAGGGAGGTTTCTTTCATCATTTCTGGGCTTTGGCTTGATTGCTCAGTGCATAAAAGTGACGTTGCAGCTTTGTTCTAGGGTGATGTTCACATGCATAGCCTGCAAGCCTATCTTCGTGGTATCACCTCCTTAAATTGAACTGCAGTGTTGGAGTATCCTTCCTTTTCATAGAATGTCAGGGGCAGGGAGGGACCTCAAAAATCATCTGGTCCAGCCCCCCTGCCAGAGCAGGGTCACCCAGAGCAGACCACACAGGAACATGTCCAGATGGTTCTTGAATATCTCCAGAGAGGGAGACTCCACAACAACCCTGGGCAGCCTGTGCCAGGCTTCTGGCACCCTCACAGGGCAAAAAATCTTCTTCAGGTTCACATGGAACCTCCTATGCCTCAACTTCCACCCACTGCCCCTTGTGCTGTCACTGGCATCACCCAGCAGAGCCTGGCTCCAGCCTCCTGGCACTCATCCCTTACGTCTTTATAAACATGAAAGAGGTCACCCCTTAGTTGTCTCCTCCTCTCCCAGCAGCACAGCCCCAGCTCCCTCAGGCTCTCCTCACAAGGAAGATGCTCAACTTCCTTAATCATTGTTGTGGCTCTGTGCTAGACTCTCTCAAGCAGCTCCCTGTGCTTCTTGAGCTGGGGGGCCCAGAACTGGACACAGTACTCCAGATGTGGCCTCAGCAGGGCAGAGTAGAGGGGCAGGAGAACCCCTCTCGACCTACTAACCACAGCCCTTCTAATCCACCCCAGAATGGCATTGGCCTTTCCTGGCACTTGGTAGTCACTTGAGGCAGGTTTAGAAGCTGAAGGAGTCTCTTGGTGTGAGTGCTTCACTGGAGAAAGGCTTCTTGGGTTTGTGCAATTAATCATACATATTCTTCTTGCACTGTCATTTATCTTCACCCAAAAAGGGTGAGAAGGATCCTTGCAGTTGGGCTGGGATCCAGCCACTGTGTGGCATCTGCCTTCTGAGCCCCCTGCTTGGACTGGAGAATGGAAATGGATTCCAGCTGCACCAGAGAGGGGTTAGGCTGGATATTAGGAAGATTAGCAAATATTTCTTCACTGAAAGGGTTCTCCAGCATAGGAATGGTCTGCCCAGGGCCATGGTGGAGTCACCACCCCTGGAGGTGTTTAAATGATGTGTGTTGTGGACCTGGCACTTAGGGACATGGTTTAGTGTTGACCTTGCAGTGCTTGATCAGAGGTTGGACTGGATGATCTTGAAAGTCTATCCCAACCCAGTATGTTCTGTGAGATGTGTGTCCTGTCTGCTCTGTGTGGATGTGTGCTTTGTGTCATAGGCAGGGCTGGGGCTTTTGGAAGAGAGCAGTTGTGGCTTTTGTTTCTCTGCACTCAGCTCATTGCTCTCAACTTGAAGAGAAGTGGGGAACAGAGTCCTTGGGGAGAGCTCACTGAGATGTGAGTCTGACACATTAAATGGGGACACTGATTGTCCTGTTCTAGGTCACATCTTGTTACCCAAGTCCCATTTTGAGTACCGAAGAGTGAGTGATCAGAGAGACTGAATCATGACCCTTTAATTCCATCTTGATCCTTTAACCAGGGCCCTGCTTGTTGCTGTGTTGGGTGCAGAGTTGTCTGAGGCAAAAAAGAAGTTCTTTTACCTGTGAAATTATTGTACTGTGCTTTTTATGCTTGATGGATAGGAGGAACATGACTGAAAGTCAACTGCTTTGCTGCCCTTGAGGGGAAAAAAATATATATTCACATTCAAAAGAGAAAAGTAAATAAGATATTCCTGCTAAGTGCCTCTTAGTTATCCATATTGCATCTAGAAGTAATTATCATTTAATTAGCAGTCTAGCAACAGTGGAGATGAAGCTACAGTTACATTGCATGTATTACTGATAGCAAGAGAGGGCTCATCTTCCTGGGGAAGCAGTGCCAGCAGAAGGGATTTTGGACCAGCCCTTTGGTGGGCACTGCAGAGTCAAACCCACTGGGGCTGGGGGCTGCAGCGAGTGGCATTGGCAGGCACCCAGGGGTGGGACCAACATGTGTCCTCTGCAGGTTTTCCATAGTTGAATCACAGAATGCTTTGGATTGGAAGGGACCTTAAAGATCATCTTGTTCCAAACCCCTTGCCACGAGTAGGGACACCTACTAAACCTGGCTGCTCAAGGGCCCATTGAGAGAGAGTGGCTTCAGCTTGCACCAAGGGAGGTTTAGGTTGGATGTTGGAAGAATTTTCCTCACTGAGAGGGTTTTCAAGTGACAGAACAGGCTCCCCAGGGAGGTGGTTGAATCTCTGTCTCTAGAAGTCTTTAAAAGACACTGAAGAACATGGTTTAGAAGCACTCTTAGTAGAGTTAGAGAATGCTTGGGCTTGCTGATCTTAAAGGTCTTTTTCTGATCAAAACAATGTGATGATTCTGTGATCCAGCCTGGCTTTGAACACTTTCATGGTGGGAGACTTCAAAACTTCCCTGGGCAACCTATGCCAGGGTCTTCACCCGCACCGTGAAGGCTTTCTTCCTAATATCTAATCTAAGTCAAGCTTCTTCCAGTGTCAAACCATTATCCTCTTGTCCTGTCACTCCATGCCTGTCTAAAAAGTCCCTCTCCAGCTCTTCTGTGCCCACTCCAAATGCTGGAAAGCTGCTATTAGGTCTCCCTGCAGCCTTTTCTTCTCCAGGCTGAGCAACCCTAACTCTCTCAGCCTGAAGAGGTGCCCCAGCCCTCTGAACCCTCTCCAACATCTGTGTCCTTCTTGTGTAGGGGGCTCCAGAGCTGAACACAGTACTGCAGGTGGAGTCTCACCAGAGTGGACTACAGGGGGAGAATCATCATCATAACCACCTGCTTTGTCCATAGGGAATTGAATGCTTTCATTTCAAAGCCAGGGATTAGATGTAGGTATCAGATTAGATGAGCATCTTCTGTCTTGGACACACAAATTCTCTTCTCCACCCTAAATACTGTTAAGAACAAAAAAATGGTTCTTTTCTTCTCCTGCATAGACTTTTTTGGGTTTTTTTTTTGGGGGGGGGTTGAGTTCTTTTTTAAGTCAGGAGTTGGAAGTGCCAAAAGATCACACCTCAAAGGAAATAAAGTACAAGAAATCTTTCACCTTCATAGAGGCCAAATCCCACCATTCGCCTGCTGTCGTATCCCTGAGGTTTTTGAAGTGGTGCAAATGCAAATCCTTAAACCCAGGACTATATAAACCATCTTGGGGAACTGGGGACTGGTTTAAAGGTGTTGGCTGCCTAGCTGTGTGTGTTAAATCCAAGCAGCTAGGAGAGCTGGTGAAGGTGCTTCTTGTTGCACCCAAAGCTGCCCAGTGAAGGGTAGTTTCAGTCACTACTAATTAGCAGGAACGAGGTTTTAAACTACTCCTGGCAAAACTTTGAGGCCTGTCCTGACATTGCCCTGAGGGGTTCTGCTTCTGTAACATGGAATAAATAGGTCTGATTTGCATAGACAAACATTACCTTTTAATGAGAGGTTGGCATGGGATTGAAAACCCCTGAATAAGCTGTTCAGGAGGGTGCTTGGGCTTTTGTTAAAGAGACACAGTCAGTAGTAGGAAGAGACTCTGACCTCTGGAGAAGAGGAGGCTCAGGGCAGACCTCACTGCTGGCTGAAGGGAGGTTGTAGCGAGGTGGGGGTCAGTCTCTTCTCCCAGGCAACCAGTGACAGAATGAGGGGATGCAGTCTCAAGTTGTGCCAGGAGAGGTCTAGGCTGGATGTTAGGAGGAAGTTGTTGGCAGAGAGAGTGATTGGCATTGGAATGGGCTGCCCAGGGAGGTGGTGGAGTCACCGAGCCTGGAGGTGTTGAAGCAAAGACTGAGGGAGCACTTAGTGCCATGGTCTGGTTGGTTGGTTGGGGCTGGGTGCTAGGTTGGAGTGGATGATCTTGGAGGTCTCTTTCAACCTGGTTGATTCTATGATTCTATAATTCTTGTTCTTGCCATGGAGGCAGGGAATTAACGTGGCTGAGTCAGGAATTATAAAAGTAGAATTATTTTCCTGGCATCCTGCCCCCAAAACTATATACAGAAATTAGTTTATTAACAGATTCAGTTTGCTCAGGAATTCCTTCCAAAAGGATACTACAGATAAATTTAGAGATTTAGGAAGTCAGGAAATGGAAAAGGCTAAGCTATAAACACAGCTTTACCCCACTATTAGTCAGGCTGAGCAGAAGATGAAGGGAACAGCAGGTCTTACTCACAGAGGTGAGATAGGCATTTGACAATGATCCCTTGCTGGATTCCTCTGCAGGAGCAGCCTTCTGATACTGAAGGCAATAGCCAATAATAGAGATCCATGCCGCAGAATCCCAGGGTGAGTGGCAGAGCTGCCAAACTCAGAAATGTCTGGAGCACTTCTTCCCAAGTGGGATGGTTGTGGAACCATGCTGCCCTCACAACAGCAGGGGAGAGCCAAAACTGCTAGGGTCCCCAGTCTGGGAGGCAGCCAGGAAGTTTGCTACTGGTAGGGTCTGAGAGAGGGCGGTCCAAATAATGCCAGCACACTCTCAAAGGACCTCAGGGCTTGCCAAGCCTGCAGGTTTGTGCAAAAGTAGGGAGAACTGTCCAGAAGCAGGGATGGGATAAAATGAAGAGCCATAAAAACGGTAGGAGCCATCCAAAAGTGGGGCCGGTCCAGTCACAGCAGGACCTCATCCTTCGCGGTGGCAGGGGACTCTCAAGGCAGGAACCCTCAAGGCAGGAACTGTTCCTCTGCTTATCCTTTTCTAGACAAAGTGTTCCTTTACCATTTATACTGGGCAGGAAAGCCCAGCCAACCACCAGCCTGGTTCCAGCATGGGCTTCCACATGAGCTGGCCCACATGCAGACAGGTGCCTTTGCTGCCTCACTTCACTTGCAGATGACACCAAGCTGGGGGCAGATGTGGCTGGGTTGGAGGGCAGAAGGGCTCTGCAGTGGGACCTTGACCGCCTGGACAGGTGGGCAGAGTCCAATGGGATGGGGTTCAATAGCTCCAAGTGCAGGGTGCTGCACTTTGGCTACAACAACCCCATGGAGAGATACAGGCTAGGGTCGGAGTGGCTGAGAGCAGCCAGACAGAGAGGGATCTGGGGGTGCTGATTGATACCCACCTGAACATGAGCCAGCAGTGTGCCCAGGTGGCCAAGAGAGCCAGTGGCATGCTGGCCTGCATCAGGAATGGTGTGGTCAGCAGGAGCAGGGAGGTCATTCTGCCCCTGTACTCTGCACTGGTTAGACCACACCTTGAGTACTGTGTTCAGTTCTGGGCCCCCCAGTTTAGGAGGGACATTGAGATGCTTGAGTGTGTCCAGAGAAGGGCAACGAGGCTGGGGAGAGGCCTTGAGCACAGCCCTACAAGGAGAGGCTGAGGGAGCTGGGATTGGTTAGCCTGGAGAAGAGGAGGCTCAGGGCAGACCTTATTGCTGTCTACAACTACCTGAGGGGTGGTTGTGGCCAGGAGGAGGTTGCTCTCTTCTCTCAGGTGGCCAGCACCAGAACAAGAGGACACAGCCTCAGGCTGTGCCAGGGGAGATTTAGGCTGGAGGTGAGGAGAAAGTTCTTCCCTGAGAGAGTCATTGGACACTGGAATGGGCTGCCCGGGGAGGTGGTGGAGTCGCTGTCCCTGGAGCTGTTCAAGGCAGGACTGGACGTGGCACTTGGTGCCATGGTCTGGCCTTGAGCTCTGTGGTAAAGGGTTGGACTTGATGATCTGTGAGGTCTCTTCCAACCCTGATGATACTGGGATACTGGGATACTTCAAGCCTGCAGGGAGGGGGGGAAGCAGTTTTTGCACCTACTTCTCCCAATCAAACCCGTGGAGTGAGATGGAGAAGAATGGAATTTGGGGTACCCCAGGACAGTTTTTCAAAGCTTTATGCTCTCCTTACCTACCTCACATTAAGTAACTGCAGCTTTCCTGGGCACCACGTGGTGAGAGCCAGTGTGGAGAGAAGACTCTGAGTCACTCTCACCTCCCGGCTCAGATTAGAATTGCAAACTGCTTTGTTTTGCTAGAATTTTATCTCCTGTTGGTTAACATGTTTTAACTAATGAGATACAAGAGAACATCTCTTTTCCTAGTGGAGCCAAGGCTTTGTGGCTTAGCTCCTGGGTTTGATTACAAGATGTACTCTGGCTGGATAATTTCTGTGCAGGCAAAACGCAGCAGCAATTTCCAGATCAGCTTTGAGTGTAAAACCTTTAGGGGAGCAGGCATATAGGAAAACCAAAACCAGGTTAACTAAATTCTGTGTCTTTCTGACTCTTCATCCATGCTAATCTCTGCTCCCCTTTGTACTCTGTCTTGATGTGCAGCAGTTTTCCAGGCAAGGAAAGAATTTTTCTTGCTATCTTTGGTGCATTTTTCAGTGGCTTCCAATATGAGCCAGTGCATATATTAAAATCATGCTCTCTTTTATCTCAGCCTCCAAACCTGAGACTCGTTGCTGCCTCTCCTCTATAACTGGCCCTAATAAATCACTGTGAGCGATCACTATTATTTCCCCCCCCCAGTTCTGCCTCTGTGAATAAATGGAGACCATTAAGGATCCACACCCCCAGCATGCTGATGTTTGCAAACGTGCAGTCATGCTCCACTGGCTGGTGGGAAGGAGACTCTTCTCTTTGGGCTCTAGAGAGGCATCTGGGCTCATCACCGCAGGCCAAAACGTTCACAGCAAGTGTGGAAGGTTTCCCCCTGAGTGTCTGGCTCCACACTGCCTCCAGGAGTAACTCTGCCATTAAATTAGCTGAAATGAAGAGCCATCTTTTAAGTGTATCCCAAAGGAGAAGGCTGTAATTGCAACTATTTCCTCAAAACCATTTGTGAGCAAAGACTGAGTCCCATCTGAAGGGTAGTTATCAAATTTGCTTTCTCCAAGGTGACTTCTTCAGGCCTTGTGCTGTGAGGCTCAAAAAGCTGCAATGCACTGTTGCTCCCCTGGGCACACAGAGAGCTCAGGACTGGGGTTATTGATAAGAGTTAGCACATTGTGCTACTGCCAGGGCTTGGGTGAATGGTGGAGAAGAGCCCAAAATGCCTTCTGCAAATTCTCATGACCTTGAGCAAGTTTCACTCCCATCTTGCATCCATTTTGGAAGGGTTTCTCTAGGTTAGTGTCCTTTGCTGAGATCCCAGCAAGATGGCTGTTGAAGATGGTTGGGCAGATGGCTTAAATGTCTCCTGCTTCCAAGCTCTGTTCTGTATAATGGAGATCTTTAGGGCTGGAGTTTCAGTTCAGCTGAGAAAGTACCTAGAGCTGGGCATGATGACTGCCTGCACATGAGCATTTTGATAGCTCACAACAGCACCCTTCTGTTTGCCAGCACTCTTGGCATTTTTCATACAGGAGGGTGGAGCTGGGTTCTCAGGCATAGGGTGGGTTTTAATGCTGGGACTTCCTTGGGTTTTCTGGAATAGACAAGGAAAAAGCTTTTAGGCAATGACCTTGGCAGCAGATTTTATCCTGGAGAGGAAATGTTATAGCTGAGTTGCAATCCTGAAGCTTGGATGTTGTAACTAGGAATCCACTTTAGACTTGCACGCTGTGTCTTAGCGTGCTGTGGGCATCTTAAAGGTGTTCACAGGCTCATGGATTGCATTGGGTTGGAAGGGGCCCTCAAAGGTCATCTTGTACAACCCTCCTGTAGTCAGCAAGGACATCTCCAACTAGATCAGGATGCCCAGGACCACATCAAGTCTGATCTTGAATGTCTAGAGGGCTGTGGCCTCAACCATCTCTCTGGTTATTTCCCCACCCTCCTTGTGCAGAACTTCCTCCTAATGTCCAACCTAAATCTATTCTGCTCCAGTTGCAAATCATTTCGCCTTGTCTTGTCACCACAGACTTCAAAACAATCCCTCCCCAGTCTTGCTGTGGGTCCCCTTCAGATATTGAAATGAAACTCTTCTTCAGGCTGAATGGCCCAAATTCTTTCAGCCTGTCTTTGCAGCAGAGATGCCCCAGCCCTCTGATCATCTTTGAGGCCTTGTTCACACAGCTTTCGTGGCTACTGGTGTCTTAAAGCAAGGCTGGCAGTGGCACATGTTGTGTTGAACTCCTTCCTTGTCAAGTTCTTAATTACCAGTGCTTTACTCACTGTAGATGGCTTAAACTGAGAGGGTCTGCACGCATAGCAGTATCCGTGGTTAATTTAGCAGTGCCAATGTGGAAATCACTCAACTCATGTCTGAATGTTTTTTCTCAGGAGTGTCTAGGTATTATACTCATCTGACAGATGAGGAAACAGAGGTACAAAGAAGCTAAACGCTTTGCCCGAGGTCCCAGAGCAAACCGCTTCTTGATGCGGAACTCACAGCAGGCAGACAACAGCGACAAAGTCAAAGCTATCTCCAGCAAGGTCACAGACATGGGTAGGCATAATAGGTACTGAAAAAAAGAAAAATAATGCATAGTTTTCACAGCTTCTTTGCCATTAAAAGTTTTAAGTCGTATTAATCTCCAGGAAATTCAGGCAGGCATTCATTCCATCTAGCATCTCTTTTATGTGGCATCGCTTGCTCCTAATTTGTTTCGCAGATCCTGGCGTACTTAGCGACAGTGGGAAAATAAACCCATTTGAAACAGGCAATTAAGCCAGGTCACTGGGGCAGGGAAGCTAGAATTAGTCAAGAAACAACTCTTGCAGCTGCCATCCTGGGGATAATATTAAGCAAGGTACGCCGCTGCCGCGAGCTAAACGCCATTCCTCCGCAGGTATTTGATTGCGTTCTCCTGAAAGACAGGCAGCTTCTGTCTGCCCAAGCCATTACCCAGGCAGTGAAGGGCACCTGGGAGCGTGGCTTCTGCCTGGCTCTGCACTTGCATGTAGATGTCCCACTGCAGGAGGCACGAGTGATGTATCTTCTCCATGCGTTGTGTGTGACATGAGGTCTTGGGCTTTTGTAATCAGCATCTTGCCCTTGCGCTCGCACGCTGCTGTTAGCCACCTCCCGCGGCTGCTCTGGCACTCAAACACTCTTCCCCTATTGCAGGGTTCCTAAATTAATGATCTGAAGTGCACTTTTAAAGCAAACATCTCTCTATAGCATGTGTCTGCCCTGCCTGCTTACTGGTGGGAGAAGCTGAGATGGGGCTAAGGGGTCAGGCTTGGGCACTGTGCATTTGCTGTTGCGGTTGAGGGGCTGGTGGGAAGGACTGCAAAGACTGGTGCCAGGCAGGACAGCACTGCTTTGTTCTCTTCCTTATCCTTGTTCTTGTCCTCATCCTTGTTTTCTTTGGTGCCACCTGGATGAGGCCAAACTCTGTCTGAAGACAAGGTTTGCCTTGGTGGGGTAGAGATGACGAAGATGACAGGCAGGTCGGGCAGGGCCACATTTGTTTTTGGACCTCTGGTTTGTTTTACATGTCCCTATCACTTGGCCAGCAGCAGTACAGAGGTGATTGTCCTCTTGGACTTGGCTTTGGTGAGGCCACACCATAAGTATTGTGCTCAGTTTTGGGCACCACAATACAAGAGAGGTGTGGAGGTGCTGGAGCAGGTCCAGAGGAAGACAAGGAAGCTGGTGAGGGGCCTAGAGAATGAATCTGACTGAGGGAGCTGGGGATGGTTAGTGTGAAACAGAGGAGGCTGAAAGGAGACCTCACTGCTGTCTACAGCTACCTGAAGGGACATTGTGCTGCTGGGCTCTGCTCACAGGTAGTTGGAGACAGAACAAAAGGAAATGGCCTCAAGCTGAGCCTGGGGAGGTTTAGATTGGACATTAGGAAAAAGTTTTTATGGGGAGAGTGGTGAGAGACTGGAATGAGCTGCCCAGGGAGGTGGTGGAGTCACCCAGCCTGGCTGTGTTTAAGGGTGGTTTGGATGTGGTGCTTGGGGCTCTGGTTTAAGGTGAATCCTGTAGAGTAGGGTTCTAGGTTGGACTTGGTGATCCCGAGGGGCTTTTCCAGCCTGGATGTTTCTGTGATTCTGTGATCATTTCTCCTGTGCAGGGTCTTGTCTTGCCTTGACATAATCTTGTTTCAGAGAACAAAGTCATCTTCAGTTCCAGACTGACCCTGTACTTTTCCTGTCCCAGCCTTAGCATTCCATAGGCCCAAGAGGCAGGCCAGTTCCCGAGGAACTGGTGCAGCCTACAGGCAGCAGAAGTGTCCAAAGAAGGGTAACGTAGCTGATAAGGGTCTGGAGGACAGGTCTGGTGAGCAGTGGCTGAGGGAATTGGAGAAAAGGAGGCTGGGAAGCAACCTCATTGCTCTCTAAAGCTCTCTGAAAGGAGGTTGGAGCTTGGTGGGGATTGGTCTCTTCCCCCAGGTAACAGGTGATAAGATTCAAGTTTCACCACAGGAGGTTTAGGTTGGCTATCTGGTAAAAAATCTTTCCTGCAGTGGTCAAGCATTGGAACAGGCTGCCTGGGGAGATGGAGTCACCATCCCTGGAGAGCTGTTCAAGAAACATGTAGTCTTGGGACTTTGGGATGTGGTTTAATGGCCAGGGTGGTGTTGGGTTGACAGCAGGACTTGGAGAGGTCTTTCCCAGCCTTCATGATTCTAGGAAATTGCCCATGTTTTGCACTCTCAACGTGGAAAATAAGCTCTTTAGATGTGGAATGAAAAGTTTGGGATAGGGACAAATAACACCTGGGCAGCTAAAGGACCATCCTGAAGGAGCTCAATACAGATCCATGTCTCCTAAAGCAATGGGACTGTGTCCATGGTAGAAGTTTATTGAGGACCACAGCAGTTGAGCACAAGCCCTATGAGGAGAGACTGAGGGAGCTGGGATTGTTTAGCCTGGAGAAGAGGAGGCTCAGGGGTGACCTTATTGCTGTCTACAACTACCTGAGGGGTGGTTGTGGCCAGGAGGAGGTTGCTGTCTTCTCTCAGGTGGCCAGCACCAGAACAAGAGGACACAGCCTCAGGCTGCACCAGGGGAGATTTAGGCTGGAGGTGAGGAGAAAGTTCTTCCCTGAGAGAGTCATTGGACACTGGAATGGGCTGCCCGGGGAGGTGGTGGAGTCGCCGTCCCTGGAGCTGTTCAAGGCAGGACTGGACGTGGCACTTGGTGCCATGGTCTGGCCTTGAGCTGTGTGGTAAAGGGTTGGACTTGATGATCTGTGAGGTCTCTTCCAACCCTGATGATACTATGATACTGTGAAAAAACTGGACACGCCAGCAGCTCTTCTTGTGCTCAGCGCTGTGACCACTAATTATTATTTTTAATATCCTTTTTTTTTCCCCACCCCTACATATTTTATAACTTACACTTTAGTATAAAATTGGAAGCCAAATCCAATTGTGTAGGAAAATTAATTTCCTTGAGTTGAAGAAGCAATCTACTTGAGACTTTTTAATCATTAGATGATAACTGTGTGCTAAAGAAAAGAAGACCATTAAAGTAACTTAATAGACTAGGATAAACGTGGGGTTTTTTTTTCCCCTGGATCTTCCTCATCTTTTAGTTAGAGATTCAGGCTGAGGATATTTCATAAAAGCTGCTCTTTTTGACCTCCCATCACTTATTGTATGGAGGAGCCAACTGAAATCATGGCGAGGAACTAACGCTGCAGATTTCTGGATGCAAACCTAATCATTCTGCTAAACATCTCCTGCCAAATCCTGCCTTGTTGGGTTTTTTTTTCCCCCCCCTTTCTCATTAAAGGAAGAATAGCTATCAGGACAAATAAAAATGCATTTAGCTGAGCTGAGCCATGTGCTTTTTAGAAACAAACTGTGTTAATGCTTTTAATTAAGGGGCAGAGGAACAAGAGGCTTTATCAGCTCTTTGTCTGCGGGCCATTATTTCACTGGGGCTGGGCTATCTGTTATTGTAAACGTCCACCTTTTGGAAGGATTTGCCACCAAATCAAATGGTGTTTTTATTGAAATTGTCAAGCCCTGCTTGATTCCTCATTTATTTAATATGGAGGCATTGTTACAAAGAAGAATGTGGCACTTCATTTGTATTGCTTGAGGGAGCTCAGCTCCGCTCGAGAGCGCTGCTTTGCATGCTTCGCGGTGTGGTGTGCGGGGAACAGGATGTGCAGCGAAATGAAACAAGGGGGAAATTGGGCTGCAGCAGGAGAAGTGTGGCCAGCAGGGCCAGGGAGGTGGTTCTCTTCCCCCTTGCTCTGCTGAGACCCCAGCTGGACTACTGCATCCAGTTCTGGAGCCACTATTACAAGGAGGATGTGGACATGCTGGAGAGTGTCCAGAGCAGGGCCAGGAGGATGCTCAGAGGCTGCAGCAGCTCTGCTGTGAGCACAGACTGGAAGAGTTGGGGCTGTGCAGGCTGCAGAAGAGGAGGCTCCCAGGTGACCTTCTTGTGGCCTTCCAGGATCTGAAGGAGGCCAACAAAAATACTGGGGAGGGACTTTTTCAGCTCTCAGGGAGTGATAGGACTAGGGGG
Source organism: Pogoniulus pusillus (assembly GCF_015220805.1). Lineage (NCBI taxonomy): Eukaryota > Metazoa > Chordata > Aves > Piciformes > Lybiidae > Pogoniulus > Pogoniulus pusillus. The sequence continues at coordinate 4,552,910 of NC_087290.1, read as the reverse complement.
AACAGAGCAAAGCTGGAGATGGGTAGATTAAGCCTGGAGGTGAGGAGGAAGTTGTTGGTGATGAGAGCGTTGAGAGGCTGGACTGGGTTGCCCAGGGAGGTGGCTGAGGCCCCATGGCTGGAGGTGTTTAAGGCCTGGCTGTGTGCAGCCTGCTCTAGGGCAGGGTGTCCCTGGGCATGGCAGGGGGCTTGGAACTGGCTGCTCCTTGTGCTCCCTTCCAACCCTGACTGCTCCTATGAAAATTTGCAGGTGAAGTTACAGAGTTCCCAAGCAGGCTGTTTCTAAGAGGTTTTTGGGAAGGATCAGTAGTTGTCTGGGCTATAAAGTGACATCAGAGTGCAAAATAATAAAGGAACCTTTCTTGGGCTGTCGAATCAGTGAATGGATTTGGTTGGAAGAGAGCTTTGAGATTGTCAAGGCAGGTCTCCATTAAACCCTGTCTCTCAGCACCACATCTTTTCAATCCTTACAAGTATCATGATTCCACCTTCTCCCTGGGCAGCTTTCACAACATTTTTTGGGAAGACATTTTTCCTGATATCCAACCTAAACCTCCCCTGGTGCAACTTGAGGCCATTTTCTCTTGTTCTATCACTTGTTACATGGGAGAGGAGACTGACCCCAACCTCACTGCAGGCTCATTTTAGGTAGATGTGAGGAAGTCTCCTTTCAGCTTCCTATTCTCCAGACTAAATAACCCCAGATCCCTCAGCTGCTTCTCACCAGACCTATTGTCCAGACCTTTCACCAGGTTCATTGCCATTCTCTGGACATATTTCAGCACCTCAATGTCCTTTTGGAGTGAGAGGCACAAAACTGAACTCAGTATTTGAGGTGTAGCCTCACAGTGCTAAGTACAGGGGGAAATACCTTCTCTGCGCCTGCTGGCTGCACTATCGATGATTCAAAGCAGGGTGCTGGTGATCTTCTTTGCTACCTGTGCTCACACTGGCTCATGTTCAGCTGACTGTCAACTAGGATACCCAGGACAGTTTTCCAACCACTCTGCACCAAGCCTACTCTGAGGCTGTGGGGCTTCCAGTTCAGAAGTCCTTGTTTCTCTGGTGGTGAATTCCCAGTGATCTACATTCATAGAATCAGCCAGGTTGGAAGAGAGCTCCAAGCTCAGCCAGTCCAACCTAGCACCCAGCCCTGGCCAATCAACCACACCATGGCACTAAGTGCCCCAGCCAGGCTTGGCTTCAACACCTTCAGGCACGGTGATTCTACCACCTCCCTGGGCAGCCCATTCCAATGCCAATCACTCTCTCTGACAGGAACTTCCTAACAACATCCAGCCTAGACCTGCCCTGGCACAGCTTGAGACTGTGTCCCCTTGTTCTGTTGCTGCTTGCCTGGCAGCAGAGCCCAACCCCACCTGGCTACAGCCTCCCTTCAAGGAGCTGCAGACAGCAATGAGCTCTGCCCTGAGCCTCCTCTGCTGCAGGCTGCACCCCCCCAGCTCCCTCAGCCTCTCCTCACAGGGCTGTGCTCCAGGCCCCTCCCCAGCCTTGCTGCCCTTCTCCAAACACCTTCCAGCACCTCAACATCTCTCTTCAATTGACCAGCCCAGAACTGGACACAGCACTCATGGTGTGGCCTGAGCAGTGCTGAGTAAAGGGACAGAAGAATCTCCCTTGTCCTGCTGCCCACACTGCTCCTGAGACAGCCCAGGATGCCATTGGCTCTCTTGGCCACCTGAGCCCATGGCTGGCTCCTGTTCAGCTCCTCTCTGCCAGCGCCCCCAGGTCCCTTTCTTCCTGGCTGCTCTCAGCCACTCTGTCCCCATATTATTGGGTCAGTTACTCACTTTCATTTGTCTAACTCTTTAGCCTTGATGTTTTTCTGGCATTAACTGTTTTCTGAATGCCTTTAACAGACCTAACAGGCTTGGACTAGAGAGGTCAAAAGGTTCCTGTGCTATAGCACATCCATTCTCAGTGAGGCAGATGAACTGGATCGCTGATACTCTGTGTAAAACCAGAGCAACTCACCCTTTTATTTATCTGCAGGAGGTAATCTAGGATAATGGAGCTATTAGATTTGACATCTGTAATGTGGTTATCATTTTGGAAAGAATTGTTTGTGCTAATGGCAGTTAACTTGCTACAAATAAAGTAATAGAATTGAAACCTTAAGTAGTAGAGTGGCAGCAAACCATGAAACATGATGCTGCTTATTGGAAGGAAGGCTGAGCTTGCTGTCAGGAAAGAAATCTATTGGAAAAGCCCCTCTGATAGATTCTACTAATCTGCTATGGCAGCTGAGTTCAGCTGTTCTAGCAACCTATTAAAAGTATTAAAATGTCTATAAATAATAACAGCTAAGTGGCTGGAAGCTTTCATCCAAGGAGCTGAAGGATTTCTCCAAGATGAATTTGGCCAGCTGTTGGTGGTGCTGGGCTCTAAGGGTTGGAGAGGGGTTATTGAGCCCTGCAGTTGCCTGGTGGGCAGTGTTGGCAAGCCCAGGTGCTCAGCTGGCAGATAGGGGCATTTTGTGTGGTCCTGGTCTTTACCATCTGTAAGCTCTGCCTGGGCATATTTGAGGCTGCTTTCCACCTCTGCAAGCTCTGACTGCTTAGATCAATCTTGCACTTGCTTCATAGCATGGACGAGCCTTGAAATGTGCCTTGAGGAAGGAGCTTTGACTGCCATTAAAATATATCAGAGCATTGCCTAGATTGGAAGAGAACTTTGAGAACATTGAGTCCAATCATTAGCCTAAGACTGACAAGTCCTTGACTAAACCACATCCCTAAGCACCACATCTACGTGACTCTTAAATCCCTGCAGGGATGAGGACTCCACCACTGCCCTGGGCAAGCCATTCCAATGCCTGAGAACACTTGAAGTGAAGAAATTCTTCCTGATAGCCAATCTCAACTTCTTGTGGTGCAAAATGAGGCCATTCCTTCTTCTTCTTCTGCCACTTCTTTCTTGGTCAAACAGACCAAGCCCCACTTCTCTACAACCTCCTTTCAGGAGGCTGTAGAGAGTGAGAAGGTCTCCCCTCAACCTCCTTTTCTCCAGACTGAACCATCCCAGGTCTCTCAGCTGCTTCTCATGAGCTTTGTATTCTAGACCCTTCACTAGGTTTGTTGCCCTTCTTTGGACTCCTCTAGTGCCTCCAGATGATCCTTTTGCTCCATTTCTACCTCGAGACCAGAGTCCCTCTGGAGAATGGGTGTAAGTGGTGTGAGGTTTCCAGGTGCATGTGCTCCCATTGTATTGGGGTGTTCCCCAAGGATCAGTCCTGGTCCTGCTCCTGTTCAGTATCTTTATTGATGATCTGGACAAGGGGATTGAGTCCAGCATCAGTAAGTTTGCACATGACACCAACCTGGGAGTAGCTGTGGAGCTGTTGGAAGGTAGCAGAGCCCTGCAGAGGGACCTGGCTAGGCTGGATGGGTGAGCAGAACTCAATGGGATGAGATTGAACAAGGCCAAGTGCAGGATTCTACTCATTGGCCACAACAACCCCAAGCAGCACTACAGGCTGGGGCCAGAGTGGCTGAGAGCAGCCAGGCAGAGATGGCCCAGGAGGTGCTGGGAGAGAGGAGCTGAAGCTGAGGCAACAGTGCCCAGGTGGGCAGCAGAGCCACTGGCATCCTGGGCTGGCTCAGGAGCAGTGTGCTCAGCACTGCTCAGGCCACACCTGGAGTGCTGTGTCCAGTACTGGGCTCCTCAGTTCAAGAGAGATGTTGAGGTGCTGGAAGATGTCCAGAGAAGAGCAGCAAGGCTGGGGAGGGGCCTGGAGCAGAGCCCTATGAGGAGAGGCTGAGGGAGCTGGGGGTGTGCAGCCTGCAGCAGAGGAGGCTCAGGGCAGAGCTCATTGCTGTCTGCAGCTACCTGAAGGGAGGCTGTAGCCAGGTGGCGTTGGGCTCTGCTGCCAGGTAACCAGCAACAAAAGAAGGGGACACAGCTTCAAGTTGTGCCAGGGGAGGTGTAGGGTGGATGTTAGGAGGAAGTTGTTGTCAGAGAGAGTGATTGGCATTGGAATGGGCTGCCCAGGGAGGTGGTAGAATCACCATGCCTGGAGTTGCTCAAGCCAAGCCTGACTGGGGCATTAAGTGCCATGGTCTTATTGGTTGGCCAGGGCTGGGTGCTAGGTTGGGCTGTCTGAGCTTGGAGGTCTCTTTCAACCTGCTTGATTCTATGATTCTATGACTCTATTGCAGCTTGCCTCCCTGCCTGCCTCAGATAGCACAAGTTTGGTGTCCTGTAGGCCCAGGCAAAGAGCTGCAGAAGTGATTCCATCCTGCATAGTGGAGCTTCCCTTAGCTCAAATGTTCCAGCTCAGATTGAGCAGAAGAGGTCTCATAGCTCCCCATAAGAGTGGACTCTGACAGTACCTTGCAAAAGGCAAAATTCATTATCTGCTCCCTGCTGATGTCTCTAAATGCAGCCTTGTTTGTTTGGTTTGGGTTGGGTTTTTTTTTAGCATGGATTGAACTGAAAGCATTTCCTGGGTTCCTATTTTAATATAGGAAATATCCCAGGGGATAAACTTTCCTCATCCCGTAACTGCAGCAGATGAGTGTATCCCTGAGTAGCCAGAGCATAATGATGTGGGTTTGTTGAATGCTGTGCTCTGTGGCAAAGTGTGATTTTTATGGAGATGGCCACAAGTGTTTACCCCCAACTACGATCTCAGCTTGTGCAAAGCAGAGCAGCATCCTCAGCTCCAGGCAGCTGCACGGGATGGAGATCTGGCCCATGGTTTGCAAAGTAATGAGGGAGGCAGGATGTGTGTGCACACAGTAGCCAGGGTCCTTGGTAAACACAACCATCTATTATGTCCTTGAAATTGCATAGTCATTATCAATTAATGACACTGAGCCTTCCCTCCAGCTCTCTGCTGTTATTCTGTTGATGGCAGTGGTGTTGGTACTGCTGTCATTGTATTTTCTTGCCTGGACACTGTGCCTGGCTGCTCCTGCAGAGGTGGAGCTAAGCAGTACTCTTAGCTGGAGGATATGAGGCTTTGCAGGGGGAATGTGACAACCTGATTTTCAAATCAGAGTCCTCTTGCTCCTGGTGGAGCTGGGCAAAGGCCACCTCAGATGTTTCCACATGGATTTGTGGAGAATTGGCTTCTGGAGGTTTGTCACTTGGGTTGCTGTCACTGCTCAGTGATGGACTCCTTTGTCATAAGGGCATGCTGGGGAAGGGTCTGGAGAACAAGGCTGGTGAGAAGCACCTGAGGGAACTGGGGTCTGGAGAAGAGGAGGCTCAAGGGAGACCTCATTGCTCTCTGCAGCTCCCTGAAAGCAAGCTGGAGTGAGGTGGGGGCTGATCTCTTCTCCCTGATATCAGGTGATGGCCTGAAACTGCACCAGCAGAGGTTTGGATTGGATATTAGGAATTTCTTTCGTTCTTGCAAGAGTGGTCAGGGATTGGAACAGGCTGCCCAGGGAGGAGGTGGAGTCCCCATCCCTGGATGTGTTCAAGAAGGGTGTTGACGTGGGATGTGGTTTAATGGCCACAGTGGGATAGGGCTGATAGTTGGACTCAGTGATCTTAGAGACCTTCTCCAACCAAAACAAGTCTATGATTCTTTTTATTGTAAAGGTCCCAGTCAGAAACCTTACTTCAGAGGGTAGCATAAAAACTGTTGTATGTGCTGAAGTCTGAGAGCTCTGCCACTAGACATGCTAGGAGAAAAGAACCAAAGAAGATGCCATTATTACATTTCCTTCAGCTCAACACGGGCTGGCAGTGCCCTCATGCAGCCCAGAAGACAGATTGTGTGCTGGGGTGCATTAAGAAGAGTGTAGCTTGCAGGGCAAGTGAGATGATTCTTCCCCTTTATTCTGCTCTTGTGAGACCCCAGCTTGAAGGCTGTGTCCAGTTCTGGTGTGCCCATCAAAAGGAGGACACAGAGCGGTTGGAGCAAACCTAGAGGAGAGCCACAAAGATGGTCCAAGGGCTGGAGCACCTCTGCTATGAGGATAGGCTGAGGGAGCTGGGGGGGTTCAGCCTAGAGAAAAGACTCCAGGGGGACCTTAGAACTGCCTTCCAATACCCAAAGTGATCCTATGGGAAGGCTGGAGAGGGAGTTTTCATCAGGGTGTCTAGAGGCAGAACAAGGTGGAGTGGTTTGAAGCTGAGGGAGAGCAAGGTTAGACTGGACTTTAAGAAGAAGATCTTCAGTACAAGAGAGATGAGACTCTGGAGCAGGTTGCCCAGGGAGCCTGTGGATGCCTCCTCCCTGGGCTTATGCAAGGCCAGTTTGCATGAGGCTTTGAACAACCAAGTCTGACTGAGAGGTGTCCCTGCCCATGGCAGGGGAGCTTGGAGTAGATGATCTCTGAGGTCACTTCCAACCTGAGCTATTCTATGATAAGGGATGGAAAACAAAACAGTTGTGCCCTTGCCCACAGACACAGGAGAGTGCTTGAGACAGAGCCAAGGCCTGAAAGCTTTCCAGTAATTTAATCCCAGGGAAACCTTTTCTTCAGTGTACACACAGTGAAATGAAGTTGAATTTTGAACAGTTCCACTGGAGTGGTAAATTAACATCTCATAAACCACAGAGCTCGCTCATTGCTCCAGAGGCCCTGGGATAGCCGGTGGCAGGAAGCACCTGGAGCCAACAGGAGCTCTGCAAAGCAGCACAGAGTGGAAGCTGTCCCTAACTGTGCACTGCTGCTGTCTTTCTCTTCACGCAGGACGCCAGCCATGATCGGTTGCTCGTTCGTTGTGCACAGGAAATTCTTCGGCGAGATCGGGCTGCTGGATCCTGGCATGGACGTGTACGGAGGGGAGAACATCGAGCTCGGCATCAAGGTCTGTGCCACATCCCTGACAGTGCCTAAGGAACCCAAAGCAACCTTCTGGGTAGTTAAGGAACCCAAAGCAATGTTTATTAAGTTAGCTTAAGCAGTTAGAATCGTACAATCAAGCAGGTTGGAAGAGACCTCCAAGAGGCTCAGGGCAGAGCTCATTGCTGTCTGCAGCTGCCTGCAGGGAGGCTGTAGCCAGGTGGGGTTGGGCTCTGCTGCCAGGCAACCAGCAGCAGCAGAAGGGGACACAGTCTCAAGTTGTTCTGGGGGAAGTATAGTCTGGATGTTAGGAGGAAGTTGTTGGCAGAGAGAGTGATTGGCACTGGAATGGGCTGCCCAGGGAGGTGGTGGAGTCTCTGTGGCTGGAGGTGTTGAAGCAAAGGCTAAATGAGGCACTTAGTGCCATGGTCTAGTTGACTGGCTAGGGCTGGGGGATAGGTTGGACTGGATGAGCTTGGAGGTCTCTTCCAACCTGCTTGATTCTGTGATCATCCTGTTATCTGTGTTTATGTCCTTGTTATCAGACATCTCAGCAAGCCTGTGAGTGCAGCAGACATCACCACTCTTTCCTTTTCACAGCCTATCATCTAATTCCTCTCACTACAATATTCCAGTTAGCCTCAAACTAGCAGAGCATTGGTGTGTTTTATAGCATTCAAATTGCAGTTTAAAGGGGGAAAATGTCTTTTAGAGGTGAGTGTAGATTGGTTTTAGAACTACTTCTCCTTTGGATTCTTCTCTCTCTGACCTGGTGCAGGAAGCTACTGAGCTGAAATGGCATGTCAAGCTTAGACAAGCTCTGGTCATGTTTTCACCCTGTGGCCTGGTCTCTTACATACCAGAAAAGCCTGGAAACGTTTCAGAGGCATTTAACATCTGCAACTAAAATCTGTTCACAGCCAGGCAAAACCTGCTTTGCAAAGTGAAGCACTAATAGCCATGTTTTTAGAGCTGCCTCCGTGCACCCACGCAGCCATTCGTCGTTACAGGATCCACTCTGACAGCATCACTTGATTACTGTGTACAATACGAGCTGTGGCTTAGAGATTGGAGTGTTTACACACAGTGCAGTGATTCATAAGCAGTGAATTCAACGTTCAGAAGCAAGTTGGGATGGTGAAGTCCATGGAGATTCTTCCAGGCGTGATTTAGAGTACGGCACTTGGACGTTAACAAGCTGAATGGGGAGAGGCTGGAGACTTAGAGCTGGAAAATTGAACTGCCTGGGCTGCTGCTAAAGCACAAAAATCATTGTTCTGGCCAGAGGTGTATCAGAGCATGCTGGCACATCAGAAGAAACTTGAGAAGTCTCTTGTTAGTGGCTGTGGGGAACAATAATCCCACTTAAACAAGGGAATAGAAATTAAAGGGTGTAAATATGCCACATTGCTCTTCTCAGGCTGGGCGCAGAGTGGCTGAGAGCAGCCAGGCAGAGAGGGAGCTGGGGGTGCTGGGAGAGGGGAGCTGAAGAGGAGGCAGTAGTGTGCCCAGGTGGGCAGCAGAGCCAATGGCATCCTGGGCTGGCTCAGGAGCAGTGTGGGCAGCAGGACAAGGGAGGTTCTTCTGCCCCTGTGCTCAGCACTGCTCAGGCCACACCTTGAGTGCTGTGTCAAGTTATGGGCTCCTCCATTCAAGAGAGATGTTGAGGTGCTGGAAGGTGTTTGGAGAAGGGCAGCAAAGCTGGGGAGGGGCCTGGAGCACAGCCCTGTGAGGAGAGGCTGAGGGAGCTGGGGGGGTGCAGCCTGCAGCAGAGGAGGCTCAGGGCAGAGCTGTCTGCAGCTCCTTGAAGGGATGCTGTAGCCAGGTGGGGTTGGTTCTCTTCTGCGAGGCACCCAGCAACAGAACAAGAGGATGCAGCCTCAAGTTATGCCAGGGGAGGTCTAGACTGGATGTTGTTAGGAAGTTGTTGTCAGAGAGAGTGATTGGCATTGGAATGGGCTGCCCAGGGAGGTGGTGGAGTCTCTGTGCCTGGAGGTGTTGAAGCCAAGCCTGGCTGGGGCACTTAGTGCCATGGTCTGGTTGCTTGGCCAGGGCTGGGTGCTAGGTTGGACTGGCTGAGCTTGGAAGTCTCTTCCAAGCTGATTGGTTCTATGATTCTATAGTAGTCCTGACATCCAGAGGCTGGCAGAGCTTCCTCCTGTGGTTGCATAGCTGAGATCTGAAGCAGCCATATCACATTACCAGTAATGTGGGCATCTATTAATACAGTAGTTTTAAAGCATCAGCTCAAATAGAAGGTTATCAGCCTTTTGGTGAGTGTTTTGCTGTTTTGCCTGGTAAGTGACTCTCTGTAGCTGGAAAAATCAATTGGTGGTTCCTTGTTTCAGTGAGGATATAAAGGGGGTACAGAAAGTATCTCATTTTTTCTGGGGGGAGGGGGTGATGGTTCAAGTTGCATCATCTTTCTCAGAATCATCAGACATTTCTCAAACCTTGTATTTTACATTACCAAAAATATCTCCAGGAACAAAAATGAGGTAATAAGCCCATTGAGGCTTCAAGAATGACATGAAAAATGAGTATTTCAGGCAACAGAACAAAGTAAATCTATTATGGTACAATTAAACACAAGTATTCTGAATAACAAAATAAGGACAGGCTGCCAGAGTTGGGAGTGCTCAGCCTGGAGAAGAGAAGTCTCCAGGGAGACCTTAGAGCAGCCTACCTGAAGTGGGCTACAATGAAATTATGGAGGGACTTTGTATGAGGACATGTAGTGATGAGAGGGAATGGACTGAAGCTTGAAGAGGGCAGATTTAGACTGGAGATTAGGAAGAAATTCTCGACAGTGAGGGTGGGGAGACACTGGAACAGGTCGCCCTGGGAGGTTGTGGATGCTCCCTGCCTGGAGGTATTCAAGACCAGGTTGGATGGCAGAGGGGTTGGAACTGGATGATCTTTAAGGTCCCTTCCAACTCAAACCACTCTATGAATAAATAATTGAGACATTTGGGCTGACCTAAACTGAGGGCCAAGGCCATGAGTGCTGTACCAGAGTCTTGTTTTATTAATGCACTCCAAATCTGCTAACGATGGATGAGATGGTGGATGAGAAGCTCCACAGGAGCCAGCAGTGTGCACTTGCAGCCCAGAAAGCCAAGCAGAGCCTGGGCTGCAGCAGCAGAAGTGTGGCCAGCAGGGCCAGGGAGTGGGTTCTCCCCCTCTGCTCTGCTCTGCTGAGACCCCACCTGGAGTACTGCATCCAGTTCTGGAGCCCCTGGGACAAGAGGGCTGTGGAGATGCTGGAGAGTGTCCAGAGCAGGGCCAGGAGGATGCTGAGAGGGCTGCAGCAGCTCTGCTGTGAGCACAGACTGAAAGAGTTGGGGCTGTGCAGGCTGGAGCAGAGGAGGCTCCCAGGTGACCTTCTTGTGGCCTGCCAGGATCTGAAGGGGCCTACAAAAAAGCTGGGGAGGGACTTTTGAGGCTGTGAGGGAGTGGCAGGAGTGGGGGGAATGGAGCAAAGCTGGAGGTGGGGAGAGTGAGGCTGGAGGTGAGGAGGAAGTTGTTGGTGATGAGAGTGGTGAGAGGCTGGACTGGGTTGCCCAGGGAGGTGGTTGAGGCCCCCTGGCTGGAGGTGTTTGAGGCCAGGCTGTGTGAGGCTGTGTGCAGCCTGCTCTAGGGTAGGGTGTCCCTGGGCATGGCAGGGGGTTGCAACTGGCTGCTCCTTGTGCTCCCTGATTCTGTGATTCTAACCTAAGCTGGGCTGTGCCTCCATGTGATCAGATATATGAGCCATATGTTTCTCTCAGTTCCTGCACTCAGCTAAATGAGAAACTTCCTGCCTGAGCCACTTGAAAACATAACCCCTCCAATTCTTCACGTTCACAGAGGTGGCTCTGGGCTCTCCTCTGCGTGCTGGGAGGCATCTTTGGATTGCTCAGATAATAATAATAAAGCCATTCTCCGTGTTGCTGCCCCAGGCAAATTCCTGTTCTGCTTGCAGGGTAGCTTTGGCCCTGACAAGAGGAACATGCTGTTCTCTCCATTATTGCCTTTTCTTTTATCACACTGGAGTGTCTCCAGCAGGTTGAGCTTATTCTCTGCTCTCGTCCCTGATGTCCACTACTTCACTTCCTGAGGCAGGATTGAGTCTAATTCCCCTTTTCTTGGCAGAGGGCAGAGAAGTGTTTGCTAAGCAAGGCAGTTCAAGCTAGAATTTCAACTGGGAGAGGTTTGCAACAGACTTTCTTCCCTCTCCCTGCCTGAGTGCACCTCGCAGTCACATCCTAATAGTGCCAGCTCTTCCTTACTGTGTTGACAGCCACAAGGACCAAAAGTTTGATCTGTTCCTGTGTTGATAACTCCCTCCAGCAGCCTGTTTGTGGAAAGCTCATCCGTGTGCCTGGCTGGTGACAAGATGATGCCAACAAAGCTGCTGGAGACATCCCATACCTGGTTCCAATCTTGCTGTACAAATAGGAAGGGCAAATGCCGCTCTGAGCTCCTGCTGCCTATCCTGGCGAGCATGCAGGTGCTGTGAACCACAGCCTGGCCCCTTCCTGCTCTTGGTCCCAGCAAGAATAACCTCCTCTCTCTCAACAAGCCTTAAGCCAACTCTTTTAACCCTTTGCTGTACTCCAGCAAGGCTCTGCTCCATTTTTACCAACCCCGTGTCCAGTTTCTACAGCTTGAAAGTGTTGAAGCTGCTCCAGGTCCCTACCCAGCTCTGTGTCTGCATTTTGGCACTGAGGCTCCCCTGACCATCTACTGCTCCTTCTGTTGAAAATGTTTATCTTAGTTTAAACCTGTTTGTGGCCCTGGCTTTTAATGGCTGTGTGACTGTGTCCAGTTCTGGGCCCCTCAATTCAAGAGAGATGTTGAGATACTGGAAAGTGTCCAGAGAAGGGCGATGAAGCTGGGGAGGGGCCTGGAGCACAGCCCTGTGAGGAGAGGCTGAGGGAGCTGGGGGTGTGCAGCCTGCAGAAGAGGAGGCTCAGGGCAGAGCTCATTGCTGTCTGCAGCTCTCTGAAGGGATGCTGTAGCCAGGTGGGGTTGGGCTCTTCTGCTAGGAAACCAGCAACAGAACAAGGGGACACAGCCTCAAGTTATGCCAGGGGGAGGTTATAGGCTGGATGTTGTTAGGAAGTTGTTGTCAGAGAGAGTGATTGGCATTGGAATGGGCTGCCCAGGGAGGTGGTGGAGTCTCTGTGCCTGGAGGTGTTGAAGCAAAGGCTGAATGGGGCACTTGGTGCCATGGTGTGGTTGATTGGGCAGGACTGGGTGCTAGGTTGGGCTGGCTGAGCTTGGAGCTCTCTTCCAACCTGCTTGATTCTATGATTCCAAGCGGGCAGAAGGCATTTGCCATGCTCCTCACCTTGTCTCTGCAGGGAGGGCTCCGTGGGTTAGTCACAGAGATTTGCTGAGGATGCTCCATGAAATCGCTTGTGTCTGTTTGAATAAAGATGCAGCACTCCACAGCCTGACTGCTGCCAGGATTTCAGAGTGCTGGGGTGGGCTGCAAGGTTGGTTTGGGATTATTTTCTACTTCTGCCAGGCGTTGCTAATTAAACTTATTGGAGTCATCTTTTAGAGATTAATTTAATCAATCAGGATATTATTGCTGCTTAGATGGTATCATTTGGACAAATTGTCACTTGAAAAATGCCATTAACTGGGGATGCTTATTAGCTGCTCCGTCCCACACCTTGGATCTGTGCTAAGAATCGATTCCTGGATTCATTAAGAAGAGCACATTTCAGGGCTGCCTTTGAGATTTAATGAGTGGCTCCAGCTACTTTTTAGTACCAGTGGTAAATTAGCTGATATTTGGGTTGGAGCTTTGCTGGCTACAACTACCTGAAGGGAGGCTGTAGCCAGGTGGGGTTGGGCTCTTCTGCCAGGCAGCCAGCAACAGAACAAGGGGACACAGTCTCAAGCTGTGCCAGGGGGAGGTTATAGGCTGGATGTTAGGAGGAAGTTCTTCACAGGTGCCAATGGCATCCTGGCCTGTATCGGGAACAGTGTGGCCAGTAGGACAAGGGAGGTCATTCTTCCTCTTTGCTCAGCACTGGTTAGGCCACACCTGGAGTGCTGTGTCCAGTTCTGGGCTCCTCAATTCAAGAGAGATGCTGAGGTGCTGCAAGGTGTTTGGAGAAGGGCAGCAAGGCTGGGGAGGGGCCTGGAGCACAGCCCTGTGAGGAGAGGCTGAGGGAGCTGGGGGTGTGCAGCCTGCAGCAGAGGAGGCTCAGGGCAGAGCTCATTGCTGTCTGCAGCTGCCTGCAGGGAGGCTGTAGCCAGGTGGGGTTGGGCTCTGCTGCCAGGCAAGCAGTGACAGAAGAAGGGGACACATCCTGGAGCTGTGCCAGGGGAGGTGTAGGGTGGATGTTAGGAGGAAGTTATTGTCAGAGGGAGTGATTGGCATTGGAATGGGCTGCTCAGGGAGGTGGTGGAGTCTGTGTGGCTGGAGGTGTTGAAGCCAAGCATGGCTGGGACACTTGGTGCCATGGTGTGGTTGATTGGCCAGGGCTGGGTGCTAGGCTGGACTGGATGATCTTGGAGGTCTCTGCTAATCTGATTGGTTCTATGATTCTACAAACTGTTTCCAGAGGAAAATCACAGTGTGTCCCCTCAATATCCTAGACCTTTGCCCACCCAGATTTGTCACCTGGATTGTACACAGCTGATTTCTGGTACTGCCAAGGCAGCAGTTGCAGGATGGAGCAAGGCAGAATTGCATCCCTGACAGAACAGGCTCCCCTAGGGCAGACCATAGAGGAACTGGTCTCTTCTCATAGGTAAATATAGGACAAGAGGGAATGAGCTCAAGCTGCCTTTGGGCAGGGTTAGACTGGACATTATGAAACATTTTCCCCCAGTGAGAGTGGTCAGGCATTGGAATGTGCTGCCCAGGTACTTGATTGAGTCACCAACCCTGGATGTGTTTAAAAGTCATTTGTCTGTGGTGCCTGGGGATGTGATTTATGGCTCATCTTGTAGACTAGGGATATGGGTTGGACTTGGTGATGCTGAGGGACTTTTCCAACCTGGGTGTTTTATGTGATTCTGTGTCTAGGTGGGTTTTCAAAGTCTCCAGAGAAGGGAGACTCCACAACCTCTCTGGGCAGCCTGCTGTGGGAGTGCAGCCCCCCCACAGTAAAGAAGTGTCTCCTTGTGTTGAGGTGACACTTCCTGTGCTCCAGTTTGTGTCCACTGCCCCTGTCAGAGGACGCTGTTGAAAAGAGCCTGGCTCTTTCTTCTTGACTCCCACCCTTCAGATATCTGTGAACATGAATATGATCTCTTCTCAGACTAAACAGCCCCAGGTCTCTCAGCCTTTCCTCCCAGGTGTTCCAGTCCCTTCATCATTCTCATAGCCTCTGCTGGATGTGTTCTGATCTATGTCCTGAGCTGGGGAGCCCAGAACTGGACACAGTACTCCAGATGAAGTCCCATCAGAGCAGAATAGAGGGGGAGATCATCCCTTGACCTGACTGCCCACATTCCTTTCCAGCTCAAGCCCTTGTCTGATTCTGTGGTTGTGTGATTCTACGACTGGCAATGTGGAGCTTTGAAATCAAATGGGTACAACAAGAGCACGAAGCAGATTGTTGGTAGTGGTGATTTCTTTAATGATCAGTCAGAGACTCATCCTGCAGCCTCTTAGGCACAGAAGTCACCACATTGCACTGGCAGTGACATTGATCCTTTCCCAGAGGGCCTGATGCCTGCCTGCCCTTCAGTCTTTCAGAAGCCCTTAAAATAGATTAACTTGCATTTTAATGGGACAGATCTCCCCTGTGCACTCCATCCATGAAGGAGCCCATTTTGTTTATATGGGGGCAATTATTCATGTGCTGAAATGTTGAGAGGGTCAGGCAGAAGAAAAAAAGGTAAGCCCTCCAATAGGTGTATCTGAATTCCACAGGGGAGCTCCACTTCTTTGCATTCAGAAGATCAAATCCTTGTCTTCCTACATACATATTCCATCAAATTGTGACTCAGGAAACACTCAGGACATTTAGAGCAAGCAATTCTTTTGGCTTCCTGGGTCTGAGGTGAGGGATGGGCAGCTTCTGTCTATGGGAGGCAGAGGATCCCCTCCATGGGTATTGGGTGGGAGCAGAGGACTGATGGCAGGGCAGGGTTGAGTCATGAAAAAGATGTTTTGATTCTTGTCCCCCTCTTTTATTGTAAAACAAACCATGCACTAGCACAGGCTTGCTTTGCCAGCCCCAGGGGGAGCCCCAGCTCTGATCTGGTTGCCCTCTGTCTGTATGTGGCATCGTGCACGGCTCTGAAATGGAGAGTGATAGACCTGAGCCTAGTGGGGATCCCTGGAATGCTTTACTGGCTGGGTTTCTACTCATGTGTGAACCTAATGCCTGCCATCAAAATGCAAACCCATCCCTGCTTAGGATGGAAGTCATCTTTATACCAAAGGGGCAGCCATCTAATGCCAGGTGTCACCTTCTGCTTCTGTGATGTGTGTCACTGCTCTCACTCCAACCAGCTTTTTGCTGCGGCTTTCTGTTTGATCATCCTCAGCTGTCTCTCCCTCCCTCAGTTCTTCTAACGAATGGATTGCAGTGGGAGTGCAGGCAGAGCTAGCTGATGGTGGGCAGCACTGAAATCCCTTTTCAACCACCCCAGCCATCAGCTCCTGGGTGTGAATTCTGTTGTTCCTGGCTACCTGCCAGCTCTGCTGGCATCACCAGGCGCTGCACGGTGCAAAGCTCAAAACCATTTCCTTGTCCTGTCTCTAGGCACCCCCATGAGGAGTCCCTCTGCAGCCTTCCTGTATGCTCCCTTCAGGTATTGGAAGGCAGCTCTAAGGTCCTCCCAAGTCTTCCCTTTCCAGGCTGAACACCCCCAGCTCCCTCAGCCTGTCCTCATAGCAGAGTTGCTCCAGCCCTTGGATCATCTTTGTGGCCTTCCTCTGAACTCACTCCAACAGCTCACCTTTGACTTTTGAAGGCTGTGGGCTAGAATTACCTGGCATCAGTGGCTTGTGGTGAGTACCCACTGTTCAAATAGCCACTCTAGTGCTGCTTCTGAGAATTTGTGCTGAGGAACTGCAGTCTCCACATAGTTGGTCAGGTGCAGATGATGCAAAAGTTGGTGCCAGCAGTGCTGTTGGCAGGAGGAAAAGGGAGTGAAATCATCTCTATATCATAGAAAGAACTTTTTTACAGTTAGAAAGACCCTGTTTGGAAAGTTGGGGGCTGAACAATGGTAAAAGCAATGGAAGAATCACTAAAGCTCAGGGAAGTTTTATTTAACAGGTATTGGAGTTACAGTTGGACCAACCTGATCTGCAGGATGAAGCTGCTTGAGCATGGATCACATATTCCTCCTCTCCACTATATGAGGCCAAAAAAAAGCCTCTCTGTAGCATGGAGCAGCTGTAGCAGCAGAGGGTTTGATGCAGGCTACCAGAGACCTGCCTATAGCTTGCTAAGTCCTGCAGTTTATGAAACATAGAATAAAAACTCCACCCCAAGAAAATCCACCCCTTTTTCTCAACCCAGATCTGCCAACAATATATGCTCAAGGCCAGCTTTTAATAGATATTTTATCAACCACAGACCAAAAATGCAGTTGCAAATTGGGGCTTAAGGCTGTTTCCAAGTGAAGATCAGGCTGGCTTGGAACAGAGTAAGAGACAGGGTAGGACTGACCTTGGGAAAGGTCTTAGAAATGATGAGACAGGAGTAACTCATTACCTTTGTGTACAGCCCCAGGCTGTTTATTTGTACCTGCATCCCTGTTGGAGAAGTTGGCTCTTCAGAATGATTGTTCTGTGGTTAGGAGAAATATTTCCAGCACTGAACAATATCCAATCACAGCCTGAATTTATTTTAAGAGCAGGAATCAGCACAAGCATGAATTCAGATCCTATGTTTGGCATTTTCCTTGTCAGCTCAGTATTTACTGTAGGTGCTCGAAGATGCTTTATCAGAAGCTCCAATGTAGTTTTCCAAACTGGTAAAATGCTTTTCATCACAACCACCTCCATGGAAATGGAGCTGTGTTTTGATTATTTTCTCAGCAGGCTCTAACCTCAGCAGTGGGAGCCAGAGCTGTGCTCGTCGCACCGCAGCGCTCGGGTGGTTTATAGCTGTCCCTCCTCAGGAAAGGAAATTGCAGGCAGGCAGCAGAGCTCCCATCTCTCTCTTGCCTCTTGATGGAAAATGATTTGTCATCCCTGCCTGTTAGCTACTGACAGATGGGGACAGGTAGAGGCGAGGGGGGAGGGACCACTATTTTCACCCCAGTTGATTCTAGTGTTTCTACTGATGAGTTGGTTTTTAGGCTGGGAAGACACTGATCATTGGAATGGGCTGCCCAGGGAGGTGGTGGAGGCACCATCCCTGGGGGTCTTCAAGAAAAGCCTGGATGAGGCACTTAGTGCCATGGTCTAGTTGACTGGATAGGGCTGGGTGATAGGTTGGACTGGATGATCTTGGAGGTCTCTTCCAACCTGGTTGATTCTATGATTCTATCTCTGCATTCTTCCTGTGCAATAGGTTGTGTGGTGTGGTGGAGACTCACTGGTGGAAGAAGAAATCCACTTTAGGATTCAGCCATGCCTTACCTCCACTTGAAACTCTTGGCAGCTGTCAGCTTTGGACAGATTTATCACAGGACCACTGCTACTGGCAGGTGGTGGTTAGGTGTCTGCCAAACATGCTAGACTGTAGTTGTTGTCCAAAATCACAGAACCTTAGAGGTTGGAAGTGACCTCCAGAGATCACTGAGTCTGACCCCCTTGCCAAGCAGGATCACCCAAGGGTAGTTCACATAGGAATGCTTCCAGGTGGGTTTGGAAAGTCTCCAGAGGATGAGACCTCACAACCTCACTGGGCATTCTGCTCCAGGGCTCTGTCACCCTCACAGTAAAAAAGTTTCCCCTCATGTTGAGGTGAAACCTTCTCTGTTCCAGTTTGTAGCTGTTGCTCCTTGGCTTGAACTGGAGCAGCTTCAGCTCTGAGTGCCTGGCAGCTGCAGTGCAGGCAGGAATTGCTGAGATGTAGCAAAGTTGGACCCTCTGAAAGCTGCTTTTACAGCATCACTCCCTGGAGAACAACTGTCCTTCAAAGTATTTCTGGGTGTCTGAAACAATAACTCTGAAATCTGCTTTCTCCTTTCACTCTTCACTCTACAAGGTGAGCAGCAGCACATTTACTGTGTGCATGCTCCTGCCATGTCTGGGATATAAATTACCCTATAAAACAAAGAAACAGGCTTGGGTCTTCCTAAAAACCAACTCCAAGCCAAACTGAGCATTCTTTTCTTACATATAAACCCACACTTGGGAAATGGCAAGAGGAAAATTGATGTGGAATTATGCACCAATAAATGAGGCTCATAATAAACTGAGATGAGGAATGATTTCCCCCTCCCCCCCATCCCATTATCTTCATAAAGCTATCAGAAAGCTCCCTGTTCATCATGACTGCAGAGGCACAGTGATTTTTCTGCCCTTTCAGCTGTCCTTCTGGGGATGCTCAGAGGGCTGCAGCAGCTCTGCTGTGAGCACAGACTGAAAGAGTTGGGGCTGTGCAGGCTGCAGAAGAGGAGGCTCTGAGTGGACCTTCTTGTGGCCTTCCAGGATCTGAAGTGGGCTCCAAAAAAGCTGGGGAGGGACTTTTGAGGGTGTGAGGGAGTGGCAGGAGTGAGGGGGGATGGAGCAAAGGTGGAGATGGGGAGAGTGAGGCTGGAGGTGAGGAGGAAGTTGCTGAGCATGAAGGAGGTGAGAGGCTGGAATGGGTTGCCCAGGGAGGTGGTTGAGGCCCCATGGCTGGAGGTGTTTGAGGCCAGGCTGGCTGAGGCTGTGTGCAGCCTGCTCTACTGATTCTCTGATTCGCTTGCAGGGGCTGTAGGACACACAGATCCCTTCCTTACTTTATCTGGAGCTCCAGAGTTGATTTTATCACTTTTTTCCTTAACAGTGAGGGTGGTGAGACATTGGAGCAGCTTGCCCAAGGAGGTCATGGATTCCTTCTTTCTGCAGGTGTTCAAGGCCAGGTTGGACAGGGCCTTGAGCAACCTGAGCTAGCAAAAGGTGCCCCTGTCCATGGCAGGGGGACTGGAACTGGATGATTTTAAAGTCCCTTCCAAACCCCTCTATGATTCTGTAATTCAGTGGCCTTCAGTGACTACCTGAAGAGAGGCTGTAGCCAGGTGGGGTTGGGCTCTGCTGCCAGGCAAGCAGCAACAGAACAAGGGGACACAGTCTCAAGCTGTGCCAGGGGAGGTCTGGGCTGGATGTTGTTAGGACGTTGTTGGCAGAGAGAGTGATTGGCATTGGAATGGGCTGCCCAGGGAGGTGGTGGAGTCTGTGTGGCTGGAGGTGTTGAAGCCAAGCCTGGCTGGGGCACTTAGTGCCATGGTGTGGTTGATTGGGCAGGGCTGGGTGCTAGGTTGGCCTGGATGATCTTGGAAGTCTCTCCCAACCTGGTTGATTCTCTGGCTCTGACTCAGGCAGGGCAGTAGCCTCAATCCTGGGAGTGAGTGATGCTGTCTTGTGATCAGTGAGCACTGGGCTTTGTCAAGGATAAGACTCTCTCTTCATTAACTGCAGATTTCTCCTAGGCCTGAGGATTGTTCCTGGTGAAAATGTAATCAATGCTGTTACACTCCTGTGACTTCCAGCCAAAAAGCTTGTAGTTAGAAATTCCCAACCAGCTTCTGGAGTGTTCAGTGTCTCTGTAAGGCTTTGCAGCCATCCTCTCTCAAGGACTTTCAGGTCAAACCTGTTCAATATTACAGCTGAGAACACTGTTTTCCAAGAGCCCCTTCTGCAGTCACAGCCTCTGCTCTGAGAACTGGTCAAGCTGTATCTCTTTTTTTTTCATCTGAGCTCCTCACTGATATGAAACACAATTAAAAGGCAGCTGACAGCCTGATGGTGATGGCAAGAAGCAGAAATTGACTGCATTTCCCTGCCTCTGTCCATCCTAGCTCTGGCAGTCAGCAGAAAATTGGGGTAGCAGTAGTAGTGCTCATGACCAAGTATTGATCCAGCTCTGTGGCAAGGCCAGCTTCACTCCCAAATTAAGGCAGAGCTTCCTACCCTGCTCTCCTGCACATGCCCTTCAAGCATCTTACTTTTGCTGGAGACCCTGTGCCTCTTCTTGCACTTCTTCTTGAACATCTAAGCCTTAGAATCATAGAACCATGGAATGGTTAGGGTTGGAAGTGACTTTTGAAAGTCACCTAGTCCAACCCCTTCCACAGTCAACAGGGGCATCCTCAACTAGCTCAGGTTGCCCACCTTGAATGCTTCCAGGGATGGGACCTCAACCACCTCCCTGGGCAACCTGTTCCAGTGTTCCACCATCCTCATTGTAAAGAACTTGTTCTTAACATCCAATCTTAATCTGCTGTTCTCTGATTTCAAGCCATTGTCCCTTGTCCTATCACCACAGGCTTTTGTAAACAGTCTCTCTTCATCCTTCTTGCAGGCTCCCTTCAGGTACTGAAAGCTGCTATTAGGTCTTCCCAGAGCCTCTTCTTCTCCAGGCTGAATGACCCCACTTGCCTCAGCCTGTCTCTGTAGGAGAGGTGCTCCTGCTCCATGATACCTTCATGGCCCTTCTCTGGACAGGCTTTTCTTTGAGGCTTTGGGATTACTTTGTAGCTGTTTTCTTTTATGGCACCTTTTGGGCAGGTTTGATGGATTGTGCTGTGTCACAGTCACCCATCCCAAAGGAAGTCCAGAGCATTTGTGTTGTGTGGCACTCACCTGCCTCCTGACCTCCTGCTTTTCAGAGTTTACTGGGCATGACTTCACTGGCCATGACTCACTGTGGTGCTCTCACAGGCTCTGGCATGCAGTGAGCACAAGGCAGATGTCAAACACTTAATAAGGATGTTAATGCTCCATACACAATTGTGCCAAGATCTGAAGCTCTGCACAGGGTTCTGGAAGATCTCTGCCTCTGGCAGGTTGTGCTGTGTCCAGCCCTGGCTACTGGTGTTCCCCAAGGATCAGTGCTGGGCCCAGTCCTGGCCATTATCTTTATTGATAATCTAGACCAGGGGATTGAGTCCAGTACCAGTAGGTTTGCAGATGACACCAAGCTAGGAGCAGCTGTGGAGCTGTTGGAGGGTAGCAGAGCCCTGCAGAGGGACCTGGCCAGGCTGGATGGGTGAGTAGAGTCCAAAGGGATGAGACTGAACAAGGCCAAGTGCAGGGTTCTACATTTTGGCCACAACAACCCCAAGCAGCACTACAGAGTGGCTGAGAGCATCCAGGCAGAGAGGGAGCTGGGGATGCTAGGAGAGAGGAGCTGAAGCTGAGGCAGCAGTGTGCCCAGGTGGGCAGCAGAGCCACTGGCATCCTGGGCTGGCTCAGGAGCAGTGTGGCCAGCAGGACAAGGGAGGTTCTTCTGCCCCTGTGCTCAGCACTGCTCAAGCCACCCCTTGAGTGCTGTGTCCAGTGCTCCTCCATTGCAGAGAGATGTTGAGGTGCTGGAAGGTGTTTGGAGAAGGGCAGCAAGGCTGGGGAGGGGCCTGGAGCAGAGCCCTGTAAGGAGAGGCTGAGGGAGCTGGGGGGGTGCAGCCTGCAGCAGAGGAGGCTCAGGGCAGAGCTCATTGCTGCCTGCAACTACCTGCAGGGAGGCTGTAGCCAGGTGGGGTTGGGCTCTGCTGCCAGGCAAGCAGCAACAGAAGAAGGGGACACAGCCTCAAGTTGTACTGGGGGAGGTCTAGGTTGGATGTTAGGAGGAAGTTCCTGGCAGAGAGAGTGATTGACATTGGAATGGGCTGCCCAGGGAGGTGGTGGAGTCTGTGTGGCTGGAGGTGTTGAAGCCAAGCCTGGCTGGGGCACTTAGTGCCATGGTCTGGTTGGTTGGTTGAGGCTGTGTGCTAGGTTGGACTGGCTGATCTTGGAGTTCTCTTCCAACCTGCTTGATTCAGTGATTCTATATCCTGTGATCTTGTGCTTCCTTTGCCTGCTGTGCCATATTCTGCTGGGTTTTGTGTATGTGAAACTTGCTTATGTCAGGAATTGCATCATATTGTGTTTAGAAAAGGTGTTGATATCTTTGGGCTCTGCCAGGATTAATGGCAGTCATAAGTAGTGTCTACTTGTTTGGTCATAGAATCTCAAGGGCTGGAAGGGACCTTGAAAGGTCATCTGGTCCAGCCCCCCTGCCAGAGCAGGGTCACCCAGAGCAGACCACACAGGAACACATCCAGATGGTTCTTGAATATCTCCAGAGAGGGAGACTCCACAACAACCCTGGGCAGCCTGTGCCAGTGCTCTGTCACCCTCACAGGGAAAAAGTTCTTCCTCAGGTTCACATGGAACCTCCTATGCCTCAACTTCCACCCATTGCCCCTTGTGCTGTCACTGGCATCACCCAGCAGAGCCTGGCTCCAGCCTCCTGGCACTCACCCCTTACATCTTTATAAACATGAAAGAGGTCACCCCTTAGTTGTCTCCTCCTCTCCCAGCAGCACAGCCCCAGCTCCCTCAGGCTCTCCTCACAAGGAAGATGCTCAACTTCCTTAATCATTGTTGTGGCTCTGTGCTGGACTCTCTCAAGCAGCTCCCTGTGCTTCCTGAGGTGGGGTGTCTGGCTCAGGAACTTTGTTGGCTGATATCTTCTGCAGCTTTTTAAGTAGCAGAAGACTTGAGTGAGTGTTTCAGTGGCAAGAGGAAGAGAAAATCCCCAGCAAATTTCCATGGGAGCCAGTCACTTCTCTCCTTCACTCATCCTGGAATGTTTCTTGCCCTCTGTGACTAGCAAGAGCCTGGTGCTGAGCGTTTGTCTCCTGCTGAGGGATCGCCTGAGACTTGCCCTGTGCATGACTGAGAATACCAGTGGAACTGACTAGGCAAGAATTATGTTTCTCAGAGCATTCATCCCTCAGTCTGCTGTGTCCTTGTGGCACTCAGTGGAACCCTCAAAGGTGCTCCTCTGTGGGACTGGTTTTGAACAGCATCCGCAGTCCTCTAAAGCGAATCCTATCCCAGCGGTGAACTTTCTGCCTGCCTTGTGGTGCCTTTGTTACTCACAGCAGGGCTGTTGCCTCTCAGATGATCTAATCACAGTGGTGCACTGCTGCTGTGATGCAGGAGGGTAGTTAACCCCAGTGACACTGCACACACTTGTCATACCTCTCTCTGACTTGAGGGTTTTCTCAGGAGTCCCACAGCAAGAGCGGTGTTGCAGCTTGACCTTTATGCCATGGGCTGCCTCCTCAGCAGCCTTCTCATGATGATAGTAAAATCCAAGCCAAATCTCTTCCTAAAATGCTGCAAGAGTTCAGAGAATCACAGAAGGTTAGGGGCTGGAAGGGATCTCAAAAGCTCATCCAGTCCAACCCTCCTGCCAGAGCAGATCACACAGTGACACATCCAGAGCTTGAATATCTCCAGAGAGGGAGACTCCACAACCTCCCTGGGCAGCCTGTGCCAGGCTTCTGTCATCCTGGCAGTGAAAAGAGTTCAGTGGTTGACCAGAAGTTAAGAGAATCACAGAATGTATTGGGTGTGGAAGAGTCATCTTGTCAAAGGTCATCCTTATCATCACAGAAGGTCATCTTATCCAGCTGACCCTTGCAGTGAGCAGGGCTATCTTCCCTGGGACATTCTTCATCCAAAGCCATCTTGCTTGGCTTTGCCTGAAAACTCAGCCCTTGAAGCATTAGATACCATAGAACTGAGGGATGCAGTCAGGATTGTAGCAACCTTTTCAGCATCCTGTTTCTCCTTGAGCTGCTTAGAAGCAGTCAGTACAGGAAGCTGGCAAGGCAGATAAAATAAGATTCCACCTTTGAGTACACAAGCTGTGATCCAGCAGAGAGATAAACTCCCAAGCACCCAGGCAGTCCTCTCAATTTCTGTGGCACTACTGTGCCTGCTTTAATGCTAGCATTTCTTAAAGTGCATTGCTGGATGCAGGCCTCTAGAGCTGAGCTTGAGCCATGAGGGGGAAGATTTTCAAGCCAGTTTTTTTCCCTGGAAGAAGGTGATGCTTCTCATCCTTCCCTCTCCTTGCCCCCTCCTGACAGTTCTTCCATTTTAGGAGCTGATTGTCTTGGTTCTAGTTTAAATTTCCCAGGGACTCAAATATAGTTAATAGAACCAATAACAATTTATAGGATACCTTTCCCTCTTCCCCCACCTCCTTTCCCAAAGAAATTAGATGTGGAGAGATAGGAAAGGGAAGCAGACCCAAATAAATAATCTGACTTTGATGTGGAAGTTGAAAGAAGACAATTTTAACAATAAATAAAAGGTATTTGAGGCAGGGAAGTTACAAAAGGTACAGGGAAGGGAAAACAAGGGACAAAATCTATAGATACAACCAGATTTGATGGCAATGGTTTTGTCTGCCTCGTGGGTAAAACAAAGAGTAGCAGGAAGCAGGATGGTGATGCTGGTAAGCTGGGAGGCAGGGAAAGAGAGAGAGAAAGAGGAAGTGCCTCAGCTTTTATCTGGATCTTAGGAAGTGGGAATGGGCTAACCACCATGCCTGATAGTGTTCAGACCCACCCCTGGGGAGGGGTCAGGACCACTTGAGGTCAGGGTCAAGTCCACTCCCCCAGGAGGGTTAACTCTTTACACTAATTAACTCGTCTAGCATTGAAATCCAGGTGCAACCTTCTTGGCTTTTGTCATGTGTCACCATTCTCTAGAGAGTCATTCAGAGAGTCACAGAATCAAGCAGGTTGGAACAGACCTCCAAGCTCACCCAGTCCAACCTAGTGCCACTCAACTAGACCATGGCACTAAGTGCCTCAGCCAGGCTTTGCTTGAACAATGCCAGGGATGGTGACTCCACCACCTCTTTGGGCAGCCCATTCCATAGAATCATAGAATCAACCAAGTTGGAAGAGACCTCCAAGATCAGCCAGTGCAACCTAGCACCCAGCCCTGGCCAAACAACCAGACCATGGCACTAAGTGCCTCAGCCAGGCTTTGCTTCAACACCCCCAGGAATAGTGACTCCACCACCTCCCTGGGCAGCCCATTCCAATGCCAATCACTCTCTCTGACAACAACTTCCTCCTAACATCCAGCCTAGACCTGCCCTGGCACAACTTGAGACTCTGTCCCCTTGTTCTATTGCTGCTTGCCTGGCAGAAGAGCCCAACCCCCATTCTGTCTCCCTTGAACAGAAAATCCTGGGAGAACAGACCAAGAGGCAAGCTGACCTGGTCCCTGAATAAATCCATCCCTGAAGCCTCAGGATCAAACCCATCATTTCATATTTATCCCCAGACACAAAACCTCTCTTAATTAACCAAAGTGCTGCCAGCAGGCAATGCACATGAAGTGACATCAATCAATCAATCCATCCAAGACCAACCTTTCTTTTTCTTTTTTCCTTTTGCTTTTTCTTTTCTCTTCCCAACACTTTTCCTTCAGTGAGAAATACTTCTTTGTGCTGACTGCACTGCTTTAATATCAGGTCTGTGCCTTGAAGCTCAGCGCTAGGACTGCAAAAGAGAATCAGATTTTCCTTGCACTGCAGAAAGGGCTGCAAATAATGCAGCTCCTAATGAAGAATTCATGTCTAATGCCATGGAGGAGATAACTGTCGAGGTCTGCCTCAGGCACAAAGAACCCAAGTTTATTTCCTTAGCAGTCACTTCACTCTGTCAAAGCAAGAGAGCTAAATTGAGGGAGACAATTAGATATAAATGAACATTTGGACTAAATAGATCTACCTTAACATGGGAAATGGAAGATTTAAAGTCTATATGCCAAGCAGTGCTACAGGCTGGGGGAAAAGTGGCTGGAGAGCAGCCAGGGAGAAAGGGACCTGGGGGTGCTGGTAGATAGCTAAAGATGAGGCAGCAGTGTGCCCAGGTGGGCAGCAGAGCCAATGGCATCCTGGGCTGGCTCAGGAGCAGTGTAGCCAGCAGGACAAGGGAGGTTCTTCTGCCCCTGTGCTGAGCACAAGGCCAGAGCTTGAGTGCTGTGTCCAGTTCTGGGCTCCTGAATTCAAGAGAGATGTTGAGGTGCTGGAAGGTGTTCAGAGAGGGGCAACAAAGCTGGGGAGGGGCCTGGAGCACAGCCCTGTGAGGAGAGGCTGAGGGAGCTGGGGGTGTGCAGCCTGCAGCAGAGGAGGCTCAGGGCAGAGCTCATTGCTGTCTGCAGCTGCCTTCAGGGAGGCTGTAGCCAGGTGGGGTTGGGCTCTGCTGCCAGGCAAGCAGCAATAGAACATGGGGACACAGCCTCAAGTTATGCCGGTGGGAGGTTATAGGCTGGATGTTAGGAGGAAGTTGTTGTGAGAGAGAGTGATTGGCATTGGAATGGGCTGCCCAGGGAGGTGGTGGAGTCACCATCCCTGGAGGTGTTGAAGCAAAGTCTGAATGGGGCACTTGGTGCCATGGTGTGGTTGATTGGCCAGGGCTGGGTGCTAGGTTGGAGTGGATGATCTTGGAGTTCTCTTCCAACCTGGTTGGTTCTATGGTTCTATAGCTGTGCTCTGCTAAGACAGAAGGCAGTAGCAATACCCAAAAAGAAAGAATCTTTTATGTTTGCCTGCAAAGTGCTCACCTGAGGAGAAAGGTGATCCTTGGTGTTGTGCCCCTTCCCTGCACCCTGGGGTGGCAGCCGCCAGGACACCAAGTCAAGCAGTACATCCCAAGTGCCTTGCTCCTGGCCAGGGGCATTGGGGATGCTCCTGGAGCATGAGCTCTGAAATGCTTCAGGGCTTGGTCAGCGTTTTACACACATCTCCCTGGCCACAAGAGGTGGGTACATCTCTGCAGGGGAAGGTGAGGGTAGTAAGTCATAGAATGGTTTAGGTTGGAAAAGACCTCAAAGCTCATCTAGTTCCAACTCCCTGCTGTAGGCAGGGACACCTCCCACTAGAGCAGGTTGTTCAAGACCTCATCCCACCTGGCCTCGAACATCTCCAGGGAGAGAGCAGCCACAACCTCCCTGGGCAATGTGTGCCAGTGTCTCACCACCCTCACTGCAAAGAACTTCTTCCCAACATCCAGTTCTAAATCTCCCCTCTGCCAGTTTAAACCCATTCCTCCTCATCCTGTCATTCCCAGACCTTGTCAATTAATCCCTCCCCAGCCTTCCTGTAGCCCCCTTCAGATACTGGAAGGCCACTAAAGGTCTCCTGGAAGCCTTCTCTTCTCCAGGCTGCAGAGCCCCAACTCTCTCAGCCTGTCCTCATAGCAGAGCTGCTGCAGCCTTTTGAGCATCTTCATGGCCTCCTCTGGACTCACTCCAATAGTTCAATGTCTTATCTCTGAACTCTTCGGCTCAGCAGCCTGCTTCCAGTATCTCTTTTTTCTCATTTGTAACTCTGGTGTCATTCAGGTATTGATTGTGCTGAGGCCATATCAGTGTTTTTATAATTGCTTCAGAGGACACATTTTGTTTGCTTTCCAAATGAAAGCTCTGAGCTGGATGTTACCTGGTGAGCCAGGGCTGTGGGGTGTTGCTGTAACCTTTCATGCTGAAGGAGAGCTTGCATTTAACATCACTGCCAAAGGTGCTGTGAGCAGGACTAAAACTCCTTACTGTGTGGTTTTTCCATCCAGAGATGTTGATCCACCCACCAAAGGAAGATATCTGTTGATACTCTTTTTGTTTAAGGGATATTGTAGCTCAGATGTGTCTGTGTAGCCCCAAGTACTCTCTGTCTTGTCCCTGGAGCTCTGGATGGACAGAATTAGTCCAAATCCCCAAGCTGAAACATCCCTCTGATTTTCCAGGAGTCCCTTATGTTGGCAGGACACATCTCCCTCTTTTCAATTCCCTTTAAGCAACTCCAGGAGTGTGAATCTAAAACCAACCCTGAGGATCAGCTGTCACCCCTCTGTTTGATCTGATGTGGTTGGCTTTGCAGTTGCACAGTTACAAACAAATGCAGAGAGAGTTTGCATCCAGAAGTGAAATGCATCATGAGTCACAGAATCCTTTTGGTTGGCAAAGACCTTTAAGATCAAGACCAACTATTCTGTGACTCTACCAAGGCTGGTGCTAACCCATGGTGCTCAGCACCACATCTCTGCCTCTTTGAAACACCTCCAGAGATGGGAATTCAAACACCTCCATGGGCAGCCTGTGCCAGTGTTTAATACCCTTTCACTGAAGAAGTTTCTTCCAATGTCCAACCTAAACCTCTCCTGGTGCAACTTCAGTTAATTTCCTCTGGTCCTATTGGTTGTTCCTTGGGAGAAGAGACCAATCCCCACCTGGCTGTAACTTCCTTTCAGGGAGCTGTAGAGGGCCACAAGGTCTTTCCTCAGCCTCCTTTTCTCCAGGCTCCTTCAACTGTTCTCCTTCAGCTCCATCAACTCCCATCTCTTCAGCTCCATCAACTCCCATCTCTTCAGCTCCATCAACTCCCATCTCTTCAGCTCCATCTCTCCATGTTCTTCAACCCCATCTCCTTCAGCTGTTCCCTCTAAGACCTGTATCCTTTCTCCTTCCTGAGATGTTAGGTTTAAAACAATACAAATATTTTATAAGGGATCTGTTTTCTATAGAAAACTTCACCTTTGGCTGTTGGTACTTGACACTTGGTGCATGCCTGCAAAAAGCTCATGTTTCCTGTTGGATTTTTTCCAGGACCAGGAGCCTGGGCTTTGGCTGTGAACAGCAAAAAAAAAACCCACCCCACCACATTCCTAGAGCTTTGGTTTCTGCTCAGCCAGCTCCATATCCTCTGAC
Source organism: Pogoniulus pusillus (assembly GCF_015220805.1). Taxonomy (NCBI): domain Eukaryota; kingdom Metazoa; phylum Chordata; class Aves; order Piciformes; family Lybiidae; genus Pogoniulus; species Pogoniulus pusillus. Next base: position 4,524,525 of record NC_087290.1, on the reverse strand, counting down.
ATCTCAGTCTCCTGGTGAACTCTGGATTTTGGCAAGCTTTGTTTTCTTCTTAGCTGTGCTTGCTCCAGTGGCATCTCCATTAGATGCTCCGAGGTAGTGAGTCACAGGAGATGACACATGCTGCCTGCCCCAGGGCTTCCTTTCTCGCCTGCTTTAATGGCCAGCACAGATGGCTCCATTCAACGAGCTTTGAAAAACCCAGAGCTGGAAAAAAACCCTGCACTTTTCTGATCTTTCAGCCAGCTCTTGTGCTGAGCTATCCTGACAGCCTTCAAACCCTTCTGATCCCATCCTGACAGCCCTCAAGCCCTTCTGATCCCATCCTGACAGCCCTCAAACCCTTCTGATCCCATCCTGACAGCCCTCAAACCCTTCTGATCCCATCCTGACAGCCCTCAAACCCTTCTGATCCCATCCTGACAGCCCTCAAACCCTTCTGATCCCATCCTGACAGCCTTCAAACTCTTCTGATCCCATCCTGACAGCCCTCAAGCCCTTCTGATCCCATCTTGACAGCTCTCAAACCCTTCTGTTCCCACAAGGACTCCTTGCAGCTGTACCCAAAGCCACAAGCAAGGGGTGGTGGTGTTGGCATTGGACCTGCAGACCAGATTTAGCCAGAGCATCTAAAAGAGTGACCAACCACATTGTCCATCCCAAACCCCTTCACAGCTCTTGCTGCCAATGTTATCAGAGGGTTACAACCATGTTTCCAGTCCAAGCTCATCACAGCCACCATGCCCTTGTTAGTTTTGTGGTGTTGCAGCTGCTCAGACAGGGAGGAACTGTTGCCCAACTGCTGCTGTGGTAATAGGTCACTGGCTCTGCTTGCTGCCCAGCCTTGCTCATCACCTCTACACTGACAGAATCCCAGTGTGGGAGGGGTTGGAAGAGACCTGTGGAGATCATTTGTCCAACCCCCCTGCTAAAGCAGGCTCACTCAGAACAGGTTTCTCAGGATCAAAATATCCTAGTGGATTTGGAATCTCTTCAGAGAAGGAGGCTCCACAACCTCTCAGGACATCCTGGACCAGAGGTCCAGCACCCTCACACCAAAGATGTTTCTCCTCAAGTTCAAGTGAAATCTTTTGTGTTCTGGTTTGCACCCAGCACCACTCATCCCAACACCATCCTGTCAGAGCAGTGGCATTGCTTCTCCATCACTTCACTCATCACAGGCATGTATGGCCCCCTCTTACTCACCATATCTGCTTTACTTGGACTTGTCCACTTGGCCAAGGGTTTGCAGAACCCCCATGTCTCCTCCCTGCAGGGCCCCCATATTGCCTGAAGATCACAGAATCAGTCAGGGTTGGGAAGGACCACAAGGATCATCTAGTTCCAGCCTCTCTGCCATGGGCAGGGACACCCTACCACAAGGATCATCTAGTTCCAACCCCTCTGCCGTGGGCAGGGACACCCTACCACAAGGATCATCTAGTTCCAACCCCTCTGCCATGGGCAGGGACACCCTACCACAAGGGTCATCTAGTTCCAACCCCTCTGCCATGGGCAGGAACACCCTACCACAAGGGTCATCTAGTTCCAACCCCTCTACCATGGGCAGGGACACCCTACCACAAGGATCATCTAGTTCCAACCCCTCTACCATGGGCAGGGACACCCTACCACAAGGATCATCTAGTTCCAGCCCCTCTGCCATGGGCAGGGACACCCTACCCTAGATCAGGCTGGCCCGAGCCTCATCCAGCCTGGATCCATCTCCATGTGCTTCTGAGGCCATGGAGCAAAGCCTTCAAAACACAGAAGACTTAAAAGTTGCTAAGAAACCAAACTTCTCTGATCAGAGCCTGGAGGTCTGAGTAACTCAGGTCTGGGTGAGCTGCAGGAGCAGCATCCAGACCTTTTTAAGCAGGGCAACGCAATGTAAGTTTTGCTGACAGTCAAAAATCAGCCAAGTGAAGCATTTTAAAAGCCTTTCCAAACTGTTCATTTACATCATCTGCTGCTTTTGTCAGATCCACAGCAGAGTGTCTTGTCATGGCTTTTGTCTCATTTGTACAAGAGTTATGTTGTCTCCTTACATTGTTTTACAGGAGCAAGCAAACTGTTCAGGGATTGTCATTAGTATGATACAAGGAGAACATTCAAGGACAGGCACAGGATGGTTATCTCAGCTGAAACTGCCCTTAAATGAGTACTTTTTTTTCCTGCTGACAATATCTGAAGGTCCATCCAGTGCTGACTCTGGTCTGCAGTGCTGATTGGAGCCCACAGAGGAGGACTTCTGGTGAGCAAAGTGTGCATTTGGCTTTGCACAGGTGGGGTGAGGGACCAGAGGCAGGTATGGGTTTAGCCATTTTGAAGTCTCTTTGTGTGGAGCAAGTTTGGATATTCTGGTGTGTGGTTGGTTGAATGACCTGGGGACATGGAGATGTGCCCCCAGGATGAGAGTAATTTGCCCTTGGAATGGGCTGCCCAGGGAGGTGGTGGAGTCGCCGTCCCTGGAGGTGTTGAAGCAGAGCCTGGCTGGGGCACTTAGTGCCATGGTCTGATTGATTGGCCAGGGCTGGGTGCTAGGTTGGACTGGCTGAGCTTGGAGGTCTCTTCCAACCTGGTTGATTCTATGATAACTGGTGGGCAACAGGAGCTGCACAGCCTGAAGAAGGGAAAGGAGAGTGCTGCTATGAACTGTGTGAGTGGTTCTCCAGCTTCATAGAATCTCAAGGGCTGGAAGTGACCTCGAAAGATCATCTGGGCCAGCCCCTCTGCCAGAGCAGGATCACCCAGAGCAGACCACACAGGAACACATCCAGATGGTTCTTGAGTATCTCCAGAGAGGGAGACTCCACAACCCCCCTGGGCAGCCTGTGCCAATGCTCTGTCACCCCCTAAGGGAAAAAAAAAATCCTCCTCAGGTTCACATGGAACCTCCTACTCCTCAACTTCCACCCCTTGCCCTGCCACTGGGCATCCTTGAGAGCGAACTGCTTCTGTCAAAAACATGTTGAATGAGGTAGGAGGTAGAGCAGATCTGCCCATCTCATTCCTGGCTTCCATGCTTTACACCTCAGGCCAGGGAGTTTGGCTGCATATTCCATAGATTCATGGAATCACAGAGTCATAGAATGGTTTAGGTTGGAACTGACCTCAAAGATCATCTAGTTCCAACCCCCTTCCATAGGCAGGGACACTTTCCACTGCCCCAGGTTGCTCAAGGCCTCATCCAACCTGGCTTTGAGCACTTCCAGGGAGGGAACAGCCACAACCTCCCTGAGCAATCTGTTCCAGTGCTTCACCACCCTCACTGCCAACAATTTCTTCCTCATCTCCAGTCTAAATCTGCCCTCCTCAAGCTTCAATCCATTCCTTTTCATCATAGCATCACAAACCCCTTTTTAAAAAGCCATTTCTAGCTCTCCTGTAGCCCACTTCAGGTACTGAAAGGATGCTCTAAGGTCTCCCTGTTGCCTTTTCTTCTCCAGGCTGAACAGCTTCAACTGTGGCAGCCTGTCACCACAGGGGAGGTTCTCCAGCCCTCTGATCATCTTCATCTTCTGCCTTGGCTTCATCAGGGGAATGCCTCTCCCTCCTAAAATCTCTTTTGCATTTAAAAACACCTACAGCAGCTGTGCTTCAATTCGTGTGTGTGTGTGATGGACATTTAGCCACCAAATCATTCCTCCTCTCTTCCCATCACCTTTCTGAGCAATGAAATTGAGACCTGTCTACCTAAAAAAGGGAGCACCTGTGGAAGCATCTGCCTGGGCCACTTTGATTTGCTTTGCTCTGGGGACCACAGTATCACAGTATTATCAGGGTTGGAAGAGACCTCACAGATCATCAAGTCCAACCCTTTAGCACAGAGCTCAAGGCCAGACCATGGCACCAAGTGCCACGTCCAGTCCTGCCTTGAACAGCTCCAGGGACGGCGACTCCACCACCTCCCCGGGCAGCCCATTCCAGTGCCCAATGACTCTCTCAGGGAAGAACTTTCTCCTCACCTCCAGCCTAAATCTCCCCTGGCACAGCCTGAGGCTGTGTCCTCTCGTTCTGGTGCTGGCCACCTGAGAGAAGAGAGCAACCTCCTCCTGGCCACAACCACCCCTCAGGTAGTTGTAGACAGCAATAAGGTCACCCCTGAGCCTCCTCTTCTCCAGGCTAACCAATCCCAGCTCCCTCAGCCTCTCCTCGTAGGGCTGTGCTCAAGGCCTCTCCCCAGCCTCGTTGCCCTTCTCTGGACACACTCAAGCATCTCAATGTCCCTCCTAAACTGGGGGGCCCAGAACTGAACACAGCACTCAAGGTGTGGTCTAAGCAGTGCAGAGTACAGGGGCAGAATGACCTCCCTGCTCCTGCTGGCCACACCATTCCTGATGCAGGCCAGGATGCCACTGGCTCTCTTGGCCACCTGGGCACACTGCTGGCTCATGTTCAGGTGGGTATCAATCAGCACCCCCAGATCCCTCTCTGTCTGGCTGCTCTCAGCCACTCCGACCCCAGCCTGTATCTCTGCATGGGGTTGCTGTGGCCAAAGTGCAGCACCCTGCACTTGGAGCTATTGAAGCCATCCCCTTGGACTCTGCCCATCTGTCCAGGCAGTCAAGGTCCTGCTGCAGAGCCCTTCTGCCCTCCAACCCAGCCACATCTGCCCCCAGCTTGGTGTCATCTGCACACTTGCTGATGCCTGACTCCATTGCCTGGCTCGCGGTGCGGCAGTCTGTGCGCGGCATGGATTTGCTTGGCTCCTTCTGCGCCGTGGCTAAAAGCAGAAGCGTGTATCAAATTTGGAAGGCCTGTTCCATTGAAGAGGGAAATGTGTTCAGTGCCCCTGGAAATGTGATATGAAATGGGGAATTGTCACTTTAGCTATCTTGGCAGGAGTTCTCTCAGCTGGACTGACCAGGCTTCTGCAGTGCAGTTAAAACACCCAAGTCTCCTAAGGAACAAACAACCCAGCCCTGAATGCATAATAAAATACCTCTGGCATGGCATCATTTTGGGTTCTATTACTGTAACAGGTGTATATATCTAAAAGCAATCATCTCTGCAGAGAAGAGAGGGAATATAGAGAGCACCTTAAATTTCTTTAGACAGTGAAACATCTGAGGGAGGAGCTATAATGGGAAAATATGATCCACAGATTTGGCTTTTATCTTCTCATAAAATCCTCTCTCTCTTCCTTTTTTTTTACCTCCTCCTCCTCAAGTTGATCTGACTTCCAACAGGCAGGTTGCAGAAGTAAATCACTGATTAACTAAACAACAGGTCTTCATAAAACTTGCTTTATGGCAGTGTTTGAGGTAGTGCAGAGGAGATGCTGCTCAAGCAGATCTACTCACCTGAGGTACATAGAATCAACCAGGTTAGAGGAGACCTGACCCACGGAGAAGTGAGTGATTGTGTCTGGTGGAGCTTGTGTTCACTCAGTGCTTACTCTGCTGGTGTAAGCTCACATAGGTTTATGGAGGGAGAAGAGCAAATAGGCTGGATGTTAGGAGAAAGTGCTTCCCAGAGAGAGTGATTGGCTTTGGAATGGGCTGCCCAGGGAGGTGGTGGAGTTGCTGTCCCTGGAGGTCTTCAAGCACAGGACTCGATGAGGCACTCAGTGCCATGGTCTGGTTGATTGGCTAGGACTGGGTTCTAGGTTGGACTGGCTGAGATTGGAGGTCTCTTCCAACCTGGTTGATTGGCTAGGGCTGGGTTCTAGGTTGGACTGGATGAGCTTGGAGGAGGTCTCTTACAACCTGGCTGATTCTATGATTCTATGGTCTGGTTGATTGCACAGGGCTGGGTGCTAGGTTGGACTGGATGAGCCTGGGGGTCTCTTCCAACCTGGTTGATTCTATGATCCTCTGAATATTATTTTATAGCTGCAGCAAACCCATGCCAAGGGTGAAGATCGCTGGGCATTGCACTGAGGAAATGATTGAGGTGTAGGAGGTTTCATGTAAACATGAGGAGGAGTTGTTGTCACTGTGAGGGTGATAGAACACTGGAACAAGCTGCCCAGGGGGGTTGTGTAGTCTCCCTCTCTGGAGATATTCAGGGAGCTGGTAGAGTCACTGTCCCTGGAGGTGTTGAAGCCAAGCCTGGCTGGGGCACTTAGTGCCATGGTCTGGTTGGTTGGCTAGGGCTGGGTGCTAGGTTGGGCTGGCTGAGCTTGGAGCTCTCTTCCAACCTGTTTGATTCTGTGATTCTATGGTTTAGTTGATTGCACAGGGCTGGGTGCTAGGTTGGACTGGATGAGCTTGGGGGTCTCTTCCAGCCTGGTTGATTCTGTGGCCTAGATGATGGGATAGAGCTGGCTGCCAGGATGGACTGGATGAGCTTGGAGGTCTCTTCCAGCCCCTGACATTCTGTGGTTCTGTGATATTGCTTCTGCTGGCTTTTCTTTCTCTTTCTGCCCCCTGCCCTGGCTCAAGAGCACATCTGAAGAAGTGCAAATGAGGTTGATTGATTTTTCTCCCTAGATTTCCATATTTTGAGAGGAAGTCCTGGGGCAATTTGGGGCAGCCTGCTTTCATTACTGGAAAGCATCACTGTAAATGGAAAAGGAGAACTTCTAAATGAGCAGCTTGTAGTAGATTATTCTCATTGAAAGCATTTAGCTCTTGGCAAATATGTATCATGTAAATAGAGCAGGCTGTGAAGAATATCTGATAATGCTGACTGAAGAGCATGAAGAGCCCATTGTGCAAATGCTCTCAGTCACCTGGAAGGGTTTGAGGCTCTCAGAAGTAAATAGACATGTAGGCTTCTCTTGTAGCATTGCTTCAGAGGCTTTTGGTGCTTTAAATGCAGCAACATTTTTAAGGCTGAGCCACATTTGATGTTGGGTCAGATGTGCCCCACTGATTTCTTTGCCAATGCCCATGCTTTGGAAACTCAGTTCTCTGTGTTGGGCTAGTTGGGGATCAGTGTCGCAGTGGTTGGTGGTGGGCACCTGCTGAAAACATCATCTATGTGTCAGCAGCAGGGAACAGATGGAGAGCTGAGAATAAAAGCAAGGCCATTGCTGTGGCTCTCCATGCCCTGACTGTGCTGTGTAGCTCTGGGATCTTGGTCTCAAAAGTGATTTTGAGTTGGAAACGGTTCAGAGGAGGGCAGTGAGGGTAATGGAGGGTATGAAAGGGCTCCTACATGGGAAGTGCTTGGTGGAGAGGGCACGTGGAGCCTGGATAGAGGAAAAATCAGAAGTGGCACAGGGCAAGCAAAGAGAGAGCTTCTGTTTCTTGGGCCCTTCCACTGGGACACTGGGAGCACAGAAGCATTTGAAACACCAAAGAAGGAATCTTCAGCATGTGCATGGAGACTTGGCTGCTGCTGCAAGTTCACTTGTTCAACAAGTTCCTGGATTAATTAATGGATGAGAAGTTCACTAAAGGCTGTTGAATTTGGGGAGACTGGCTCTGGTTCTAAATGGGACCCAGAGCTCTGCTCAAGGCCAGGGGCGAGCTCAGGGGCACCTCTGCTGCACAGTTCTTCTCTTCAGCAAGCACCAGCAGTTGGCCACACCCAACTTCATTTCCTCTTCAAAAACCTAAGCCTAAATTTGACTGAAGGCAAGGAGAGGAAATGTGAATGTTGTTAGCTGTGCTGACTTTATTAGTCTTTTCCACCCCATCTATTTCCATCTCATTTTACTGTGAGCACAAAAGCGGTGCCAGCTTGGATGCACCTGGTTGTGACCATGTGATGCTGCTGTTCATGCTCTTGGTTGAAGGATCTCCTTTTCCATGTATCACTGAAAAATCCTGGAGGGAATTATATGTTCTTTATAATGAGGAGAAAGACTTGGACACTTGGAGTGATTCATCCTGCTTAAGTTTAACTCCTGCAGAGGGAGTTTGGGTAAATGCCTTCGGCTGGATGATGGAGAAGAGACACATCTTACAGTCCTTATTTCACCTCTGTTTGTGTGGCCTCGTTCCACAACTTGTGTGTGTTTGCAGGACAACTCTGGGCAAGCCATAAAGCACAGAAGATGCACACAAGTTTCCAGCAAGTGATTTCCAAGTTGTTTCTGTCTCCTGCCGCCAGCTAAGTCGAAACATATAGGGGAAGTGCTCTGCAGCAGGAAGGATTTCTTCTGACAGAGCAAATCAGCTCAAAATCTCCTTGCAGGAGAGGTTAAGCACAGCAAACCCAGATCTGTCAAAGCCACACTCATTTCATCATCGAGGCAGACAATGTCCTCTCTTCTGCTGTCAGAAATGTGGTATTTGTTAACCCTTTTCCCCCTTCCTTTCTCAGTCTGTGTCCTTTAATCGCCTCTTAATCAGATTAGCATGCCTGACTTCATCCTCCTCCTCACTGCTGCACTTGCCAGCCTGTCTGAGCCAGTTAAAAGTCAATACTGGCAGATATTACATATTTTTCCATTACATTTTTTTTCCTGCTGTTGCTCCTCATTTGACCCTTCCCTGCACATCACTAGCAGAGATGCTCAAAGATGGTATCGGTTTCCTTCAGTGTGGATACTGTGCTCAGCATTCCTGCTCTGCAGCAAGGGCTGATCACAGAGTCCCAGCAGGGAAGGGGTTGGAAGGGAGCTCTGTGGCTCTTACAGACCAGCCCTGCTGCTAAAGCAGGGTCAACTAGAGCAGGCTGCCCAGGACCACAATGCCCAGCTGGGTTTGGAATCTCTCCAGAGAAGAGGACTCCATCTCTCTGGGCAGCCCACACCAGGGCTCCAGTGCCCTCACACCAAAGAAGTTTCTCCTCCTGTTCAGATGAAACCTCCTAGATTCCAGTGTGTGCCCTGTGCACCTTATCCTGTCACTGGGCACTACTGATTAGACATCTCAAATGCATTCTCTGGCACTGCCAACATTTTTTCACATGACCATCAGGCTAGAAAGAAGATAAACAGAATCAATGCATCAGTGGAGGCCTTTAATGCCATGGTCTGGTTGATTGGATAGGGCTGGGTGCTAGGTTGGACTGGCTGAGCTTGGAGGTCTCTTCCAACCTGCTTGATTCTATGATTCTGTGGTCTGGTTGATTGGATAGGGCTGGGTGCTAGATTGGACTGGCTGAGCTTGGAGCTCTCTTCCAACCTGGTTGATTCTATGGTCTAGTTGATTGGCCAGGGCTGGGTGCTAGGTTGGACTGGCTGAGCTTGGAGGTCTCTTCCAACCTGCTTGATTCTGTGATCTGGTTGATTGGCTAGGGCTGGATGCTAGCTTGGAGGTCTCTTCCAACCTGGTGGATTCTGTGATCTGGTTGATTGGCTAGGGCTGGATGCTAGCTTGGAGGTCTCTTCCAACCTGGTGGATTCTATGATTCTATGGAGCTTAGGTGAACAGAAAAAAACAAACCAAAGGACATCACTGCTGGAGACATTTTTATTCTCAAGAAGAGCAGCTTTGAGAAATTGTTGCTGCCTTAGAGAAGATGTTTCTCTTCTAAGAGTGATTGAAATATTGCTTAAAAAGAAAAAAAAAGAAGGGAAAAAGGGGAAATAATAAAGATGGTTGAAGTGAGGCTGGATGAAGGAAAGAAAGACAGGTCTCAGTGGCCTTAACACCAGCAACACATGAAGGGGCTGAAGGCAGCAAACATGACACCACGAGGCTCAACTATCAATGTGAAATGGTTCCTGCCTTCCAGCAAACACCACAACAGTCAGCCCACTTAGCTTTAATCCTTCCTAGCTCTGTGTGAGAGCAGTGACTTCACCCCTCACAAAACGATTGCTGCTTCTGCCTTGCCTATCATCTCAAATACCACTTTAGCTTTCTGCTGCTCATCCAGTGCTGGACCAGCTTCTGCCGCAGCTTTGGGCTGACCAGCTCTGGCCCTGTTCTGAGGGTGAGTTTTCTGGGACTGCCCCATGCAGGGCTCTGCAAAGCTTCATTCCCAGGCTGTCATTTTTTGCTTTGCCTTCTCTGTATCAGTTTCTTTGGAGGCATTGCTATTTAAATGTTCCACCCAAGGAGCTACCAGTATAAAACCTGTCTCACGATGCCTTGTGGTTCCTGCACGTTGCATAAGAGTTGCTGATTAAACTTAGGTGATGCCTTGCAAGTGGCATGATTCTATCTTAACAGAAGTGAGCTACCTTATTTCCACATAAACCTGTGCAGGGCAGAGGTAATTCAGCAGAGCTGATCTCCTGGAGGATAGGAAGACTTTCTACAGAGGGACCTGGACAGGCTGGATTGATGTCATAGAATCATAGAATCACCCAGCTTGATGTCCTTGGATTTAGTGCTCTTCAGAGGAACCCAGCCAGGCTGGATGGATGAGTCAGGGCCAGTGCCATGAGGTTCAACAAGGCCAAGTTTTGGGTCCAGTGCTTGGATGACAACAACCTCATAAATGCTCCAGGCCTGTGGAAGAGTACCTGGAAAGCCATCTTTGCTTTCTGCAACTCCCTGAAAGGAGTTTGGAGCCAGGTGGGGGTTGGTGTCTTCTCCTGAGAAACAAGTGATGGGACAAGAGGAAATGCCCCGAAGTTGTGCCAGAGGTGGTTTAAGTTGAACATGAGGAACAATTTCTTCCCCAAAAAGGGCCAAAGCTGCCCAGGGCAGTGGTGGACTCCCCCTGCCTGCAGGTGTTCAAAAAGCATGGAGACATGGCTGCAGCAAGAGCAGCTTGGCCAGCAGGATAAGGGAGGGGATTTTCCCCCCTTACTCTGCTCTCCTCAGACCCCACCTGGACTACTGTGTGCAGTCCTGGAACCCCCAACACAAGAAAGACATGGAACTGTTGGACCCAATCCAGAGGAGACCACAAAGATGATTGAAGGGCTGCAGCAGCTCTGCTATGAGGACAGGCTGAGAGAGTTGGAGCTCTGTAGCCTGGAGAAGAGAAGGCTTTGAGGAGACCTTGGAGTAACCTTCCAGTATCTGAAGAGGGCTAGAGGAGGGCTGGGGAGGGACTAGTTACAAGATGTTGTAATGACAGGAGAAGAAGATTTAAACTGGATGTTAGGAAGAAATTCTTTCCAGTGAGGGTGGTGAGACACTGGCACAGGCTGCCCAGGGAGGCTGTGGCTGCTCCCTCTCTGGAGGTTTCAAGGCCAGGTTGGATGAAGCCTTGAGCAACCTGTTCTAGTGGGAGGTGTCCCTGCCTGTGGTGGAGGGTTGGAACTGGATGAGCTTTGAGGTCCCTTCCACTCTAAACCATTCTGTGATGATGAAACAGTGATGATGAATGTAGTCAGTTCTTAAGTCATAGAATCATCCAGCCCAACCTAGCACCCAGCCCCAACCAACCAACCAGACCATGGCACTAAGTGCCCCAGCCAGGCTTGGCTGCAACACCTCCAGGCACGGCAACTCCACCACCTCCCTGGGCAGCCCATTCCAATGCCAATCACTCTCTCTGACAGGAACTTCCTCCTAACATCCAGCCTAGACCTGCCCTGGCACAGCTCCAGGCTGTGTCCCCTTCTTCTGTTGCAGGCTGCCTGGCAGCAGAGCCCAACCCCACCTGGCTACAGCCTTCCTTCAGGCAGCTGCAGGCAGCAATGAGCTCTGCTCCGAGCCTCCTCTTCTGCAGGCTGCACACCCCCAGCGCCCTCAGCCTCTCCTCATAGGGTTTGTGTTCCAGGCCTCTCACCAGCTTCATCACCCTTTGTGTGGAAACACAAAGCCTTGTAGCACACAAGAAATCCTTTGAGTATCAAGAACACTTTCACAGGCACCACTCCCAGGCCAGGGACCTTCATCCCACACCCGCATCTTCATTTTGCTCTGCAATTCTCCTTTCTAGATGCCTTCAGCAGACAGCAGGATGAGCTGCAGACAGGCACATGATTTTCCTTTATGATCCATTTGGCTCATCCTCCTGAGACTTGTCCTGGCCTTCTGCTGGTTGTGGTGTAAATGTTCCCAATAAATTGAGTCGTGTGACATCAGCCTCGTTCTGCTCTCAAGGTCTGTGGAAGATGTCTCATCCTACCCACTTACCATACAGAACATAATCCCCTTGGCTGAGGATGATTTAATAGAGGATTTGAAAATATATTTCCCTGAGTGTTCCATCAGTTCTCTGCTTTGATAATTGCTGCTGCTTTGAAGTCGTGCTCGTGGCTGGCGTCTGAGTCAAAGCAGCGATCCCAGTGGAGCCCAACCTTGCTTTTGGCTGTGCAGTTGATGCTGGTGACAGTAATAACACTTTGCACTTCTGAAGGTCACATTTTCCATAGGAGACCTGCAGAGTCCTTCCCAAGCCTATGATCTGGATACAATAAGGCATTTAGGTCAGCCTTGGCACATGCTGAAGCCTCCAGTGCCTGCCAGTTGGTGCCAAGTCTGGCTGGGGTCTGTTCTCCCCTCCCCGCTTTGCGTTTCACAGTGGTGCGGTGCTGCCACCACCCTCAGGCACACTGGGACCCCCAGCTCCTCTCTGAACTCGTAGTGTTGCTGGGGCACCTGCATCCTGTGCCTTTGCAGATGACCAGAAGCTGGGGAGGATCTTCAGGCTTCCTGAGATCAGTCTGTGATGGGATCAAATGCATGGCCTGATGTCAGCTGGAGGGCTGTGCTCCAGGCCCCTCCCCAGCCTTGCTGCCCTTCTCTGGACACCTTCCAGCACCTCAGCATCTCTCTTGAATTCAGGAGCCCAGAACTGGCCACAGCACTCAAGGGGTGGCCTGAGCAGTGCTGAGCACAGGGGCAGAAGAACCTCCCTTGTCCTGCTGCCCACACTGCTCCTCAGCCAGCCCAGGATGCCATTGGCTCTGCTGCCCACCTGGGCACTGCTGCCTCCTCTTCAGCTCCTCTCTCCCAGCACCCCCAGGTCCTTCTCTGCCTGGCTGCTCTCAGCCACTCTTTCCCCAGCCTGTAGTGCTGCTTGGGGTTGTTGTGGCCAAAGTGCAGATTGGTCTGAGAAGTGCAGCAGCCCTGTAAATAGGAAGGGTGGCCACAAGCTGTGCATGGAGAATAGCCTGGATTGGTGCATTACTTAACCCTCTTACTGCTGTGGACAAAGTGGCTCCTGATGTTTCCCTGCAAACAGTCTACTTAATCCCCAGGGAAGGCAGGTTTCTAATTGAGGAGCTGCATGCTGTGTGTTCCCCCTGAGCTGATTTATGCCTGCTGCTGTTGGAATACATATTCATGGCAGGTTTTGCATAAAGCAATGCAAATTGTTGTTGTGAAAATATATAAGGGCAAGAATTCCTTCAATTTGTTACCTCCTGAAGTGTCTCTTGTGATTCCAGTGATACCCAAAGTGGAGAGTTTGGGTTTACATTAGTCTGGGAAGGAAGGGGAGGTCATTTGTTAGAGAGCTGTCCTTTTAGGAAGGGAGTGTGGAGGATTAATCACTGCTGACAGATCCTGTTGGTCCTGCTTGGTTGTGTCCCCAGATCACTCTCTAGCTTCTATCAGTGTCAAGGCATTACTTATATCAATGTCACAGAGTGATAGGGGTTGGAAGGGACCTCTGGAGATCATCTAGTCCCATCCCCCTGTACCAGAGCATATTGCACAGGATGGTGTCCAGATGGGTTTTGGATGAATTTAGAGAGGCTGCACCACTTCTCTGGGCAGCCTGGTGTGATGGTTTGGGGTGCTCCACCACTCTCAGTGTAAAGAAGCTCCTCCTCATGTTTAGATGGAACTTGCTATGTTGAAGTTTGTTCCTCTTACCTCTTGTCCTGTCACTGAGCACCACTGACAGAAGACTGCCCCCATCCCCCTGACATCCACTCTGTAAGTATTTGTAAGCATTGAGGAGATTCCTTCCTCAAGCTTCTCTTCTCCAGGCTAAAAAGCCCCAAGTCCCTCAGCCTTTCCTCATAAGGGAGATGTTCTGGACCCCTAAGCATCTTTGTAGCTCCTTCATAGCTATATATTAGGAACCAGTGAGGTTACTCTAATGCAGAAGCACAGAATGACAGAATTGTCAGGGCTGGATGGGACCTCAAGGACCATCCAATTCCAACCCCACTGCCATGGGCAGGGACACCTCCCACCACAGCTTGCTCACAGCCACATTCAGCCTGGCCTTAAAAACTCCCAGGGATGAGGCTTCCACCACCTTCCTGGGCAACTTGTTCCAGTCTCTCATCACTCTGAAGGTGAAGAACTTCCTCCTAGCATCCATTCTGAATCTACCCACTCCTAGCTTTGCTCCATTCCTATCACTACTCAGCATCCTAAAAAGCCCCTCAGTATGTTCTGCTCCTTCACACAGCGTATGTATAGTGCAGACTAACATAGCTCCAAGTGTACCTGCAACTACCACTGCTGTCCCTCCACTGTCCCTGATGTCATGGGGACAGTGTCATCAGATTCTCTATGTTGGTTGGGACATGTTGCAGTGCTTGGGTTTACAGCTGAATCTTGCAGCCTTACAGGAGGTTTGCATGATTTGAGCTCATCCTGCATGTGTAAACATGAACGTACTTACCCTGGAGACATTCATGGTCAGGCCTGATGGATCTCTGGTTGGGGATGTCCAATGACCCTTGTTGGACTAGATGCCCCTTAAAGGTCCCTTCCAACCCTGCATTTGGTGATTCTGCTTTGGAAATACCAACGTCTCCTGGTGCCTGAGAAGCAGAGAAGGTGGTTGGAACTGGTGTCTGAACTGGATAAGGTGCTCCATGTGGGTTGTTTGCCCAGCTCTGGAAGTGGCCACTGTGTCATTCATGATGAGACACTGAGCTTCAAGAAACTTCAGCTGTTAGCCCAGGAATAAAAGACCTTTGGCCTTCATCAACACTACCCTAACCAGGCAAATCAAAGAGGTGATGGAGAGGTGATGGCTTAGTGAGCGTGAGGCTGATTTCTGATTGAATGTGAGCTTTTAGCATGCTATGTAGATGAGAGCTACATTAAAGGAATGCATTGTGAGCTCTAAATAAGTGTTTCAAGGGGGAAAAAAGAGAGCTGGAGATGATGAATTACTTGCCAGCATGCCTAGTGTTTCCTGAATGGAAGTCAGGTTGCCACTTCTTCCCTCCAGAATGGAAGACAGGTTGCCACTGCTTCCCTCCTGCATGGAAGTCAGGTTGCCACTGCTTCCCTCCTGCATGGAAGTCAGGTTGCCACTGCTTCCCTCCTGCATGGAAGTCAGGTTGCCACTGCTCCCCTCCTGCATGGAAGTCAGGTTGCCACTGCTCCCCTCCTGCATGGAAGTCAGGTTGCCACTTCTTCCCTCCTGCATGGGAGTCAGGTTGCCACTTCTTCCCTCCAGAATGGAAGTCAGGTTGCCACTGCTCCCCTCCTGCATGGGAGTCAGGTTGCCACTTCTTCCCTCCAGAATGGAAGTCAGGTTGCCACTGCTTCCCTCCTGCATGGAAGTCAGGTTGCCACTGCTTCCCTCCTGCATGGAAGTCAGGTTGCCACTGCTTCCCTCCTGCATGGAAGTCAGGTTGCCACTGCTTCCCTCCAGAATGGAAGTCAGGTTGCCAATGCTCCCCTCCTGCATGGAAGTCAGGTTGCCACTGCTACTCTTCTGCATGGAACTCAGGTTGCCACTGCTACTCTTCTGCATGGAAGTCAGGTTGCCACTGCTACTCTTCTGCATGGAAGTCAGGTTGCCACTGCTACTCTTCTGCATGGAAGTCAGGTTGCCACTGCTACTCTTCTGCATAGAAATCAGGTTGCCACTGCTACTCTTCTGCATGGAAATCAGGTTGCCACTGCTTCCCTCCAGAATGGAAGTCAGGTTGCCACTGCTTCCCTCCTGCATGGAAGTCAGGTTGCCACTGCTTCCCTCCTGCATGGAAGTCAGGTTGCCACTGCTACTCTTCTGCATGGGAGTCAGGTTGCCACTGCTACTCTTCTGCATGGAAGTCAGGTTGCCACTGCTCCCCTTCTGCATGGAACTCAGGTTGCCACTGCTTCCCTCCTGCATGGAACTCAGGTTGCCACTGCTACTCTTCTGCATGGGAGTCAGGTTGCCACTGCTACTCTTCTGCATGGAAGTCAGGTTGCCACTGCTTCCCTCCTGCATGGAAGTCAGGTTGCCACTGCTTCCCTCCTGCATGGAAGTCAGGTTGCCACTGGTTCTTTTCTGGAGAGGAAAATACTTTGTGCAAGACTCTTCCTGAGTCTCTCCCTGTGCAGATTCAGCCTCCTTTCCTTTTCCATTTGAATCAGAAAATGTTTGTGTTTGTTTTGTGCCACCACTTGATTGGCTTTGAGAAGGAACATGATGTTATTTACTGTGCTGTAGCCTTGTGCTTTAATCTGTTCTTTAGTAGCAGAACAAATTAACTGCTTTCTCCGTCTCTACTAAGAGGCTCTGGTTCAGAGCCAGCTTAGCCTCAAAACAAAGGCTGCTTTTAGTCACTGCATCTTCCCAAGCTCCCATCTTTAGTGGATTATTTTCTTATTCTCCCTCTGATTTTGAGATCAGAAGTGGATATGTTTAAAGCTATCTGTTTACAGTGTAGCAGGACTAAGCCCCTGAGAGCTAATGCACTCTGGCTTTATGCAATTTAGGGCACCTCATGTTACTCCAGCTGAAATGCTTAGCCAGAGCAAGTGTGCTCTGATACATGGGAAATCCTTTTAAGTGGCAAATGCTGCACAGACAACCAGATGCAGGGAGTGATTATTCATGCTGGGAATTAGCATACTGGGAAATTAGAAAGCTTAAGAAAACTCCTGAATGGGGGTCAGGTCCTGGAGATTGTGTGGTTGGGAGAGCTTGGAGAGAGGAAAAGCTGCCCTGTGCCCTGCTAGGGAAGGGCATAGATGCAGAGGTCCATGGAATGGTTTGAGTCCTTAAAGGTCATCCAGTTGCAACCCCCCTGCCATGGACAGGGACATCTTCCACTAGCCCAGGTTGCTCAGGTCTTCATCCAACCTGTCCTTGAACGCCTCCAAGGAAGGAGCTTCCCAACGTCCCTGGGCAACCTGTTCCAGTGTCTCATCACTCTCACTGTAAAGAATTTCATCCTAATCCCCAGTCTAATTGTGCCCTCCTCAAGCTTCAACCCATTCCCCTTTGTCCCATCCCTATAAGCTTTTGTAAAGCTACTCCTTGTGAAGCATACAACTGCTGCTAACACAACTGGAAGGGGAATGCCAGAGGAGGAAAATGGTGATGATGGAGTTGCAGAGTCACCCCCCCTGGAGGTGTTAAAGAACTGTGTAGATGTGGTGTTTCAGGAGATGGTTGAGTGGGCATGGTGGTGCTGGGTTGATAGTTGAACTTGACCTCAAAGGTCTTTTCCAACCTCACTGATTTTATGATGATAATAACAATAGCACAGAGTACTAAAGAGAGGTTGTTTTTTGGGAACAGTGACTCAGAAGGCATCAGAGGCCTTTTCTCCAGGCACATCTCCATCAGGTTAGTGTTACAGAGTTCATCTGGGAAATCAGGGGCAAGCCTCATCGTTGGTAACCAAATCCTCTGTGTCCCTGGAAGGTCTAGTAGCAGGAATTTGGAGTAACAGTGGTGGAGAGCTTTGGGGTGTCACAGGTAGCTGGCTTTGGGTGAAGATTTTAAGACCACAGGATTTCTTAGGTTGGAGAAGGTCTTCAAGCTCCTCCAGTCCCATCATTAGTTTCACACTGACAAGTCCTTGACTAACCCAAACCCCTCAGCACAACATCTAATCACTGTGAATCACTGTGCTTGGAAAGAACCACCAGGGTCATCCAGGCAAACCTTCATCCCAGCAGCCTTCATCACCAGACCACAGCCTCCAGCACCACATCCACTCTTCCTGGAAACACCTCCAGGGATGGCAACTTCACCACCTCCCTGGGCAGCCTGTGCCAGTGCCTGACCACCTGCTCAGGAAAGAACTTCCTCCCAACAGCCAACCTAAACCTCCCCTGATGCAACTTGAGGCCATTTCCTCTTGTCCTACCATTAGTAACTGGGGAGGAGAGACCAGCTCCAGCCTCACTACAGCCTCCTTTTAGGTAGTTGTAGAGGGCAATGAGGTCCCAGCCTCACTACAGCCTCCTCTTAGGTAGCTGCAGAGGGCAATAAGGTCCCCTCTCAGCCTCCTCTTCTGCAGACCAAACACCCCCAGCTCCCTCAGCTGCTCCTCACAGCTCAGGTTTGCCAGACCTCTCCCCAGCCTCGTTGCCCTTCTCTGCACCCACTCCAGCACCTCAGTGTCCCTCCTGTGCTGTGCTGACCCAAACTGGACACAGTACTCGAGGTGTGGTCTTGTGAGTGCTGAGTAGAAGGGCATGAGCTCCTGCAGGCCACACCACTGCTGCTCCAGGCCAGGATGCCAAAGGAATTTCACATCCCAGTAGCAGTGCAGTACCCAAGCAGCCATTTCCTTCTGCCTCTGGCCAACCTTATCACCACAAATATTCTCTCTGCACTGGAAAGCTGCTTATCAAAACTTTGCCCAGACCTTATTATTTCCTGATTCTTTGGTAAGGATTTAAAGAGAGATCATGCTTATAAATCCACTTGCAGGGTGTTTATTTTTCCCTCAGCCACCTTCAGAGGGAAAACCTTAAAACCTCACATAAAATGTCTGTTTTCCCTCCATCTTTGGTTACAAATCACTGGATTTCATGTGCTTTCCCACTTGTCTTGTTCAAACACAGATTGTGCCATGCAGAGAGAAGTATAATTACTTAAGGCTCAGTTGAAAAAAGAAAGAGAACACAAAACTCTCAGTTTCTCTGGATATTTCTGTCTTTGGGCTGCATTCAGGAGGAAACCACTGGAAGCAGGACTCATATTTCCCTTGTCCAAAAGGACAGCCTGGACTTTAGTGAAGCTTTTCAGCATTTGGGATAAACATGCTGAGAATTCTTATCCCCATTCTGACCCCCACTCAGCACCACCTGGAGTGCTGTGTCCAGTTCTGGGCTCCTCAATTCAAGAGAGATGTTGAGGTGCTGGAAGGTGTTTGGAGAAGGGCAGCAAGGCTGGGGAGGGGCCTGGAGCACAGCCCTGTGAGGAGAGGCTGAGGGAGCTGGGGGTGTGCAGCCTGCAGCAGAGGAGGCTCAGGGCAGAGCTCATTGCTGTCTGCAGCTGCCTGCAGGGAGGCTGTAGCCAGGTGGGGTTGGGCTCTGCTGCCAGGCAGCCAGCAGCAGAAGAAGTGGACACAGTCTCAAGCTGTGCCAGGGGATGTCTAGGCTGGATGTTAGGAGGAAGTTGTTGGCAGAGAGAGTGATTGGCATTGGAATGGGCTGCCCAGGGAGGTGGTGGAGTCACCATCCCTGGAGGTGTTGAAGCCAAGCCTGGCTGGGGCACTTAATGCCATGGTCTGGTTGATTGGTTGGGGCTGGGTGCTAGGATGCACTGGCTGAACTTGGAGCTCTCTTCCAACCTGTTTGATTCTATGATTCTATAGTCTGGTTGATTGGCCAGGGCTAGGTGCTAGGTTGGACTGGATGATTTTGGAAGTCTCTTTCAACGTGGTTGGTTCTATGATTCTGTGATTTCAGTTCCCATCCCTTGGCTCAGTTGGAACAGTTGCTTGGCAAAGCCAGGCATAAAATTCCTGAAATAAACCCAGATGCTGGGGGAATTATGTGCAATAGTTTCAGTGAGGAGAGAGGATACTTGGGATATTATTTCCCTGGCTATGAAATGCAGATCATTTTTAGAACACAAGCTGGTTTTCCTGCCCAAAAGGAAGAAGGACATCATCTGTGCTGGATGAAGGCACACCTGCTTCTCCTCAGGTTCTCTGGTTGAGTCACCAACCCTGGATGTGTTTCAAAGTTGCTTGGATGTGGTGCTTGGGGATATGGCTTAGGGTGCACCTTGTAGAGTAGGGATATGGGTTGGATTTGGTTATCCTGAGGGGCTTTCCCAAGCTGGATGTGTGGTTCTGTATCCATGTGGGTTTTGAAAGTCTCCAGAGGAAGGAGACTTCACAACCTCTCTCTGGGCAGCCTTCTCCAGGACTGCAGCACCTTCACAGTGAAGAAATTTCTCCTTATGTTGAGATGAATCTTCCTGTGCTCCTGTTTGTGTCTACTGCCCCTGTCACAGATCACCATTGAAAAGAGCCTGGCCCCTTCTTCTGGAATGAGCTGCCCAGGGAAGTGATTGAGTCACCAACTCTGGAGGTATTAAAAAGTTTCTTGGATGTGGTGCTTGGAGATATGGTTTAGAGTGAGCCTTGTAGAGTAGAGATATTGGTTGGACCTGGTGATCCTGAGGGGCTTTGCCAGCCTGGATGTTTCTGTGATGGTCCTGTGATTTCTGTGTGTTCCTCTCAATTGGCTGCAGAGTTACCTGGAGGTTAGCACAGAACCTTTCTCTGGGTGAAGATGGCTTCTTTGGTTTGACACAGATTCTTGGGTGATGGGAAGAAAGAGAATTTGCCTCAGAAGAAAAAGGAGTCCAAGCTGTGCCAGGGCAGGCTTAGGCTGGAGATTAGGAAGAGGTTCTTCACAGAAAGAGTGATTGGCATTGGAATGGGCTGCCCAGGGAGGTGGTGGAGTCACCGTCCCTGGTGATGTTGAAGCCAAGCCTGGCTGGAGCACTTAGTGCCATGGTCTACTTGATTGGATAGAGCTGGGTGCTAGGTTGGACTGGATGATCTTGGAGGTCTCTTCCAACCTGGTTGATTCTATGATTCTATGGTCTGGTTGACTGGATAGAGCTGGGTGCTAGGTTGGACTGAATGAGCTTGGAGGTCTCTTCCACCCTGCTTGATTCTATGGTCTACTTGATTGGATAGAGCTGGGTGCTAGGTTGGACTGGATGCTAGCTTGAAGGTCTCTTCCAACCTGGTTGATTCCATGATCAATGAAGATAGAGTCCATATCCACCTGGCTCCACAGACCATATCCCTTCTTGGGGTCAAACAGTTCCCTGCAGCCTTAAGTCTGATGAAATATTTGCCTTCTGTGTCACAGCCCCCATGGATATGGACTATTTGTATCCAGATGGATGAGGAGTTACTGTGGGTCTTCAGTGCTGAAGATGTCACCCTGCCTCTGTAGGGCAGCAGGAGAATCATAGAATCAAACAGGTTGGAAGAGACCTCCAAGGTAATACAGTCCAACCTAGCACCCAGTCCTATCTAGACCATGGCACTAAGTGCCTCAGCCAAGCTTGGCTTCAACACCTTCAGGGATGGTGCCTCCACCATCTCCCTGGGCAGCCCATTCCAATGCCAATCACTCTCTCTGACAACAACTTCCTCCTAACATCCAGCCTAGACCTGCCCTGGCACAGCTTGAGGCTGTGTCTCCTTGTTCTGGGATTCATGGGAGCAAAGCTTTTGATATGCTTAAAGCAATCATCTCTAAGCACATCAACACCAAAAGTTCCCTTTTCCTTTGAAGAAGCCACAAATGCAGAGCTGGGTGCTCCTCTTCCACCCTTTTCCTTCAGCTTGGGTGGCACTGGCTTCTTGATAAGTCATCTTAGACAGCACCCACTGTCCCCAGACTCCAAACACAACCAGGGACTTGGGGAAAAAACACCTCTGAACAGATGCTCTTGCAGAAATAGCTTGCATGAGATGTTGTATATATACACAAGTCCCAACTTGGCACTGTGCTAATAGCCATAAGCACTTATTAGAATTAATTAAACTGTAATACATGGTCTGGGAAATGAAACTCAATTTCCCATTCAGTCTTTAGCCTACTTTTGCTGTTGTGAACACTGAGTGAGTGTTGCAAAAGCAGGTGAATCTCATGCAAATTAAAGGGAGGCTGAAGTGGTTTCTAATTTTATCTGGAACAACACATGAAGGACTGCAGCAGGTCAGCTGGTGCAGTATTAATCACTTCCCAACCCCTGTGGTTGGGCTTTTGGGACACTTGAATGGCTGCTTACTTGATCAGGGACAAGAAAAAGGAGTTTTAGGCATTCTAGGCATCTTGCCCAGCCAGAACAAAATGTGTCATTAGCTGCCTGTGAGTTTTTCTCAGTTAGTTTTCCTTTACAACTTATACTGAAGCATTTTTTTTCCTACTTTACCTTGTGTAAAATAATCCCCAGGAAAAGCCAAAATGTTTGTGCAGTGCATTTGCTCTCTATTACCTTTATGAAGCTTAAACTAGTACTAAAAATACTGACTTCTTACCCTGAGCTGGCTAACAGCATTTGGTTTTCGCTCTACATGCAGCCAAGAAGCACAAGGAGTTGGTAGTGAGGTGGGGGTTGGTCTCTTCTCCCAACCAGGGGATTGAGTCCAGCAGCAGTAAGTTTGCAGATGACACCAAGCTAGGAGTAGCTGTGGAGCTGTTGCAGGGTAGCAGAGCCCTGCAGAGGGACCTGGACAGGCTGCATGGGTGGGCAGAGGCCAATGGGATGAGATTGAACAAGGCCAAGTGCAGGGTTCTACACTTTGGCCACAACAACCCCAGGCAGCACTACAGGCTGGGGCCAGAGTGGCTGAGAGCAGCCAGGCAGAGAGGGACCTGGAGGTGCTGGGAGAGAGGAGCTGAAGAGGAGGCAGCAGTGCCCAGGTGGGCAGCAGAGCCACTGGCATCCTGGGCTGGCTCAGGAGCAGTGTGGGCAGCAGGACAAGGGAGGTTCTTCTGCCCCTGTGCTCAGCACTGCTCAGGGCACACCTTGAGTGCTGTGTCCAGTTCTGGGCTCCTCCATTCAAGAGAGGTGTTGAGGTGCTGGAAGGTGTTGAGAGAAGATGCAGCAAGCTTGCTGGTTTTCTAGCTGATATCAATCTTTGACCTCTTCAATGGTCATAAATATGTAAAGGGTGAGTGGCAGGAGGCTGGAGCCAGGCTCTGCTGGGTGATGCCCAACGACAGCACAAGGGGCAATGGGTGAAAACTGAGGCATAGGAAGCTTCATTTAAACATGAGGAGGATTTTTTCCCTGTGAGGGTGCCAGAAGCCTGGCACAGGCTGCCCAGGGTGGGTTATGGAGTCTCCCTCTCTGGAGATATTCAAACCCCACCTGGACACGTTCCTGTGTGATCTGATGTAGGTGCCCCTGCTGTGGCAGGGGGTTTGGACTAGATGAGCTTTGGAGGTCCCTTCCAGCTGCTGGCACTCTGTAATTCTGTGATACAAATCATTGGATTTGGCATGGAACAAAAACTGTAGAGTCAGGCATGGTCCTGGTGAGGTGTGAGCCATCAGGAAGGCCATGGGTTAGTGTGCTGGCTGGGCTGCTGGGGAAGGGGCACTGGATGAGGGCTGGGAGATGATTACCTCTCTCAGGCTTTCGTCATCTCTGTCCTGTCAGGAGGATGTCCAAGGGTGATGCTTTAGATCACTCAGCTCAGATTTTGGCAATTCAAGTCCCAGTTACCCAATGTCCTTAAACCCATTTTGCCCCCCAGCTTGCCACTTAGGTGGGGCTGTAGGAATGGGATTGGATTTGCCAATTTCATGGTGAGTCTGCAATGTGTAAGCTCCTGCCCACTATTAACTCAGTGGTGCTGCACACTGCTTCATTCAGAGGAACAAAATGCTTCATTCCTCTTCCTCCTCCTCCTTCCTCTTTGCACCAGTGCAACACAGAGCAGGGATGAGCTCACAGCCCTGAGATTTTGATCCTTAGAAAGAGTAAATCAAAACTAGGTCAGCGCTTTGGCCTCAGATTGACCTTGTCTTCCTCCAGCCAACATGTCTTAAGGGTTTTGTGGCGTTGGATGAGATCACATTGGAATGGAGTGTGCCTTGTCATTCCAGTCATGGAATGGTTTAGGTTGGAAGGGAGCTCAGAGGCCATCTAGTTCCAGCCTTCTGCCATAGGCTGGTTCCAGGCTGATGGGGGTGTGTCAGAAATTAATAATCATTATGAATGATGACTATTAATTTCTGTTTGAATATTAATTTTTTCTTATTAATATTCAAAGCCCAGGAATATTCCCTGAGGGTGTTTGGCTTTTCCAGTTGACAGGAAGCCATGGCAGAGAAGGAAACAGTTCAAACAGTCAGGACATGGAAAAGAGCAACGCCAGAAGGGGAAAAGTTCTAACGGTGCTTCTGGAGGCTTGGTGTTTGCTCCAGCAGATGGACTCACGACTCTTTTGGTCCCTGAGTAAGTCTCCTGCATCAAAGACACTTTCAAACTCGTGATGTGATGCCTGGGTAGCATATGAAATCTTTCAGGCAGAGGGAAGAGATGCTGCTAAGCTGGCGGGTGTGAGCCGCAGACGCTTGGCTGCCTTTAGCGAGCAACAAGGAGAGGCAGGATGGCTCCGTGCTGGAGGCAGGGAGGCTAAATGCACACAGGCAGGGGGCAGAAAGGCACAGCTTTCAAATCATCCCCCTCTATACACTTCAGTTTGAAAATCAAGCTGGCCAATAGGCTCTAGCACTGTTGTTCTGGCCAGAGGGACCTGGACAGGCTGCAGAGGTGGGCACAAGCCAACCTCATCAGGTTCCACAAGTGCAGTGTCCTGCAGCTGGGTCGAGGCAATG
Organism: Pogoniulus pusillus; assembly: GCF_015220805.1. Taxonomy (NCBI): domain Eukaryota; kingdom Metazoa; phylum Chordata; class Aves; order Piciformes; family Lybiidae; genus Pogoniulus; species Pogoniulus pusillus. Next base: position 4,500,301 of record NC_087290.1, on the reverse strand, counting down.
CCAAGCACAACTCCAGGCTGGGCAGTGAGTGGCTGGAGAGAAGCCCTGAGGAGAGGCACCTGGGGGTGCTGGTGGATGAGAAGCTCAACAGGAGCCAGCAGTGAGCACTTGCAGCCCAGAAAGCCAAGCAGAGCCTGGGCTGCATCAGGAGGAGTGTGGCCAGCAGGGCCAGGGAAATGATTCTCTCCCTCTACTCCACTCTGCTAGGACCTCACCTGGAGTACTGCATCTAGTTCTGGAGTGTCTATGACAGGAGGGATGTGGAGATGCTGGAGTGTGTCGAGAGCAGGGCCAGGAGGATGCTGAGAGAGCTGCAGCAGCTCTGCTGTGAGCACAAACTGAAAGAGTTGGGGCTGTGCAGGCTGGAGCAGAGGAGGCTCCCAGGTGACCTTCTTGTGGCCTGCCAGGATCTGAAGGGGACTACAAGAAAGCTGGGGAGGGACTTTTGAGGCTGTGAGGGAGTGCCAGGAATGGGGGGAATGGAGCAAAGCTGGAGGTGGGGAGAGTGAGGCTGGAGGTGAGGAGGAAGTTGTTGGTGATGAGAGTGGTGAGAGGCTGGAATGGGTTGCCCATGGAGGTGGTAATCTCATTGTTGCTCAAGAGAAGCCCTGTGATGGCTGTTCAGAAAGGGAAGCTGTTGGCTGGATGATCCCCATTCCAACATGTGTTTCACTGCATCACTGTGGCTGGAGGTAGGATCAACCCCTGGTGCAGCTCTTCCCAGTGCAACTTCCAGCACTTCTTTTTTCACTGCATAGCTGGCAACAGACAAGACTAAAATATTCCTAGGGGATAATGGGGCATGCTGGAGGGATGAGAAGAGTAAATTGAAGTCCCTGTAGAATGTGGCCAGAGCAGGCAGGCTGTGCAAATATGTATTTTATATTCTATATCATTGAATTGTAGAATGGTTCAGGTTGGAAGGGACCTGAGACAGCACTGGAGGTTCTCCTCCCCCTCTGCTCTGCCCTGCTGAGCCCTCATCTTGAGCACTGCCTTCAGTTTTGGGCTCCCCAGTTGCAGAGGGACAGGGATCTGCTGGAGAGGGACCAGTGGAGGGCTAGGAGGATGATGAGGGGACTGGAGCACTGCCTGGTGAGGAGAGGCTGAGGGACCTGAGGCTGTTTGGTCTGGAGAAGGCTGAGAGGGAATTGAATCAATGTTTCTAAATGTCTGAGGGCTGGGGGTCAGGAGGGGGGGACAGGCTCTGCTCACTGCTCCCTGGGATAGGAGAAGGAGCAGTGGATGGAAGCTGCAGCACAGGAGGTTCCAGCTCAACAGAAGGGGAAACTTCTTTGCTGTAAGGGTCCCAGAGCACAGGTTGCCTTAATCATTGAGGTGAGGGGGAAATAAATGCCACTCATTTCTTTGGAGATGTCTGAGTCCATGGACCAAGTCTTGCAGCAGCTGAAAATGTTCAGATTTGGCAGTCTGAAGCTAGAAAGACTGAACCTACAGGGCTTGCTCTTTCTCTCCTTTCTTCCTGTTCACAGCTGTGATATATTCAGAGGGCAAATTGAATCTGCAGCCCTTTCCCTTTCCTGATACTCCCTACCATTAAACAGCCCAGCCAGGTCCAGGCTTGAGTTTCATTCCAAGGGCATTGTGATTTTTACCATGTGTCCTGCAAAGAAGGACTCAGAACTGCAAAGTGCCTTTTCTGCAAACTGAAGGTTGTCAGATTGAGCCTTCTGCTCAGGAAAATGAAGAGCCATTTCCATGTCCCCAGTGAGCCTGTTGTAAGGAATTTGCCCATCTGGCTGTGGGCCTTTGCAGTCTCAAGGGTGTGAGCAGGTACATGCTCCCCTGTAGCAGAGAGGGCTTATAAATGAGTAAAGGGAAAGACTTTTTTTTCCCTTCTTCTTTATACTCCCTTTAATTCTTCCATTCCTTGCACATTCTCTGCAGTAAAAGTAAGATTTCAGCCACTTGCAGTACACTGGAAGGGTTATTTCCATCCTACAAAACCAGCCCTTGGGTTTTGGTTCAGGCTCTGGCTGTTAAAGCTCCTTCTGTTGTTCCCCATCTTTAATAAGGGAATAAGAAACTCTTTGCTGTGCCTTCTTCTGCAACAAGTGAGCAGCAAAGAATGGATTTGGCCACAGCACCAAACAAATCCAGCTTCCAGTTGGTTGCCACTGATTCCAAGGACAAAAAGGCATGATATCCTGACCTGTCCAGCTTCCCATGGCACTGTCAGATATGTGAGGTGATCCTGAAGGCTTGTTAGCATTATAGATGCTGTCGCTGCGGAGGATCTGTTGAGCTTCCCACCCTGCAGTCCTGGCTGAAGGACAGCATGAGCATTGGTTGTGCTTTTGGCAAGCTGCTTCTGGCTGCCAAGTCTGGAGAATAAGTCATGTGTGGAGTGGGTGAGGGAACTGGGGTGGTTTAGTCTGGAGGAAAGGAGGCTGAGGGGAGGCCTTCTCACTCTTTACAATTCATAGAATCATAGAATCAAGCAGGTAGGAAGAGACCTCGAAGATCATCCAGTCCAACCTAGCACCCAGCCCCATCCAGTCAACCACGTGCCTCATCCAGTCTTTTCTTGAAGACCTCCAGGCACAGGGACTCCACCACCTCCCTGGGCAGCCCATTCCAATGCCAATCACTCTCTCTGACAACAACTTCCTCCTAACATCCAGCCTAGACTTTCCCCGGCACAACTTGAGGCTGTGTCCCCTTGTTCTGTTGCTGCTTGCCTGGCAGCAGAGCCCAACCCCACCTGGCTACAGCCTCCCTTCAGGTAGTTGTAGACAGCAATGAGTTCTGCCCTGAGCCTCCTCTTCTCCAGGCTAAACACCCCCAGCTCCCTCAGCCTCTCCTCATAGGGTTTGTGTTCCAGGCCCTTCACCAGTCTTGTTGCCCTTTTCTGGACATGTTCCAGCACCTCAACATCTCTCCTGAATTGAGGAGTCCAGAACTGGACACAGCACTCAAGGTGTGGCCTGAGCAGTGCTGAGCACAGGGGAAGAATAACCTCCCTTGTCCTGCTGGCCACACTGCTTCTGATGCAGGCCAGGATGCCATTGGCTCTCTTGGCCACCTAGGCACACTACTGGCTCATCTTCAGCCTACTCTCTATCAGTACCCCCAGGTCCCTTTCCTCCAGGCTGCTTTCCAGCCACTCTTTCCCCTGCCTGTAGTGCTGCTTGGGGTTGTTGTGGCCAAAGTGTAGAACCCTGCTCTTGGCCTTGTTAAATGCCATCCTGTTGGCCTCTGCCCACCTATTCAGCCTGTGCAGGTCCCTCTGCAGGGCTCTCCTACCTTCCAACACCTCCACAGCTGCTCCTAGCTTGGTGTCATCTGCAAACCTACTGATGCTGAAATGAGGTTGGAGTGAGGTAGGGCTCAGTTTCTTCTCCCAGGTACCAAGTGATAGGATGAAAGGAAATGGCCTCGGGTTGGTGAGGAGGAGGTTTAGTTTGGCTGTTGGGAAAATTTTCATTGCTGCAAGAGTGCTCAGGCACTGGACCAGGCTGCCTGTGGAGGTGGTGGAGTCATCATCCCTGAAGGTGTTCAAAAAACAGGTAGACATGGCACTTGGGGATGTGGTTTAGTGGTTGTGGTGGTGGCAGGTTGACGATTTGGACTTGATGATGATGATGATGATGGACGTCTTTTCCATGACTCAGTGGTTGTTAATTCTCCTTTCACTCCTCTGCACATCAAGCTTCCTGAAAAATACCTTCACTTGACTCATTGGCTGACATCTGCAACAGCAAAGGGCCATTGAGAGCATGTGTGTGAGGACTCAGGGCTGCCAGGGCTTGATCAGTGTCCTTCACATGTCCTGGGTCAGCCCCACCCGTGCTGCTGCCAAGGCTGTCCCTACCCATGAGCCGAAGGTGCTGTCTGGGTAATGAACTCACAGTGTGGCTATAGGATAAATGAGCAGCACAGATGGCAAGAGGACCTTGGGTATATTTTCACGAGGCTAAATTTTCAGGTGGGTTGAGAATGAGGATGCTTTGAAGTGCTCAGCCATAGCCAGTACTGCCCCCAAAGCCATCATGGGTCATTGGTGAGCTGTGGTAGTTTTGGGCTCCCCAGTTTAAGAGGGGCAGGGATCATAGAATCAGCCAGGGTTGGGAGGGACCACAAGGATCATCCCATGAGTAGGGACACCCTACCCTAGATCAGGCTGGCCACAGCCTCATCCAGCCTGGCCTTAAACACCTGCTCAAGAGGGTCCAGTGGAGGGCTACAAGGATGATGAGGGGACTGGAGCACTGCCTGGTGAGGAGAGGCTGAGGGACCTGGGGCTGCTTAGTCTGGAGAAGAGAAGACTGAGAGGGGATTTAATCAATGTTTATAACTATCTGAGGGCTGGGGGTCAGGAGAGGGGACAGGCTCTGCTCACTGCTCCCTGGGATAGGACAAGCAGCAATGGATGGAAGCTGCAGCACAGGAGGCTCCAGCTCAACACAAGGGGGAACTTCTTACTGTAAGGGTCCCAGAGCACTGGCACAGGCTGCCCAGAGAGGTTGTGGAGTCTCCTTCTCTGGAGCCCTTCAAGGCCTGTCTGGATGTGTTCCTGTGTGCCCTGAGCTGGATTGTATGGTCCTGCAGTGGCAGAAGGGTTGGACTGGATGATGTCCTTGGGTCCCTTCCAACCCCTAACATCCTGTCAGCCTGTGACCAGTGCTGTTGTGGACATAGTGCTTAGGGCTGTGGTTTAGTCAAGGACTTGTCAGAGTTAGGTTAATGCCTGGACTCAGTGACCTTAAAGGTCCTTTCCAGTGTAGGCAATGCTGTGGTTCTGCATGTGCAGCAGGCAGGGGGTGTTTTGGCCTGTTTGTGACCTGCCTCTGACTATCCACACTGTTATCAGCCTGATAATAAAACAACTGAGACAAAAGAAGGTGCTGCTGGTGCCAAGGAGCTGTCAGGGGTGAGAAAATGATCAAAACTCAGCCCCATGTAGATCAGATTTTCCTCAGTGACTTTAATTTGCAGGGTCCACGTGCCGGAGCTGATGTGCACAGCAGCGCTGGGAACCTGCTTGCTGAGCTTGGCAGCAGCTCAGGGCTTCTTCGTGGGCTTGCTATTAATATATGCAATAACTCATCATGGACTAATTAAGCAGCTCAATTTGTAAAAGAGGCATGAGGGAATTGGATCCAGGGCATTTGTTTGAAGAGCACAATATGCAGTGTGTTGTTTTGGGCAGCCGAGCGTTGTGAATCCTGCTGGCCCCTTGACACTGGCAGCCAACTGCTGAACGTGCCCACTGGCAGCAAAGGTGTTCTTGGTGTTGCCCTCTCACCATGCTGCAGAGAACAGGTAACTCTTGAACAACCTTGTTGCTCTCTACAAGTACCTGAAAGGAGGCTGTGGCCAGGTGGGGTTGGGCTCTTCTGCCAGGCAAGCAGCAACAGAACAAGAAGACACAGCCTCAAGCTGTGCTAGGGCAGGTTTAGGCTGGATGTTAGGAAGAAGTTCTTCACAGCAAGGGTGATTGGCATTGGAATGGGCTGCCCAAGGAGGTGGTGGAGTCCTCATCCCTGGCAGTGTTTAAGAGGAGGCTGGATGAGACACTTAGTGCCATGGTTTAGTTAATTAGGTGGTAGATAATGGGTTTAGTTAATTAGGTGTTAGCTAATAGATTGGACTCAATGATCCTGGAGGTCTTTTCCAACCTGCTTAATTCTGTGATTCTGTGAAGCTGTAGTACCTTGGAGGGCAAGAGGAAACATGTATTTTCAAGGTGGGCTGGCATCTCCTGGCCTGGAAGCCACCAGCTGTGAGCACCTGAATGATAGAATCACAGAGTGCCAGGTTGGAAGGGGCCCCAAGGACTGTGTGGTCCAACAGCTTTGTTGAAATGAGCTAGCCTAGCACCCTGTCATGGGGAGTCTCAGAAATGACTCCTACAAGGGAATCCACTGCTTCCCTTGGGAAATGGTTCCAACATCCAACTGTTCTCAGGGGGAAAATGTTTCTTCTGGATTCAAATCACAGTGTCCCCAGCACTAATTTGTCCCCATCACCCCTTGTCTTTCCCTTGTGACTCCTAGTAAAAAGGGAGTCTCCATCATGCTGGTAGTCACCCTAGCACATGGCAATCAGATCTCCTTTCAGCTCTCTCTTCTCCAGGCTGAACAAGCCCCTCTCTCTCAGCCTTCCCTCACATGACAGACCTCCCAGTCCTTTGATCATCCTTGGACACCTTCCAACCTGTCTGCATTCTTCTTGTACAGCAGGCAGTGCTCCAGGTGTGGCCTGACATGTGCTGAGTAGAGTGGGACAATGACTTCTTCATCTCTGCTGGTGATGCCCTCCTTGATGCAACCCAGCACCCTGTTGGCCACCGTTGCCATTGCAGGGCACTCTTCACTCATGCTGAACTTGTTTTCCACCAAGACCACCAGATCCCTTTCCACAGGGCTGCTCTCCAGCCAGGTGGATCCCAGTGCGAGCTGCACTCCTGGATTTTTTATTCCCATGTGCAGGACTCAACATTTGTCCCCTGATGCCAGCCACACTGCTGGCCTCACTAAACACCACAGCTATCTCCAGTGGGAGCAGTTTGTCTCCTTGGCAGTTTGAATCATCCTGTACCACTCCCAAACTGAACCCATCCCTGGAGGTATTCAAAAAACATGCAGCCATGGTGCCTGGGGACATGGTTTAATGGCCATGGTGGTGTTAGGTCAACAGCTGGACTCACAGAATCACAGAATTAACCAGCTTGGAACAGACCATGGAGATCATCGAGTCCAACCTAGCCCCTGACACCTTCTAATTAACTAACCCATGCCCCTGAGTGCCTCATCCAGCCTCCTTCTGAGCACCTCCAGGGATGGCAACTCCACCACCTCCCTGGGCAGCCCATTCCAATGCCAATCACTCTCTCTGCCAACCACTTCTTCCTGACATCCAGCCTAAACCTGCCCTGACACAGCTTGAGGCTGTGTCCTCTTCTTCTGTCATCAGGTACCTGGGAGTAGAGCCCAACCCCACCTGGCTACAGCCTCCCTTCAGGTGCTTGTAGAGAACAATGAGATCACTCCTGAGCATCCTTCTCTCCACACTGAACTCCCTCAGCCTCTCCTCACAGGGCTGTGCTCCAGCCCGCTCACCAGCCTTGGTGTCCTTCTCTGGACACATTCAGCACCTCAACATCTTTCTTCAGTTGAGAGTTCACATCCTGCATCCACAGGATCACAGCATGTTAGGAGTTGGAAGGGTCAACCCCTACCTGCCAGAGCAATGATCTTAAAGGCCTTTTCCAACCAAAACAATTCTGTGATTCTCTCATCCTGTGCCTGGGTTCAGATGGATCTCAAAGGAGCTGAGATGTCACAAGTCAACATGTTGGGTTTTTTTTCCATACAAAAACTATGGGAGAGATGAAATTGGCCACAAGTGGTCTAGGTCTTGCTCAAAGTCTTTATTTGAAAGGTGGAAGAGACTCTTGGAGGAGGCAAAATTGCCAACAATTCACCAGAGAATGGCTACTTTGTGAGTGTCATGGAGACAAAAAAATCCCTTCAGATCACTTTAGTCTGTTCAGCTGAGGCTGTTTGAGGTTACAACAGCAGGGGAGAGCCCCTGGGGGGCCCAGCCATGAAGAAGGGAAGGATGGAAATGGAGCAGAAACTCTAACTGGGATGAAGGGAAAAGCAGCAGTGCCACAGCCAGGGTTTACAGGAGAGGCTCTTGGTAACTGCTAGAAATAATTACAGCAAGGCTTTTTATAAGGCTCAGAAGGATACCAGCAAATATTTTAAGGCTGTTTTAATACCTGGAGCATTGCTGAGAAACCCTGGTCCTGCTGATGTGTTTATTTATGCAAATTATGCTGGTTGCTTCTGTCAGAGCAGCAGTCGAGGGAGGGGATTCTCCCCCTCTACTCCACTCTGCTGAGACCCCACCTGGAGTACTGCATCCAGCTCTGGAGGCCCTGGGACAAGAGGGCTGTGGAGATGCTGGAGAGTGTCCAGAGCAGGGCCAGGAGGATGCTGAGAGGGCTGCAGCAGCTCTGCTGTGAGCACAGCCTGAAAGAGTTGGGGCTGTGCAGGCTGGAGCAGAGGAGGCTCCCAGGTGACCTTCTTGTGACCTGCCAGGATCTGAAGGGGGCTACAAAAAAGCTGGGGAGGGACTTTTGAGGCTGTAAGGGAACGCCAGGAGTGGGGGGAATGGAGCAAAGCTGGAGGTGGGGAGAGTGAGGCTGGAGGTGAGGAGGAAGTTGTTGGTGATGAGAGTGGTGAGAGGCTGGAATGGGTTGCCCAGGGAGGTGGTTGAGGCCCCATGGCTGGAGGTGTTTGAGGCCAGGCTGGCTGAGGCTGTGTGCAGCCTGCTCTAGGGTAGGGTGTCCCTGGGCATGGCAGGGGGCTTGGAACTGGCTGCTCCTTGTACTCCCTTCCAACCCTGCCTGATTCCAATTCTGTGAAAAGCCTGGATGAGGCACTTAGTGCTGTGTTCTAGCTGATTGGATGGGGCTGGGTTGGACTGGATGACCTTGGAGGTCTCTTCCAACCCTGACTGCTTCTGTGTTTCCTGGGCCATGAGTCTGCTGCGCAGTCTCGCACCAGCGTTCTGTGGGTGTCCTACTGGAAATCACATCCTGTTTGCTTGCCTTTAATAGACAATTCCCATGAAGTGTGTCCACAAAATGGATTAAAAGGGGAAAAAAAAGAGCAAGCAAGGAAATAAAATTCTCTTTCCTAGGGAAAACATCTGGCAGGAGTGGCAGCCAGAAGTCTGTACCTGCATTGCCTATGGAAAAATCTTTTGACAGTTCAAACCAGAAGCAGGCTTTGGAGTTTGGAGACTTCTTTTTGTTGTTGTTGTTGGTTTTTAACTTATTCTTTATAAGACTGATTATATATATGTTATTTTAGAGTACTGTGGTGTGGAACACACCTTTGATGCTTTAATGGAATCCGGGGAGCTCAATAACACGTTTCAGGTTTGGATAAAGGAGAGGGAAATTGCTTCTAGCACTTTTATGCTCAAGGAAAACAAAGCCAAAATCATCCCTCTGTGATGTCTTATCCATAAGATTTTATCAGGCTGGTATCTAAGTGGTAGTTTTGGTAGAGCTTTACTGAGAGTTCTCAGCTCAGAGAGGAGATCTGAGGAAACTGGAACGTACTCCTGAGTTGTTAGCTTAGATTGACCTGGAAAGAACAAAAATCCCAGGAGAGGTCTAGGTGGATGGGTTGATTTTCAAGGCTCTCCTGCCTTGTAGCATGCAGGAAGTCAAAGCAAACCCTATGAGGTGAGGCTGAGGGAGCTGGAGTTGTTTAGCCTGGAGAAGAGGAGGCTCAGGGCAGACCTCATTGCTGGCTACAACTACCTGCAGGGAGGCTGTAGGCAGGTGGGGTTGGGCTCTGCTGCCAGGCAAGCAGCAACAGAACAAGAGGACACATCCTCAAGCTGTGCCAGGGCAGGTCTAGGCTGGATGTTGTTAGGAAGTTGTTGTCAGAGAGAGTGATTGGCATTGGAATGGGCTGCCCAGGGAGGTGGTGGAGGCACCGTCCCTGGAGGTGTTGAAGCAAAGCCTGGATGAGGCACTTAGTGCCATGGTCTGGTTGACTGGCTAGGGCTGGGTGCTAGGTTGTCCTGGATGATCGTGGAGGTCTCTTCCAACCTGGTTGATTCTATGATTAAACCCCCCCAGCTGCCTTAGCTGCTGCTAGTTCTGCCCTGTACGGTTCCCAGCAAGGAGCGCCCATTAACTCGGGCTGTGTACGGCGCCTACATAAAACCCAGCAGCAGAAGATAATCTTTTCCCTTTCATCTCCATCCCTGTGCTGTTCTGAGCAATAGCTTTGTAGGTTTTTCACCCTTTTTAGCATGCCAAGCATTTCCCCCATCTCTTTATCTCCTGGTTTTTGCCTTTATGTCCTTATCCTTTTGCTGGAGCCAGCCTCGTCTGCAGGGACCGCTGCGCTGCAGCCACCGAGCAGCTAGGCTGAGGGGGCTGTAAGAAAAGAGTTATCTGAAGATTAAGCAGAGATGGCAAGCAGCCTGCTCCAGCTTTATCTGCTTCTGCTCCTTGTTAATTGCCTTTGGAGAGAAAAAGGGCTTTTGTGTTTGCAGTGATGGGGAGCTGATAACTCCTTTAATCTTACAATCTCACTTGTTCCAGTCTTATGACTCACATCGGGAAGGGAAAAAAAATTGTCTGAGAGATTCTAGGAGATAGCTGCCCAACAGCTTCTTGCTCTGGGCCAGGCTTTTCCCCCTCAGTCCCAGCATAAAAAGAAGCTCAAGGCACAAGTTGTCACAGCAGCCCCAAGCACTGCAGTCCATAATCATAGAATCATAGAATCAAGCAGGTTGGAAGAGACCTCCAAGATCATCCAGTCCAACCTATCACCCAGCCCTAGCCAGTCAACCAGACCATGGCACTAAGTGCCTCAGCCAGGCTTTTCTTGAAGACCCCCAGGCACGGTGCCTCCACCACCTCCCTGGGCAGCCCATTCCAATGCCAATCACTCTCTCTGGGAAGAACTTCTTCCTAACATCCAGCCTATACCTACCCTGGCACAACTTGAGACTGTGTCTCCTTGTTCTGTTGCTGGTTGCCTGGGAGAAGAGGCCACCCCCCACCTGGCTACAATGCCCCTTCAGGTAGTTGTAGACAGTAATAAGATCACCCCTGAGCCTCCTCTTCGCCAGGCTAAACAGGCCCAGCTCCCTCAACCTCTCCTCATAGGATTTGTGCTCCAGGCCCCTCACCAGCTTTGTTGCCCTTCTCTGGACATGTTCCAGCACCATAAGATGTGGGTGTGGGTCAGACAGCCCCCAAGAGCATTCATCCTTGGCTCGTTTCATCCATGAAGCAGTCTCATCCGACCGTGTTCATGCACCTGATGCTTCGCCAGGGATGGGCCAGGAGGCTCCTGGCAGGCGTATGGGTTGCTGTCTGCAATTACCTGAAGGGAGGCTGTAGCCAGGTGGAGTTGGGCTCTGCTGCCAGGCACCCAGCAACAGAAGAAGGGGACACAGTTTGAAGTTGTGCCAGGAGAGGTCTAGGCTGGATCTTAGGAGGAAGTTGTTGTCAGAGAGAGTGATTGGCATTGGAATGGGCTGCCCAGGGAGGTGGTGGAGTCACTGTCTCTGGAGCTGTTCAAGCAAAGGCTGGCTGGGGCACTTAGTGCCATGGTCTGGTTGAGTGGATAGGGCTGGGTGCTAGGTTGGGCTGGCTGAGCTTGAAGGTCTCTTCCAACCCGGCTGATTCTATGATTTGCCCCATGCTTCCTCTTGCAATGATGTATCTGAATTCTTGGAAGTTGACTTTAGAGCTGAAGCCTTTCTGGCTGGCCCCCAGGGTGTGAGCAGAGCTGTGTGCCAGCATTTGGTGCCTCAGGAATGTGCTGGGTGGGTTGTGATTGTGGAGACCTATCTGCAACAAGGTGCAGGAAGGGTTTGCTCTCCTTTCTCTTTGCTTTAAGGGTACCTCACTGAAAGGATACGTGGACACTTGGTGCACACAGATCTTTTCTCCTCCTTTCCAGCTGCTGGTAAAAGCTCCTGCTGGAAGGAGGTAAGGAAATTCTTCCCCCTCTTATAGCTATATGCACTTAATTATTTTTACAAAGGAGAAATAATGATTTGCAGATGGCAGCAGAGAAAGCCTTCAGGAATGTGCCTTTCAGCTTGGATATGACTTTTTCCCATGGTTGGGAGCCAGCAGAATTAAGAATCAGAGTGAAATCCCATGAGGCCAAGCAGAGTCTGCAGATGTTTGATTCCTGCTTTCACTTTCCTGGACTCTTGTTATAGAATCATAGAATCAACCAGGTTGGAAGAGAACTCCAAGCTCAGCCAGGCCAACCTAGCAGCCAGCCCTATCCACTCAACCAGACCATGGCACTAAGTGCTCCATGCAGTCTTTTCTTGAACACCTCCAGGGATGGCAACTCCACCACCTCCCTGGGCAGCCCATTCCAATGCCAATCACTCTCTCTGACAGGAACTTCCTCCTAACATCCAGCCTAGACCTCCCCTGGCACCACTTCAAACTGTGTCCCCTTGTTCTGTTGCTGGTTGCCTGGGAGAAGAGCTCAACCCCACCTGGCTACAGCCTCCCTGCAGGTAGTTGTAGCCATCAGGAGAGTTCCACTAAGTGCCCAGCCTGCTGCCGAATTTGCCCTTCTCAGCTGCAAACCTCACCAAGGGTACCTCAGTGGGGTGGTGCTTAAGCAAAGCCATCCAGGACTGTGAGTCATGGATCAACAGTTTGTCCTTTTTGACTTGGGGTTCTTTATTCTGAGTGTTTTTATCCTCTGATTATCCCAGTTCCAGTCCTCATGATCCTCGGGTGAGTCACCACTTCAAAGATGCTTTCTGTCAGTGTTACCCTGCATGTTTCCTGCAGGTTTATAGGTTTGATTTGATTCTTGTTGCAGAGGTGAGCTCTGAAACCTCTGACCATTTGGTCAGCAGTGGCCATGGCAGTGTGACTATCACCATGACTGTCCTTCTGCAGCATTGGTGGTTTTGCCCCTGTAGTTCCTACACAAATGAGAGGATGGAGTTCTCCCTCAGTAAGTTTGCAGATCACACCAAATGGGGTGGGAGTGTTGATTCTGCTCAGAGGTAGGAAGGCTCTGCGAAGGGATCTGGACAGGTCAAGTGCATGAGATTCAACACTGCACTTTGGCCACAACAGTTTTAGCAAGGCTGGAGACTGCTCTTGGGTCACAACAGCTCCATGAATGCTCCAGGCTTGGGGCAGAGGGACAGAAATTGCTCACCTGGGGTTGTTTAGCCTGGAGAAGAGGAGGCTCAGGGCAGACCTCACTGCTGGCTACAGCTACCTGAAGGGAGATTGCAGCCAGGTGGGGGTTGGTGGAGTCACCATCCCTGGAGGTGTTCAAGCAAAGCCTGGATGAGTCACTTAGTGCCATGGTCTGGTTGACTGGATAGGGCTGGGTGCTAGGTTGGCCTGGATGATCTTGGAGGTCTCTTCCAACCTGGTTGATTCTCTGGTTCTATGTTTCTATGACCTGAAGGTGTTGGTTGACAACCAGCTGAACATGAGCCAGCAGCTTGCTCAGGTGGACAAGAAAGCCAGCAGCATCCTGGCCTGAATCAGCAACCAGGGAAAGAATTGTGCCCCTGTATTAGACACTGATAAGGCTTCACCTTGAGTATTAGGGTCCCTCATTACAAGAAGGACATTGAGGTGCTTGAGCAGCTCCACAGAAGGGTAATGAAGCTGATGAAGGTTCTGGAGAACAGGGTTGGTGAGGAGCATCTGAGGGACCTGGGGTTGTTTAGCCTGGAGAAGAGGGATCTGAGAGGAGACCTCCTTGCTCTCTACAACTTCCTGCAAGGAGGTTGAAGTGAGGTGGGAGTTTGGCTCTTCTCCCTAGTATCAGGTCATAGAACAAGGTCTGAAATTGTGCCAGAAGAGGTTTAGATTGGAGATGAGGCAAAATTTCTTTCCTATAGGAGTGGTCAGGGACTGGAACAGGCTGCTCTGGGAAGTGGTGGAGTCACCATCCCTGGAGCTGCTCAAAAAACATATGGACATTCCTTTCAGGACATGGTTTAATGGCCCTGGTGTTCTCTGGTTGATGATTAGACTAGATGATCTTAGAGGTCTTTTCCAGCCAAAACAGCTCTAGGATTGCTTGATTCTTGTAAGTACAGCATGTGTAAGAGGAGCCCTGGGGCTGCATGCCCTGAGCAACGTTTGCAGCTCAATTCCTCAGTGCCTTCCGTGGCACAGCAACACTGCAATTGGGATTTGTTGTACCGAAACGGAGCTAGGTGGGAATTAGATATTTAGTCCTAATTAGTCTGACACTGGAGGGGAGCTGGGAACTCCTGAGGGTGCAATTCATCTTCTGACAGTGCCCACCCATCCTTCCCCATTGGCAGCAGGGAAAGCTGTGAGTGAGTGGCAGAGTTCAGCTGCCTGTCTTGTGAGCAGCTGAGGGCAAACCGAAATGAGCCTTGCCTCAGACCGAGTCTGATCAATCACTGCTTCGTTCTGCACAGCAGCTCCAGCTTCTGCCTGCTCACTGAATATTTGAGTCCTTATCCAATGTCTGGGTGAGGTTTGCAGGAATTTTTTGTTGATTTTGATGGGTGTTGCCTTAAGTGCAGCTCCCAGCAGGCACACCTAGAAGCGTGATGGTCTCCAGACAGCCCAGAGTGTGGGGATGGCAGCCCTGCCCAAAGCTCCTCCTAAATAACCCCCTGTGTGGATGAGCTGTACAATACCCACCCCACCTGGCTGGAAATGTGTTTCTGTGCCTGACCCCATGTCTGGATTATCTCTGCAGATCAGAGGGAGGCAAGTGCTGTCTGAGGGGTGATTTCCTCCCACCCTGACATCAGTGGGTACAGTTCTTTATGGAAGCTCCTCTCTGCTTGCCTGAGTTCAGGAAAAACACAGGTGATGAGCTTGAAATTGTGCCAGGGAAGGTCTAGGCTGGATATTATGAGCAAGTTTCTTTGCTGCAAGCGTGGTCAGGCACTGAAACAGGCTGCCCAGAGTCACCATCCCTGGAGGTGTTCAAGAGATGTGTGGACATGGCACTTTGAGGCATGCTTTAATGGCCACGATGGTGCTGGGTTGATGGTTGGACTTGATGTTTTTAGAGGCCTTTTCCAGACAAAACAGTGCTGTGAAAAGCTTGGCAGCTGAAGAGATGCTCCCTGCTAAAATACTTGTTACTTTAGTGCAGCCCCAACTGTAGGATGGAGAGCTTGAGCTAAATAAGAATAGCATCAACTGGCCTGGAATTCCAGGAAGGCTCTGCCAGCAGTGGGACACTCTGTGCAAGCAGGCTGCTTGGCTCAGTGCCTGCTTCAGACTTTGCAGAGAGAGTGTAGGTTTAAGGCTCCCCATTTAAGCTGTTAACTCGAAGCCAGCACTAGATGAAAGCTGTGGTGGCAGTCCTGGCCCTGGCCACAGCCATGGCTGAGTGAGATATGCTTTTGCTCTGCAGCTGCAGCACTCCACAGCTCATGTATGGAGATCATCTGCCCCCGAGTCTTGCACTGAGTTGAGCAGGCGACAGTGTCAGCTTCAGCCATCCCCTGCCAACTGCTGCCAGCTCTCTGCTGCATCCCAGTCCTCCAGCTTGGGAAGGTGCACACTGTTCTTCTTGCTGATGGCAAGAAAGAAACATAACAAATACCATGAACTGGTCGTGAAAGGATTTAACTTGCCAAAAGCTTTGCAGTGTGTTCTGTGCAGAGCAGGAAGAGAAAAGCAGCAGCAGCAGAACGCTTTGCAGCTTGCTTTTGTATCTTGTTTTGGTGCGTGACAACTTTGAGGTTTGGTTTTCATTTCTGAGAGGCAGAAAAGGAAGCAGCAGCAGTGTGAAAATAGCAAAGAGCAGCAGGGCTTGGGCAGAGGAAAGTGGTTCCAAGAAACACAGCAACTCTGATTCCATTGTCCTAAGTAGTTGTCGCTGCCTCTCGGAAGGAGTCAGCTTCTGCTTAGTTGTGACCAAGGGCAAGGTCCTGCAGCTGGGTCAAGGCAAGGCCAAGCACAGATCCAGGCTGGGCAGTGAGTGGCTGGAGAGCAGCCCTAAGGAGAGGGACTTGGGGGTGCTGCTGGAGGAGAAGCTCAGCAGGAGCCAGCAGTGTGCACATGCAGCCCAGAAAGCCAAGCAGAGCCTGGGCTGCAGCAGCAGCAGTGTGGCCAGCAGGGCCAGGGAGGGGATTCTCCCCCTCTGCTGTGCTCTGCTGAGACCCCACCTGGAGTCCTGCATCCAGTTCTGGAGCCCCTGGGACAAGAGGGATGTGGAGTTGCTGGAGAGTGTCCAGAGGAGGGCAACGAGGATGCTGAGAGGGCTGCAGCAGCTCTGCTGTGAGCACAGACTGAAAGAGTTGGGACTGTGCAGGCTGGAGCAGAGGAGGCTCCCAGGTGACCTTCTTGTGGCCTTCCAGGATCTGAAAGGGGCTCCAAAAAAGCTGGGGAGGGACTTTTTAGGATATCAGAGAGTGGCAGGAGTGGGAGGAATGGAGGAAAGCTGGAGGTGGGGAGAGTGAGGCTGGAGGTGAGGAGGAAGTTGTTGAGCAGGAGAGTGGTGAGAGGCTGGAGTGGGTTGCCCAGGGAGGTGGTTGAGGCCCCATCCCTGGAGGTGTTTGAGGCCAGGCTGGCTGAGGCTGTGTGCAGCCTGCTCTAGGGTAGGGTGTCCCTGGGCATGGCAGGGGGGTTGGAACTGGCTGCTCCCTGTGCTCCCTTCCAACCCTGCCTGATTCCAGTTCTGTGAAAAGCCTGAATGAGGCACTTAGTGCTGTGTTCTAGCTGATTGGATGGGGCTGGGTTGGACTGGATGATCTTGGAGGTCTCTTCCACCCTGGTTGATTCTATGACTCTGTGACTCCACAGAGAGTGTGGGGTGTGACTCCTGGCAACTCCTAAATTAATTGCTGCCTTTAAACCTTGCCTTTGCTGAACTGCTGCTATTAGTTCATTTGAAGAGATTTTTACAGATCTGGGACTGAAACCAAGTTCCTCTACCATCATCACAAGATGCTGTTGGCAGCATTGAGGCTTGGGCTGCACTTTGTGCAGCATGTGTGTGACCCAGTAACATCTGATCTTAATGCAGAGGAGATGAAATCCCATCCCTCTCCTACGTGCATGGAGCTAAAGGGAAATGAAAAGCAGCTGGTGTTTGGCTTGCCACCAACACTGCTGCCTGAGGGGTTAGTTGCTGGCCTGGCTGGCTGGGTTTGGTGAGGAGCATCTATAATTCAGCATCGTGCCATGATTAAACACCCTGCGTGTGTTCTCCTAGTAAATCAGTGCTGTGGCAGGTCACAGTATCACACAGTGTCATCAAGGTTGGAAGAGACCTCACAGATCATCAAGTCCAACCCTTTAGCACAGAGCTCAAGGCCAGACCATGGCACCAAGTGCCACGTCCAGTCCTGCCTTGAACAGCTCCAGGGACGGCGACTCCACCACCTCCCCGGGCAGCCCATTCCAGTGTCCAATGACTCTCTCAGGGAAGAACTTTCTCCTCACCTCCAGCCTAAATCTCCCCTGGCACAGCCTGAGGCTGTGTCCTCTTGTTCTGGTGCTGGCCACCTGAGAGAAGAGAGCAACCTCCTCCTGGCCACAACCTCCCCTCAGGTAGTTGTAGACAGCAATAAGGTCTCCCCTGAGCCTCCTCTTCTCCAGGCTAACCAATCCCAGCTCCCTCAGCCTCTCCTCGTAGGGCTGTGCTCAAGGCCTCTCCCCAGCCTCGTTGCCCTTCTCTGGACACGCTCAAGCTATCTCAATGTCCCTCCTAAACTGGGGGGCCCAGAACTGAACACAGTACTCGAGGTGTGGTCTAACCCATGCAGAGTACAGGGGCAGAATGACCTCCCTGCTCCTGCTGACCACACCATTCCTGATGCAAGCCAGGATGCCATTGGCTCTCTTGGCCACCTGGGCACAGGTCAAACCTGAGGAGCTTGGTGAGTGCAGGGTCTGTGTTACTGCTCTGCTCTGGTGCCCTTATCTAGGACTGCTGAGAATCACTGAATCACAGATTGGTTTAGGTTGAAAGTGATCTCAAAGCTCATCTGATTCCAACCCCCCTGCCATAGGACACCTCCCACTAGAACAGGTTGCTCAAGGCTTCATCCAACTTGGCCTTGAACACCTCCAGGAAAGGAGCAGCCACAACCTCCCTGGGCAACCTGTGCCAGTGTCTCACCACCCTCACTGCAAACAACTTCTTCCTAACATCCAGTTTAAACCTCCCCTCTGCCAGTTCAAACCCATTTCTCCTCATCCTGTCGTTATAAGACCTTGTCAATAGTCCCATCCCACCCCTCCTGTAGCCCCCTTCAGATACTGGGAGGTCACTATAATGTCTCTTCAAAGCCTTCTCTTCTCCAGGCTGCAGAGCCCTAACTCTTGTAGCCTGTCCTCATAGCAGAGCTGCTGCAGCCCTCTGAGCATCTTCGAGGCCTCCTCTGGACTGGCTCCAACAGTTCCATGTCCTGCTTGTGTTGGGAGCTCCAGATCTGCACTCAGTGCTCCAGGTGGGGTCTGATGAGAGCAAAGGGGGAGCATCCCCTCCCTTGCTCTGCTTTGCAACACTTCTCTTGCTGCAGCCCAGCACAGGGTTGCTGTCTGGGCTGTGTGCACACTGCCCACTCATGTTGGGCTTTTCATCACTCAGACCCCCAGGTCCTTTTCCTCAGAAAACCACAGAATCAGAGAATGTCAGGGGCTGGAAGGGACCTCCGAAGCTCATTCAGTCCAACATCCCTGCCAGAGCAGGAGCACATCCAGGCAGGTCTTGAATATCTCCAGACAGGGAGTCTCCACAACGCCCCTGGGCAGCCTGCTCCAGTCTTCTGTCACCCTCACAGGGAAACAATTCCCCCTCACATTTACATGAAACTTCCTCTGCCTCAACTTCCACCCATTGCCACTGTCATTGGGCATCACTGAGAAGAGCTTGCTAGGAACCTCTGTGCCTGCCAGAATCCAAGCTGGACTTGGACTCCTGACTGGCACAAAGCCCAGGGCAAGGCTGGGGTTTCGGCAGCAGATTGCCCCAGACACCTTCAGCAAGGTTTTCTTACAGCACAGGGGTGCTGGGGAACCAGAGAGCCTGCTGGTCTGTGGGAAAGCTGACTCACCTCTCTCTGGTGAAGGCATCTAGCTGAGAAGTAACTGTAGAGAGATGAAGACCATCAGTGGCAAGCTCTGTACAGGCAGCCTGAGCTCAGCTTCTCATTGCATGCTGCAGAAGGATGAGTAACTCCAAACAGCACTAGGGCCATTTAAAGGCACCCAAACCGTGACAGGCAGATGGCAAATGAGAACAAGGTGAGTTGTTATATGCACTGGGAGCAGCTACAAAGCCCTGCTGTCACCAGCACACTGATAGACACGTTGTCACTGTCTGTGAGGGTGCCTGTACTGTGCTTCTCTAGGGCAGGGCAAGGCTGGGGATGCCAAGCCTGCTGCTTGCTGCCAGTGGCCTCGGCAGCCTTGCTGCTCCTGAGTTCTGTCAGGCAGAGGGGAAATAGATGTGCAGCTGCTCCATCGTGGTGCTTCCACCCAGGAGTGGCTTCTTATTCCAACCCCAAGCAGTGCTACAGGCTGGGGACAGAGTGGCTGGAGAGCAGCCAGGAAGAAAGGGACCTAAAGGTGATAGTAGAGAGCAGCTGAAGATGAGGCAGTAGTGGGTGCAGGTGGGCAGGAGACCCAGTGGCATCCTGGGCTGGCTCAGGAGCAGTGTGGGCAGCAGGACAAGGGAGGTTCTTCTGCCCCTGTGCTCAGCACTGCTCAGGCCACACTTCAAATGCTGTGTCCAGTTCTGGGCTCCTCAATTCAAGAGAGAGGTTGAGGTGCTGGAAGGTGTTTGGAGAAGGGCAGCAATGCTGGGGAGGGGCCTGGAGCACAGCCCTGTGAGGAGAGGCTGAGGGAGCTGGGGGGGTGCAGCCTGCAGCAGAGGAGGCTCAGGGCAGAGCTCATTGCTGTCTGCAGCTGCCTGCAGGGAGGCTGTAGCCAGGTGGGGTTGGTTCTCTTCTGCCAGGCAAGCAGCAATAGAACAAGGGGACACAGTCTCAAGCTGTGCCAGGACAGGTCTAGGCTGGATGTTCTTCTCAGAGAGAGTGATTGACATTGGAATGGGCTGCCCAGGGAGGTGGTGGAGTCTGTGTGGCTGGAGGTGTTGAAGCCAAGCCTGGCTGGGGCACTTAGTGCCATGGTCTGGTTGCTTGGCCAGGGCTGGGTGCTAAGTTGGACTGGCTGAGCTTGGAGCTCTCTTCCAACCTGGCTGATTCTATGATTCTGGGCGTTTGAGAGCAGGATCACCTAAAGCAGGTTGCACAGGACAGTGTCTGGGCAGGTCTGGAATGACTCCAGAGATGGAGACTCCTGTGCCTCTGTGGGCTATGTACAGCAGTAGAGGAGATGGGAGCACACAGGCAGGCTTGTCCTGTGCCTGCAGCATGATGTGCATAACTGTGCTTAACGGCGTGCCAGAGCTCACTCATTTAGAGGAGAGATCAATGAGCAGCTTCTAGTTGAACTAATGAAGCTGAGAGGCTCTTCTCAGACCCAGAGCCTCACAGGAACAGATCTTTTTGCACCTGAATGCATCTTTTTAATTAAATAAAAAGTAGAGAGAGAGAGAGAGAGGGAGAGGGAGAGAGAGAGTGAAAAAAGTTCTATCAGCATCTTCTGATTGAAGTCTCAGCCCTGGCAGGTAACGATGGCTTTGGCACCTCCCAGGCGTGTGGGACCATGCTCAAGGCTGCTTTAAAGTCTGCCAAAGAGGAGGGGACTGTTCCCATTCTCCTTCAGGGGCTTGGCTCACCCTTTACAAGTGTCATTTGAAGTGGAGCCAGAATGTGGCCCAGGCTTTGTTTTAGAGGGAGCTCGGTTGAAGGCTTTGTGATGCTTTGGAGTCTGCAGTGACTTTAAGGCTGTCTGGTGACTCACAAGTGAAATCAAATGGAAGAGCTTAACAGGTGGCTTTGTGATAGGACAGAGGGCAGTGGATACAAACCAGAACACAGGAGGTTTTCCTTGAACTTAGGGAGCATTTTAGAGCCCTGGAACAGACTGCTTGGGGAGCCTCCTTCTCTGGAGAGATTCCAAACCCACCTGGATATGGGTAAGCTGCTGAGGATGACCTTGCTTTAGCAGGAGGGTTAGACTGGGTGATCTCCAGAGGTCCACTCTAACCCTTTCCATGATTCTATGACCTGCAGCCCTTCTCCTGCATGACTTTGCTCAAGCAGAGGAAAGCATAAAAGGTGTGATGGTTTGGGTGTTACTTTGGAAAATCACCCAGGCTAGACTCAGCCACTGGGAACTGAATGGCTGAAGCTATACTCACAGCTTAGCACAACATACAAGCAGGTATTTACAATCTATACAGCTGTAGACAGGAATAGCCAAGTTAAAAGGCAATACAGAAACACAACAGCCCTCCCAGAAAGCAGAGTCCCCAGGAGGGGCTCCCAACCACCCTTCCACCTTCTCCCACCCCTCTCCTTTACCCCAGACTTTGCCTTATGCTCAAGGTAGATTGGAGGCTCAGCCAGGGGGGTTAGGAAGCAGCAGGATTAGTCACACAGATGACAGGTTAGGTTAGAGAGGAGTTCATGCAGCCCAGAAGACAGAGAGGGACTTCCTTGTCTGTGTTTGTGTTCATGTTCTTCTCCATCTCAGCAAGCCTATGAGTGCAACAGCCATCACCACTGTTTCCTTTTCACAGCCTAGCATCTAATTCTTCTCACCAAAACATCCCAGCTAGGCTCAAACTAGCACAAAAGGCAACCTCTAGGGGTGCAGCAAGGGGCATTGTTCCCAACAGATGATTCAGACAGGAACTTGGAAGCAGTCAAGGTGAGATTTTGGGGGTTTATGCTTTGTGTGTTGTGTCTTTAGAGGAAACTGCTGTGTTTGTCAATTTAAACTGCTGCCAAAGCCAGGGCTGCTGTTGAATTAGGCACTAATAACAACTGATGCTGAAGTCTAAGCAAATGGAGTGAGTCATAATGCTGTCAGGACTTGAAGACAACTTGCTGCTCCTTGTCTCTTTCCTTCTTTACTGCTGCTCTCCCTTGTTACATTCTGGTTTCTAAGACTCATTATTTCCATTTGGGTTTTGAAGTGCACTTCAGAAAACCAAACATACCCAAAAAACCTCAACCCAAAACCCACCCAAACCTGACAAGTTTCCAGAGAAGGAAGTTACAGAACAAAAAGTTCTAATTGCTGAGAGTGGTTTGTGAACCTACATTGGAATTTAGCTCCATTCACAGCTTGCCTTTTTTATTGTAATCTGTTCTGAGTTTGGAACTCAATGCAAAGCCAAAAATGCAGCCAGGCTCTGTTCTGATGAGCTCTAAATGAGCTCTGATGCATTCCCTAGAAATGCTACCTTTCCTTTTTGGCAGGATTTGCTTCATAGCTTCCAAATTTGGAAAGCAATAAGTTTTTAGATCACAGAATCATAGAATTAGGGTTGAAAGGGACCACAAGGATCAGACAGTTCCAACCCTCCCTGCCATGCCCAGGGACACCCTACCCTAGAGCAGGCTGCACACAGCCTCAGCCAGCCTGGCCTTAAACACCTCCAGCCATGGGGCCTCAACCACCTCCCTGGGCAACCCATTCCAGCCTCTCACCACTCTCATCACCAACAACTTCCTCCTGATGTTTATCCAGCTTTGCTCCATCCCCCCCAGTCCTGGCACTCCCTCACAGCCTCAAAAGTCCCTCCCCAGCTTTCTTGTAGGCCCCTTTCAGATCCTGGCAGGCCACAAGCAGGTCACCTGGGAGCCTCCTCTGCTCCAGCCTGCACAGTCCCAACTCTTTCAGTCTGTGCTCACAGCAGAGCTGCTGCAGCCCTCTGAGCATCCTCCTGGCCCTGCTCTGGGCACACTCCGACAGCTCTCTTGTCCCAGGGCCTCCAGAGCTGGATGCAGTACTCCAGGTGGGGTCTCACTAGAGTGGAGCAGAGGGGGAGAATCCCCTCCCTGGCCCTGCTGGCCACACTTCTGCTGCTGCAGCCCAGGCTCTGCTTGGCTTTCTGGGCTGCAAGTGCACACTGCTTCTAAACAGTCCCTGCACAGCCTTCCTGTAAATCCAGAAGATGCAGCAATAAGGTTTCTCTGTAGCCTTCTCCAGATTGAACATCTCCATCTCTCTCAGCCTGTCTTTGTAGGAGAGATCATAGAATCAGCCAGGTTGGAAGAGACCTCCAAGCTCATCCAGTCCAACCTAGCACCCAGCCCTATCCAATCAACCAGACCATGGCACTAAGTGCCCATCCAGGCTTTGCTTGAACACCTCCACCTCCTCCCTGGGCTGCCCATTCCAGTGCCAATCACTCTCTCTGGGAAGAATTTCTCAATATCAATTCAGGCTGGGGGATGATGAGATTGAGAGCAGCCCTGCAGAAAAGGAATTGGAGGTGCTGGTGGTTTACAAGCTGGACAACAGCCAGCACTGGGCACTTGGAGCCCAGAAGGCCAATGGCAGCCTGGGCTGCATCAAAAGCAGCCAGAGATGGAGAGAGGATCCTGCCCCTCTGCTCTGCTGAGATCTCACCTGCAGTGCTGCATCCAGCTTTGGCATCCTAAAGACAAGCAGGACATGGACCTGTTGGAGCAGGTCCAGAGAAAGGCCATGAAAATGATCAAGGGCTGGAGCATCTCAGCTGCAGGGACAGGCTGAGGGAGCTGGGGTTGTTCAGTCTGGAGAAGAGAAGGCTCTAGGGAGACCTAATTGTGCTCTTTCAGTAACTGAAGAGGAGCTACAAGAGAGCTCAGTGAGATCTGTTTACAGAGGCCTGTAGCAGCAGGGCAGGAGGCAATGGTTTTAAACAGAATCAGAATTAACCAGCTTGGAAAAGACCTTCAAGATCATTGAGTTCAAGGCAAGGTTGGATGTGGCACTTGGTGCCATGGTCTAGCCTTGAGCTCTGTGGTAAAGGGTTGGACTTGATGATCTGTGAGGTCTCTTCCAACCCTGATGATACTGTGATACTGTGAGTCCAACCTATCACTTAACACCTTCTAATTAACTAAACCCTGGCACTAAGTGCCTCATCCAGCCTCCTCTTAAACACCTCCAGGGGTGGGGACTCCACCACCTCCTCAGGCAGCCCATTCCAGTGCCAGTCACTCTTACTGGAAAGAGCTTCTTCCAGACATCCAGCCTAGACCTGCCCTGGCACAGCTTGAGGCTGTGTCCTCGTGTTCTGTTAGCGGTTGCCTGGGAGAAGAGGCCAACCCCTGCCTGGCTGCTGCCTCCTTTCAGTAGTTACAGAGAGCATCTGGAACAGGAGAGATTTAGATTGGACATTAGGAAGAAGTTCTTTACTCTGAGTTTGGAACAGGTTGCCCAGGGAGGTGCTGGAGGCCCCATCCCTCAAGACATTCAACTTCAGGCTTGACAGGGCTCTGAGCAACCTGCTCTAGGCAGGGATGTCCCTGCTGACTGCAAGGCAGTTGGACTAATGACCTTTAAATGTCCTTTCAGGCAGGTTTTGATCCATAATGGGAATTTTAGCATTACTTTTAGTACTTGAAGGAATCTCTGTGATTCCATGGTCTCTGTTTTGAGAGCTTTTTATGCTGAATTCACAGCAAGCACCAGGGAGGTAACAGCACAAGAAGAGAGCAGGAGGCACATCACTGCCTGGTCCTTTGTGCTGGTGGTGCAGTGGAGTCTCCCAGAGCAAGACAAAGTGCACAGGTGCCACAGAGCTGCTCTCAAAAACATGTCCTCTGCTGCAGCTCAGGGGTTTGTAGCCTGGGTCAGGCAGTTGAAAGAAATGAAATAGAAGTGGCTGCTTCAGCAGGAAAAGTTATTAGTGTGCCCTTGAATGGCAAGGGTCATATTTGGAGGCAAAAAGCTGAGATGAGACTTTTTCCATTTGATGATTTTTGTCTGTGGAGAAAGTCCTTTTAATCTCAATTTAATGAAAGCCAGCTCGAGATGAGTGAGTGGCTGCAAGTGCTGGGGAGAGGCAGGAGGAAAGCTTCAAGTGGGCTCCAAAGCAAGATGCATCTCATCTCTGGAGCAGGCAGGGTTTGGAACAGGGCTGGCTAAGCATCATGTGCTTGTTTGTTTCTGAGGGTGTGGTGGTTTGTTTGGATAAATGGCTTGGGAAAGGCTTTGTGTAGATCATGGAAAGGTCTGGGCCAGAAGGGACCTCCAGAGCTCATCCAGTCCTGCCCCCCTGCAGTCAGCAGGGACATCCCCACTAGCCCAGGTCACCAAGGAAGGGCTCTCAACCACCTCCCTGGGCAATGTGTTCCAGTGCCCCACCACCCTAAGAGGAAAGAACTCGTTCCTAACATCCACTCTAAATCTGCCCTCTCAAGCTTGAACCCATTGCCCCTTGTCTTGCTACTGCAGGCCTTTGTAAACAGCTTCCTCCATCCTTCCTGTAGGTGCCCTTTAGGTACTGGCTGCCTGCTGTTAGGTCCCCCCAGAGCTTCCTTCTCTCCAGACCGAACACCCCCAGCTCCATCAGCCTGTCCTCAGAGCAGAGCTGCTCCAACCCTCTGATCAATTTCGTGTCTCTCCTCTGCACTTGCTCCATCAGCTCCATGTCCTTCCTATAATGAGGGCTCCAGACCTGGATACAGTACTCCAGGTGAGGATCACAGCTCACAGGTTGTCAGAGGTTCAAAGGAACCCAAAGAGATCATTGAGACCAACCTCCCTGCCAGAGCTGGACCACACAATCTAGCTCAGGGCACACAGGAACACATCCAGAGAGGCTTGGAAAGAATCCACAGAAGGAGACTCCACAACCTCTCTGGGCAGCCTGTGCCAGGGCTCTGGGACCCTTCCAGTCAAGGAGTTCCCCCTTGTGTTGAGCTGGAACCTCCTGTGCTGCAGCTTCCACCCATTGCTGCTTGTCCTATCCCAGGGAGCAGTGAGCAGAGCCTGTCCCCCCCCTCCTGACCCCCAGCCCTCAGATAGTTATAAACATTGATTCAATCCCCTCTCAGTCTTCTCTTCTCCAGACTAAGCAGCCCCAGGTCCCTCAGCCTCTCCTCATCAGGCAGTGCTCCAGTCCCCTCATCATCCTCGTAGTAATGGGACACTCCAGTTGATAAGGATAGCCAGAGGCAATCAAAAAGGGAGGACAAATGTAGTCAGACTTCATGCCCATGGAACTGCTCTCTGCCTGTCTCACCAGATGTGAGGTGGTGCTCCCTGTGCTGCCTTCAACCTCCGCAGGATGCCTGGCACTGGCTTTTTGAATGCCTGCTTCTCTGAGCATTCACAGAACCACAGAATGGTCTAGGTTGGAAGGGACCTCAAGGATCATCCAGTTCCAACCCTCTGCCATAGGCAGGGACACCTCCCACTAAAACAGATTGCTCAAGGCCTCATAGAATCATAGAATCAAGCAGGTTGGAAGAGACCTCCAAGATCATCCAGTCCAACCTAGCACCCAGCCCTAGCCAGTCAACCAGACCATGGCACCAAGTGCCTCATCCAGGCTTTTCTTGAAGACCCCCAGGGACGGTGCCTCCACCACCTCCCTGGGCAGCCCATTCCAGTGCCAATCACTCTCTCTGTGAAGAACTTCTTCCTAATATCCAGCCTATACCTACCCTGGCACAACTTGAGACTGTGTCCCCTTGTTCTATTGCTGGTTGCCTGGGAGAAGAGGCCACCCCCCACCTGGCTACAATGCCCCTTCAGGTAGTTGTAGACAGTAATAAGATCACCCCTGAGCCTCCTCTTCTCCAGGCTGGCCTTAAACATCTCCAGGGAGGAAGCAGCCACAACCTCCCTGCACAACCTGTGCCAGTGTCTCACCACCCTCACTGCAAAGAACTTCCTTCTAACACCTAGTCTAAATCTTCTCTCTTCCAGTTTAAACCCATTTCTCCTCATTCTGTCATTACAAGACCTTGTCAGCAGTCCCTCTCCAGCCTCCCTGTAGGCCCCTTTCAGATACTGAAAAGCCACTATAAGGTCTCCTCAAATCCTTCTCTTCTCCAGGCTGCAGAGCCCCAACTCTCTCAGCCTGTGCTCATAGCAGAGCTGCTCCAGCCCTCTGAGCATCTTTGTGGCCCTAATTCATTCATACTGCTCCTGAGATATCCCCAGCCAGAGCAATGTGGACTAGGAGGGAATGGATGGGCATGAAGGTGGGAGGTGGATGCCAGTGCGTGGAGTGCAGCCCAGTCTGGGGAGCCTTGGAAAACAGCAGCTCTGACTAAGAGACCCATTTCTACAGCCAGAGCCTGTTTTGTTTGCTGTTCCAGGCTTCAGCTGGAAAAAAAAGTAGAAATGTTCTCCCTGGAAATGTCTGATTAGAATATAATCACCATTTTCATTCTTCTTGGTGCTTTTTGAAGCTCTCAGTTACAGGCAATGGTAATTGCTTTCTGTGTGCTAGAAGAGAATATCTGACTAGGTGTGTTCATAGCTATGCATAGATATAAATAAATGAAAACATTAATTATTACCTTTTTTTTTTTATCAACATGCTTCACTAGGGGGGAAAAAATATCCTTATGAGCTCTTCTTAGGGCTCTTTAATAGCTTATTCAGGTGACAATCTGTCTGAAACCAGCGTTGTGAGATTGTGTCACTGCCACTGCTGTTACTTCTAATTGGCAAATCAAGGACAAGAGGAGGCAGGGAGGGAAGAGATGAGGATTGTGCTGCTGTTATTAAAATGCAGTCTCCAAATTAGAATCATAGAATCAAGGAGGTTGGAAGAGAGCTCCAAGCTCAGACAGCCCAACCTAGCACCCAGCCTGAGCCAATCAACCAGACATTGGCACTAAGTGCCTCAGCCAGGCTTGGCTTCAACACCTCCAGGGATGGCAACTCCACCACCTCCCTGGGCAGCCCATTCCAATGCCAATCACTCTCTCTGCCAGGAACTGCCTCCTAACATCCAGCCTAGACCTCTCCTAGCACAGCTTGAGGCTGTGTCCCCTTCTTCTGTTGCAGGCTGCCTGGCAGCAGAGCCCAACCCCACCTGGCTACAGCCTCCCTGCAGGTAGTTGTAGACAGCAATGAGCTCTGCCCTGAGCCTCCTCCAGGCTGCACACCCCCAGCTGAGTGAAATCAGAGTGGGTTGGGTTGGGAAGGACCTTAAAGATCATCTAGTCCCAACCCACCTCTCATGGGCAGGGACACCTTTCACTAGTTCAGGTTGCTCAAGGCTGTGTCTACCTGATCTGGTGTAACCTTCGGGAGGAGGCATCCACAACCTCCTTGAGCAACTTGTTCCAGTCTCACCACTCTCACTCTAATGTATTTGTTCCTAACCTCCAGTCTAAATCTGCCCTTCTCAAGCTTCAATCCGTTCTATTACTGCAAGCCCTTGTAAAAGATTCCTTCCTACCTCTCCTGTAGCCCACTTCAGGTACTGGAAGGCAGCTCTGAGATCTTCATGGAGCCTTCTCCAGCCTGAACATCTCAAACTCTCTCAGCCTGTACCCATAAGAGAGGTTTTCCAGCCCTCTGATCATCCCTTTAGCCTCCTCTGAACTCACTCCAACAGTCCCATGTCCTTCTTGTGCTTGTGCCTCTAGTGAGGCTTGCAGTGCCTCTTGGAGGCATTTCAGGGCATCATTATTCTGCAAAGCTTTTCTGTTTATTTACCTTCTTCTTGAGGAGTAAATGAATTACTGATTTCACAAAGGGGTGTAACTTGAACATAGGACCAAATGGCTATTAGGTGATCTTAAACAACAGCTTTGCATTTGAGGAACTTGGAAATGAAAAAAAAAAAACAACCTTAAAATCCATTGAATATTCAGTGAGACTTTTCCCTGTGACAGCATGAGAGGAGGCACAGGGGTGTGGTAAGCACCAAAACATCAAACAAACAGTAGGAATAAATTCTTTCCAGTGAGTGGGGTGAGACACTGGAACAGGTTGCCCAGGGAGATGGTGGATGCCTCCTCCCTGGAGGTGTTCAAGGCCAGGTTGGATGAGGCCTTGAGAGGCAGGGAGGTTCAAGTAGGTGATGTCTAAAGCTTCATCCAATCAAAGCCATTCTATGGTTGGTGATTCTGTGATTCTATTTGTCTTATCATAGAATCAAGCAGGTTGGAAGAGACCTCCAAGCTCATCCACTCCAACCTAGCACCCAGCCCTGCCCAGTGAACTAGACCATGGCACTAAGTGCCCCAACCAGGCTTTTGAATCACAGAATCATAGAATCAATGAAGTTGAAAGAGACCTCCAAGCTCATTCAGTCCAACCTAGCACCCAGCCCTATCCAATCAACCAGACCATGGCACTAAGTGCCCCAACCAGGCTTTTGAATCACAGAATCAATGAGGTTGAAAGAGACCTCCAAGATCATCCAGTCCAACCCAGCCCTGTCCAATCAGCCAGACCATGGCACTAAGTGCCTCATCCAGGCTTTGCTTCAACACCTCCAGGGACAGAGACTCCACCACCTCCCTGGGCAGCCCATTCCAATGCCAATCACTCTCTCTGCCAACAACTTCCTCCTAACATCCAGCCTAGACCTGCCCTGGCACAACTTGACACAACCTGTTCTAGTGGAAAGTGTCCCTGTCCATAGAGGGGAGGGGGTTGGGTCTAGATGAGCTTTAAGATCCCTTCCAACCTAAACCATTGTGTGAATCTGTGACCAAAGACTGTCCTGTCAGATCCACACACAGAAGTCTAACTGTGTGTTTCTGCCACCATATTCTGCACATTTCATGCCAAATCACAGAATCAAGCAGGCTGGAAGAGACCTCCAATCTCATCCAGTCCAACCTAGCACCCAGCCCTGTCCAGTCAACCAGACCATGGCACTAAGTGCCTCCTCCAGGCTTTTCTGGATTCAAATAAATATTAGTTCCTAAACTTTGCCATAAAAAAAACCCCAGTGAGTGGAGTCTGTGATCTGTTCAGAGGTGTTTTGGTTTGCTTTGACCCAAAGACTTTAGATGGAGCTCCTGCAGCTAAGCTGCAGAGCATTTTGGGAAGTGACTGTTCTCATTGACTTCCAGCAGAGTTTAATTCACTTGAGAGCTCTGCCTGTTCAGAAAAGCAGAGCTTTTATTGCATGTCAGGTTTCCTTAAGGGTTAGCCTTCAACACTTGGCAATATGCCTGTGTTGCCCAACTCTCGATTCAGCTTCTCTCTTCAAACTTTATTGGAGGTCTTTGATGAGTGCAAGGTAGAGGCTGACCTTTAACAGACTTCTCAGCTTGTCTTTCTTGTCCACCAACCTGTTCTTCTTACAGGCCCCAGCCATAGTTCAAGTCCTTGTGTGTTATTTGCTACATGGCAAAAGCAGAATCATGGAATGCCAGGGGCTGGAAAGGACCTCCAAAGCTCAGCCAGTCCAACCTCCCTGACAGAGCAGGAGCACCCAGAGCAGAGCACACAGGAACACAGCCAGGTAGGGCTTGAATATCTCCAGAGAGGAAGACTCCACAACCCCCCTGGGCAGCCTGTGCCAGGCTTCTGTCACCCTCACAGGGAAAAAATTCCTCCTCATGTTTAAATGAAGCTTCCTCTGCCTCAGCTTCCACCATTGCCCCTTGTGCTGTCAGCAGACATCACCCAGCAGAGCCTGGCTCCAGCCTCCTGGCACTCACCTGCACATCTTTATAGACATTGAAGAGGCCACCTCTCAGTCTCCTCTTCTCCCAGCAGCACAGCCCCAGCTCCCTCAGGCTTTCCTCCTAACAGAGCTGTTCCATTCCCTTCAGCATCTTCATGGCTCTGTGCTGGACTCTCTCAAGCAGTTCTATGTCCCTTTTGGCCTGAGAGGCCCAGAACTGGACACAGTACTCCAGATGCAGCCTCAGCAGGGCAGAGTAGAGGGGCTGGAGAACCTCTCTTGACCTACTGACCACAGCCCTTCTGATACACCCCAGAATGGCATTGGCCCTCCTGGCCACCAGAGCACACTGCTGGCCCCCAGATCCTTTTCCCTTCCAAACATATACCTTGATCCATCCCCCCCCTGTTACATGGCCTAGCAGATGTGGTTCAGATGGGCTTCAGCCTGGAAAAGAGAAGGTTCTGGAGGGATCTTAGAGCTGCCTTCCACTACCTGAGGGGATCCTACAGGAAGGCTGGAGAGGGACTTCTCATAATGGTGTCTAGCAACAGGACAAGGGGGAAGAGTTTGAAGCCGAGGGAGCATGGGGTTAGACTGGATCTTAGGAAGAAGTTCTTCAGTATGAAGGTGGTGAGACTCTGGAACAGGTAGCCCAAGGAGATTGTGGATTTCCCCTCTGGAGGGGTGCTCAAGGCCAGGTTGGATGAGGCCTTGAGCAACCTGGTTTAGTTGAGAGACATCGCAGCCCATGGCAAGGAGGTTGGAAGTGATGATCTCTAACATCCTTCCTGATGGTCTCATCTCTTTTACACTCTAAGGAACCTAGGAAAACGTCTCAGACTGGGCTTTCAGACTGAGACAGGCTGTGGACAGAGTGGCTGAGAGCAGTCAGGCAGAGAAGGACCTGGAGGTACTGGTGGAGAGTAGCTGAAGCTGAGGCAGCAGTGCCCAGGTGGGCAGCAGAGCCAATGGCATCCTGGGCTGGCTCAGGAGCAATATGGGCAGCAGGACAAGGGAGGTTCTTCTGCCCCTGTGCTCAGCACTGCTCAGGCCACCCCTGGAGTGCTGTGTCCAGTTCTGGGCTCCTCAATTCAAGAGAGATGTTGAGGTGCTCGAAGGTGTTTGGAGAAGGGCAGCAAGGCTGGGGAGGGGCCTGGAGCACAGCCCTGTGAGGAGAGGCTGAGGGAGCTGGGGGTGTGCAGCCTGCAGCAGAGGAGGCTCAGGGCAGAGCTCATTGCTGCCTGCAGCTGCCTGCAGGGAGGCTGTAGCCAGGTGGGGTTGGGCTCTGCTGCCAGGCACCCAGCAACAGAAGAAGTGGACACAGCCTGAAGCTGTGCTAGGGCAGGTCTAGGCTGGATGTGAGGAGGAAGTTGTTGGCAGAGAGAGTGATTGGCATTGGAATGGGCTGCTCAAGGAGGTGGTAGAGTCTGTGTGGCTGGAGGTGTTGAAGCCAAGCCTGGCTGGGGCACTTAGTGCCATGGTCTGGTTGGTTGGCCAGGGCTGGGTGCTAGGTTGGGCTGGCTGAGCTTGGAGCTCTCTGCCAACCTGGCTGATTCTGTGATTCTCTGGCTCAGTCTGGCACCTGTGGACAGTGGCTGTCCTGGAATTATTTTGCAGTGTCTGTAAAAACATAAGGAAAAAATAATAATTATGTGATGCAGACTGATCTAACTTGGAGCAGTTTCTGAAGGGATCTTCTCCCCCACTGGAGAGCTTCTTGGCATTCAGAGATTAGAAACAAATGCAAAACACCTCAGTAGACATTGAGGTTTCAGATATCCCTAAAAATCTTGCTGTACAAATCAATTCTTTCTATTCCAGTATCTTGAAGGGGCCTCAGCTGAGCTTAGGCTGCCACTTCACTGGGAGCCATCTGCATGTGTTGTGACAGCCTCTCTCCTCGTGATTGTATCTCACTTTTACCTGAGCTGTAAAAGGAGAGAGCAAAGGTAGATAGCAGGGAAATAACTTGTCAAGATGCTTAGGGGAAGAAGCAAGACAGTTTCTCACCCTTTCTGTACCCTAGCCCAGGAATGTCCTCACTGTGACCTCCAAGCATCTGTCTTAAGCATCCCTGCACAGGAATGTAGACTATTGCAGGCCTGAAAGGACTTTTGGAAGACAGAAGTCCACTTGTAACTCAAAGCTGGCCAAGCTTCACAGGAGGATTGGCTTCCCCAGGAACTTGGCCAGTTAAAGCTAGAGAACAGAAGGTGCACAGCCCCTCATGGTCACAGAATCACAGTGTCACAGAATTTCTTAGATTGGAAAAGGCTTTCAAGAGCATCAACTCCAATCATCAGTTTCACACTGACAAGTCCTTGACTAATCCAAATCCTAGAACCTTAGAGGTTGGAAGGGATGTCCAGAGGTCATTGGCTCCACACACACCTCCCCTGCCAAGCAAGATTGCACAGGAATGCAATCAACCAGACCATGGCACTAAGTGCCTCAGCCAGGCTTGGCTTCAACACCTCCAGCCACACAGACTCCACCACCTCCCTGGGCAGCCCATTCCAATGCCAATCACTCTCTCTGAGAAGAACATCCAGCCTAGACCTGCCCTGGCACAGCTTGAGACTGTGTCCCCTTGTTCTGTTGCTGGCTGCATGGCAGCAGAGCCCAACCCCACCTGGCTACAGCCTCCTTGTAGGTAGTTGTAGACAGCAATGAGCTCTGTTCTGAGCCTCCTCTTCTGCAGGCTTCCAAATGAGAAACCACTTCTCCAGCTCCTTGGCTGTTGTGTCCTGATGGGAAACGTTCCAGGAGCTGGCCAGAGTTGAAGCAGTGATACTCCACAGATGATGTTGCCTACAATGTCAAGATGAGCAGCTGTTAGAGGTGCTCCAGCCCTCTGACCATCTCCTCTTAGAGAGCCACTGCACAGTGCTTTTCCTGCACATGTAGCAGGGTTTTCATATCCATTCCAGCAGAGGCTGAAGGCTGCCCGTGGCTATCAGAGGGTTTGCTGGTGACAGCTTCAGAGCCACAGTGGTGGCTCAGGCTTTCAGCAGTCATGCTTGCTTTGGGTTGCAATGTACTTCAAAGGACAAATGGCTTCCCAGAAGAGGGGATTTTGAACTCTGCCAGAGAAAATAAGCAGATGGCAAAGTCAGTGGCAAAATTATGACAGAGCTGCCCTGGTCTCCCACCAGCTGGTTTGGACCTTGGTTTAACATTTCAAACTTGCTCACACCAATGCCAGCTGCAGCAGATTTGGTGCAGGGAAGGGGAACGTGTTGGGCAGAAGCATGCAGTAGCCCACAGGTGAGGAGCTGTCCTTGGTAAAATGGGCAGGTGCATTATCCCCTCTAAAGCAAGGGCCTGGTGACAGCTAGGATCCAGATTTCACTTCCCCTTTGTGAGCTTCCCACAGTCACAGGCTCACAGGATATTAGGGGCTGGAAGGGACTCAAGGAGATCATCCAGTCCAACCCCTCTGCCAGAGCAGGACCACACAATCTAGCTCAGGGCACACAGGAACACATCACAGTCTCACAGTATCACAGCATCACAGTATTATCAGGGTTGGAAGAGACCTCACAGATCATCAAGTCCAACCCTTTAGCACAGAGCTCAAGGCCAGACCATGGCACCAAGTGCCACGTCCAGTCCTGCCTTGAACAGCTCCAGGGACGGCGACTCCACCACCTCCCCGGGCAGCCCATTCCAGTGTCCAATGACTCTCTCAGGGAAGAACTTTCTCCTCACCTCCAGCCTAAATCTCCCCTGGCACAGCCTGAGGCTGTGTCCTCTTGTTCTGGTGCTGGCCACCTGAGAGAAGAGAGCAACCTCCTCCTGGCCACAACCTCCCCTCAGGTAGTTGCAGACAGCAATAAGGTCACCCCTGAGCCTCCTCTTCTCCAGGCTAACCAATCCCAGCTCCCTCAGCCTCTCCTCATAGGAGGAGACAGGCCTGGAAAGTCTACACAGAAGGAGACTCCACAGCCTCTCTGGGCAGCCTGTGCCAGGGCTCTGGGACCCTTACAGCAAAGAAGTTCCCCCTTGTGTTGAGCTGGAACCTCCTGTGCTGCAGCTTCCATCCACTGCTGCTTGTCCTATTCCAGGGAGCAGTGAGCAGAGCCTGTCCCCCCCTCCTGACCCCCAGCCCTCAGATGTTTATAAACATTGATTAAATCCCCTCTCAGTCTTCTCTTTTCCAGACTAAGCAGCCCCAGGTCCCTCAGCCTCTCCTCACCAGGCAATGCTCCAGTCCCCTCATCATCCTCATAGCCCTCTGCTGGGCTCTCTCCAGCAGATCCCTGTCCCTCTGAAACTGGGGAGCCCAAAACTGAAGGCAGTGCTCAAGATGAGGTCTCAGCAGGGCAGAGTAGAGGGGAAGGAGAACCTTTCAGTCATTCCTAAAGTGTCAGTCAGGTGCCTGTGGCAGCCCAGAATTGTTCTTGGCTTTGGCAGGACAAAGAAACAGGTTTTGTGCTGGGTCCCTACAGCTCTTACAGACATCACTTCTGAGCATTTCCTCCTGCCCAAGCTGTGGTCAGCTGAAATCCTGCAGTAAGAGTCACAATGGGGCATTTTGCAAAGGAACCTGTGGTTTGGACACATCCAGCTCCCTCTGCCACAGTGCCAGCTGGGTGCCAGATCAGGCTGGAAATGGGCAGGCAGCTTGCAAACCCCTCCTAAGAAGAACAAGGTCTAAAACTAAGGCAGACAACCTCGATTAAACCTGACAGATTGTTTCAGTGCTGTTGCTCAGAATCCTTTCTAGGCTTAGGAGACATCAGCCTGCCTTTGAGCACGAGGGCACAGAGCACTTCTTTGCATAGAAGCACAGAATTGCCAGGGCAGGAAGGGACCTCAGGGATCATCCAGTTCCAATCCCCCTGCCATGGGCACAGACACCTCACACTAGATCAGGTTGCTCAGAGCCACATCCAGCCTGGCCTTAAAGATGGATGAAGCTTCCACCACCTCCCTGGGCAACCTGTTCCAGTGTCTCAACACCCTCATGCTGAAGAACTTCTTCCTAACATCTAATCTGAATCTACCCACTTCAAGTTTTGATCTGTTTTCCCCAGTCCTATCTGACACCCTAAAAAGTCCCTCCTCAGCTTTCTTGCAGCCCACTTCACATACTACAAGGCCACAATAAGGTCTCCTCAGAGCCTTTTCCCCTCCAGACTAAACAGCCCCAACTCTTTTAGTCTGTCTTCAGAGCAGAGCAGCTCCAGCCCTCTGATCATGCTTATGGCTCTTCTCTGGACACATTCCAGCACCTCCAGGTCTTCCCTGTAATAGAGGCTCCAGAACTGGATGCAGAACTGAGGGTGGGGTCTCAGCAGAGTGGGGCAGAGAGGGAGAATCACCTCCCTCGACCTGCTGCGTGTGTGTGCTACAGGTATGTGTCAGTACATACTCACAGGCAGGCACAGCAAATAGTGCACACACAGAGCTCCTGAGTATGCTTCCTCACTCTGTATTTACATGCTCTGCTTTTAAACTCATTAGTTGCTCTTTTTTGTTGTCTTGATGA
The DNA here is from genome assembly GCF_015220805.1 of Pogoniulus pusillus. Classification (NCBI taxonomy): domain Eukaryota; kingdom Metazoa; phylum Chordata; class Aves; order Piciformes; family Lybiidae; genus Pogoniulus; species Pogoniulus pusillus. The sequence continues at coordinate 4,464,820 of NC_087290.1, read as the reverse complement.
GTTTCTCAAGCAGTTTTCTGCAGAGAGGATAGGCTGAGTCACATTCCCTCTATGAACATCCCTGGGGGACCTGGGCTTCATTCCAGTGCCTTCCCTGGCAGGCTCTGATAAGAGGATAGCTCTAGTTTCACATCACAGACTCATAGACTCATAGCCAGATTGGAAGAGACCTCTAACATCATCCAGTCCAACCTAGCACCCAGCCCTGGCCAATCAACCAGACCATGGCACTAAGTGCCCCAGCCAGGCTTGGCTTCAACACCTCCAGCCACACAGACTCCACCACCTCCCTGGGCAGCCCATTCCAATGCCAATCACTCTCTCTGACAACAACTTCCTCCTAACATCCAGCCTAGACATCCCCTGGCACAGCTTCAGGCTGTGTCCCCTTGTTCTGTTGCTGCTTTCCTGGCAGCAGAGCCCAACCCCACCTGGCTATAGCCTCCCTGCAGGCAGCTGTAGCCAACAACGAGGTCTGCCCTGAGCCTCCTCTTCTGCAGGCTGCACCCCCCCAGCTCCCTCAGCCTCTCCTCACAAGGCTCTGCTCCAGGCCCCTCCCCAGCCTTGCTGCCCTTCTCCAAACACCTTCCAGCATCTCAACGTCTCTCTTGACTGGAGGAGCCCAGAACTGGACACAGCACTCAAGGTGTAGCCTGAGCAGTGCTGAGCACAGGGGCAGCAGAACTTCCCTTGTCCTGCTGCCCACACTGCTCCTGAGCCAGCCCAGGATGCCATTGGCTCTGCTGCCCACCTGGGCACACTGCTGGCTGTTGTTGTGATGTGCTGGGGTTAAGAGGACTGGCAAGAGCTTGGTGGAGCTGGGATGCTGTCAGCTCAGGAGCTGCTCTATCACACACCTGTCCCCCTCTCTCTCTTTCTTTGCATAAATAATTCTGTTTCAAAACAGCTTCTTATGGTTAAAAAAAAAAAAAGGATACATGGCACCTTTCCTCCTCCTGCCACTCCCCACATGGAGACATCTTAGTCTGAAGAGCTGTCTATGGATCATTTTCTCTAAAGGCTTTTTTTTTCTTTGCATGAAAAATAGATCAAAACTCTGTTGCTCTATTTATGCTGGTTTATTTTTACAGCTTTGACAGAAATGGTAAGAGGAAAATGAGATCAAGATTACAACCCCAAGCAGTGCTGGGGACAGAGCAGCTGAGAGCAGCCAGGCAGAGAGGAATCCAAGGGTACTGGTAGAGAGTAGCTGAATATGAGGCAGCAATGTGCCCAGGTGGGCAGCAGAGCCAATGGCATCCTGGGCTGGCTCAGGAGCAGTGTGGGCAGCAGGACAAGGGAGGTTCTTCTTTCCTTGTACTCAGCACTGCTCAGGCCACCCCTTGAGTGCTGTGTCCAGTTCTGGGCTCCTCAATTCGAGAGAGATGTTGAGGTGCTGGAAGGTGTTTGGAGAAGGGCAGCAAGGCTGGGGAGGGGCCTGGAGCACAGCCCTGTGAGGAGAGGCTGAGGGAGCTGGGGGGGTGCAGTCTGCAGCAGAGGAGGCTCAGGGCAGAGCTCATTGCTGGCTGCAGCTGCCTGCAGGGAGGCTGTAGCCAGGTGGGGTTGGGCTCTGCTGCCAGGCAAGCAGCAACAGAAGAAGGGGACACAGCCTCAAGCACTGAAATGACAAGAACAACTGTGAACAGTTTTGGAGCCCACAACAGCTCTGAAACCTCCCAATTCAAGGAGGACATGGAAGTGCTGGAGCAAGTCCAAATTCGGCCACCAAGATGCTCAGAGGGCTGCAGCATCTCTGCTGTGATGATAGGCTGCAAGAGTTGGGGCTCTTCAGACTGGAGAAGAGAAGGCTTCCAGGAGCCCTTGGAGTGGCCTTCCAGGATCTGAAGGGGGCTACAAGAGAGCTGGGGAGGGACTATTGACAAGGTCTTGTAATAATAGGATGAGGAGGAATGGATTTAAACAGAGGGGAGATTGAAACTGGATGTTAGGAAGAAGTTGTTTGCAGTGAGGGTGGTGAGAGACTTGCACAGGTTGCCCAGGGAGGTTGTGGAGCACAGAATCACCCAATGTGATCTTTGATCACATTGGGTGATTCTGTGCTCCACAACCTCCCTGGTGGTGTTCAAGGTCAGGTTAGATGAGGCCTTGAGCAACCTGTTCTAGTGGGAGGTGTCCCTGCCTATGGCAGGGGTGTTGGAGCTGGCTGAGGTTTGAAGTCCTTTCCAGCCTAAACCATTCTCTGATGGTATGACAAAGCTCCAGTTCCTCTGGTTGCTCTTGTTGGAAGTTGCAGCAATTAAAGTATCAGTCCCACTGCACTGAGAAGTGAAATGCTTCTCTTGAGCAGTTTCCCCAGGCCAGGAGCATAAGGACCCTCTTCTCCCAAGGAATAAGCAATATGAAGAGAGGAAAGGACTTAAAATTGCACCAGGGGAGGTGTAGGTTGGATATTAGGAAACATTTGTCTCCTGCAAGAGTGGTCAGGCACTGGATCAGGCTGCCCAGGTAGGTGGTGGAGTCCCCATCCCTGGAGGAGTTAAAATAAGATGTAGGCATGGCAGCTGGGGATGTGGTTCCATGGGAATGGTGGTGTTGGATTGACAATTGGAGCTGATCCAACCTCAGTGATGCTGAGATTCTGTGATGCAGCAGCACAAGCTTAGCCCTGGGGACATCCTCTCGTGGTGTCCTGCGGGGACATGGGATGGAGCCCAGGCACAGCAAGATCAGAAAGGATGAAAACTCCTTTAGGTGCTTAGCTGGAAATGTAGCTGTGCAAGTTGCTGCTTCTGACAAAGGGAACGATTTGGTGAGATACTGTCTCTGCAAACTGTATGGGGGAGCAAACAATCATTGCTTTGCCTTTCTTTTCCCCTCCTCCTGTTTCTCAGCTTTGCTGTTTAAGTCTTTGTTCTGATACGTTGCTTATTGCTGTGCTTGCCTTGGGTGATTGTGTTTCTCCCTTAACTTAGGAAGCTCCTTTTGAAACAAGGAGGGGGGGGGGCAGAGATAAAGCAAAGCTGTTAAATGGGAAATCTATTGCTAATTAAGGCATGGATTTGTTAATCACCTTAGGAATGGAGTTATCAGCTGAAAAAGCCTGGAGTTTGTGTAATGAAAGTTAGGAGCAGGGAGGGGAATTCCCTTCCCCCCCCACCACTGCCTCCTTCTGTCACAATACATTCCGAGATGAGAAGGTTACCTCTCAGACTCATCTTGACACCATTAGACATGATGTCTCTTTGCATTATCTGCAGGCAGACTCGAGCTGTCCTAGGATGCATTTCAGTCTGAATAGTTAAAATTTGGCAAAGTTAATAAGCAACTGAAGTCAGGATCCTCTAATGGGAGCTGCCAGTGCTCATCAGAGGTGTCACACCCACGCTCCAGCTAAGAACACCCTGGCCAGGACCCAAGGTAGTCACTGTCCTTTCTGATTTCATTTAGGTTATTGTTATTATTCCTGATATCCCAGGGATGAGAGGCAGCAGCAGCATTATATAAAATCATAGAATCAACCAGGTTGGAAGAGAGCTCCAAGCTCAGCCAGCCCAACCTAGCACCCAGCCCTGGCCAGTCAATCAGACCATGGCACTAAGTGCCCCAGCCAGTTTCTGCTTGAACACTTCCAGGGACAGTGACTCCACCACCTCCCTGGGCAGCCCATTCCAATGCCAATCACTCTCTCTGCCAACAACTTCCTCCTAACATCCAGCCTAGACCTGCCCTGGCACAGCTCCAGGCTGTGTCCCCTTCTTCTGTTGCTGCTTGCCTGGCAGCAGAGCCCAACCCCACCTGGCTACAACCTCCCTTCAGGCAGCTGCAGACAGCAATGAGGTCACTCCTAAGAGGTCACTTCCTCAGAGAAGGAGACTCCACAGCCTGTCTGGGCAGCCTGCACCAGGGCTCCAACACCCTCACACTGGAGAAGGTTCTCCTCCTGTTTTCACAACCACAGAATGTTAGGGGTTGAAAAGGACCTCCAGAGATCAGGTCCAATGTCCCTGCAAAGCAGGATCACCTAGGGCAGGTCACACAGGAATCATGGAATGGCATAGGATGGCAGGGGCTGGAAGGGACCTCCAAAGATCATCTGCTCCAGCCCCCTGCCAGAGCAGCATCACCCACAGCAGGTCACACAGGAACACAGCCAGACAGCTCTTGAATCTCCAGAGAGAGAGACTACACAGCCCCCCTGGGCAGCCTGTGCCAGGCTTCTGGCACCCTCACAGGGAAAAAATTCCTCCTCAGGTTCCCATGGAACCTCCTATGCATCCAGAAGGGTTTTGAATGTCTCCAGAGGACACTCCACAACCTCTCTGGGCAGCCTGCTCCAGGGCTCCAGCACCCTCTCCATAAAGATGTGTCTCCTTGGGTTGAGGTGGAACCTCCCAGGTTCTAGCTTGTACTTCTTGTTCCTTGTCCTGGGCATCACTGCCATGAGAGTGGCTCCTTCATCATCATTTGTAGACACTGATCAGACTCCCCTCAGCCTTCTCCTCTCCAGGCTAAACAGCCCCAGGTCTCTTAGTCTTTCTTCACAGGAGAGATGTTTAAGTGCCCCACTCATCCTTGTAGCTCTCTGTTCAGCTCTCTTTAGCAAGTGGTTTGGGCTCAATCTTCAAAGGTCCCTTCCAGTCTCTACCATTCTATAGTTGCATCCTCTCTGGCTGCTGGATTTGTTTTCTGTGTGTCTCTCTGGGATGTCTTACTGGAATTTAGTGTTACCTGGTTGTTTATAAACCCCTCTGTGTGTTTGATGACTCCTGTGAGTGTAGCCTGATGGAGAAGCTACTGAGTCACTGCCATTTACTGGAGGGGAATGCTTCTATTTTTACTTCTGTGCCTCTTTATGGGTGGATGAGTGGCAAGCTAATAGATGTGTTGAAATTTGAATGTCAGAAAACAAGGGAGAGACTTGAGACTTGCTCATCACATTTAGCCTGCTGTGTTACCTACTCACCTTGAGTCATAAAATCATAGAATCAAGCAGGTTGGAAGAGACCTCCAAGATTATCCAGGCCAACCTAGCACCCAGACCTGGCCAAACAACCAGACCATGGCACTAAATGCCCCAGCCAGGCTGCCCCAAGCATGCTGGAAGAGGACAGTTTAATGAGGTCACGATTATTACATTGTAAAAGTAATTATTCTGATCTCCAATCAGGGCAGAACCTAACAAATCCCCAGAGCTACAAAAAGAGCATCTTTTAAGACTTTATTCTTTAGTAGTAGTAGTAGTAGTAAGTTTTATTCAGTGTTGTGGTTGGCCCCAGCAGCCTTGGGAACACCCAAGGGCGATGCTCCTATTTCACTGAGACTGTGAACAACTAAAGACTTGAGCAGGCAAGAAACAGAAGCAGTTTCTGTCAGACTGTTGCCTTGGGAATATTCCTCTAAAAATATCCCTAGTTTTCTTTGGAGCTACCTTATGCACTTCTTAATTGCTTTGCCAGCCTGTGGCCTCTTGCAAAACTTCAAGCAGCTCTAGGGGACTTTGCTGGCCAGAGGCAAGTGTGATTGAGGCTGGACAAGGTCATGATCCTTGTCCTTGGTGATCAGCTCTGAATTAGCTCTGGTGGCATGAAATTAGAATCCTAGAACCATAGAATCAGTCGGGGTTGGAAGGGACCACAAGGATCATCTAGGAGGAAGTTGTTGGCAGAGAGAGTGATTGGCATTGGAATGGGCTGCCCAGGGAGGTGGTGGAGTCTGTGTGGCTGGAGGTGTTGAAGCCAAGCCTGGCTGGGGCACTTAGTGCCATGGTCTGGTTGACTGGCCAGGGCTGGGTGCTAGGTTGGACTGGATGATCTTGGAGGTCTCTTCCAACCTGCTTGATTCTATGATTCTATAGTTCCAACCCCCCTGCCTAAGCAGGTTCAACTAGAACAGAGTTCTCCAGAGGTCCCTTTCAGCCCCCACCATGCTGGGATCCTGTGGCTCTGTGATGGGATTGGTTTTGCTGCATGCTTATGCGCCAGTTAATAAAAAGGGGCTCTGGTGTGGCTTTTGATGTGGGCTCCCCATATTTCACAGCCACCTGAGTGAGAGCAGCCTGAGGAGCAGGATAAGGCCAAGGGAAGCTGTCTTCTGCTGTACTGCTCCTCACTTGAGTCACCCAAGCACGGGATGGGCACATGTCCCACGCTGGGTGGGCGAAGGCCACAGCTTAGGGAGGCAGAAGGGCAGCTGACAGCGCCGGGAGGCTGCTGGTGCTGCTGGGAGGTCAGGGCAATTTGGGGAGCACAGATGGGATAAAAGGTGGTGAGCCTGGAAGAGATCCCAGAAACACTGGGTGTTATAACAACTGTGCAAGATGATAATGCAGAGCAGACTGCAAAAGAGGCGAAGCTGGGACCATCAGGTCTGTTTGGCATACGTGTTTGGAGCGATTGCCCAGCGCCTGGTGTGGCCTGGCTACGTGTCTTTAATCTAAGATAAATAACTTCATGGTGAAGACAAAGGAGGGAAGACCTCAGGTACTGCAAGTCCATCTGCCAATCCCCTTTCCATCTGATAGAGAAGATCTCCAAAGACTTGATTAACTTGTAAACTGTGAGTTAAGGGAATCTTTTAACGGCATGTGGAGGAAAAATAATGAACAAATGTTTTGAAGTGGGAGAAATCTGTCCCTGCCATATGTTGGACTGAGTCATCCCTTCTGCAGGAGGAGGTCTTGCAATTGTTTCGACTCTTCCAGTTGCTAACACTTTTTATTTGGTAGCAACATCAGTGTAAGCTCAGCACCCAATCCTCCAACGCAGCCATGCCATGTGTCAGATACAGACCTGACCCCTCTAAAGTTGATAGGTGTTTTGCTCTGGGCACAGGTTAAATTCTTCTGCCTCTTGTGATGGTTTGGGTGTTACCCACCCCCTCCCTTAAGACAATCACCCAGACTAAAACTCAGCAGCTGGAAATTAGACTGAAGCTTTCTATTTAGAGCTTAGCACAATATACAAGCAGATATTTGCAGCTGTTGTACAGCGTTAACCCTCTTGTTACTTCAGGATCACCCTTCAAGTGATCTTGAACCTGACCACAGGTGGTCTTGACCCTTCCCCAGGGGTGGGTCTGTTATCATCATAGAATCAATCAGGTTGGAAGAGACCTCCAAGATCATCCAGTCCAACCGAGCACCCAGCCCTATCCAGTCAATTAGACCCTGGCACTAAGTGCCTCAGCCAGTCTTTTCTTGGACACCTGCAGGGACAGTGACTCCATCCCTTCCCTGGGCAGCCCATTCCAAAGGCAAATCTGTTGTACCAGAAGGGAACAGGCATATCACAAGCTCTGCCTTCAGCACGTGCCTAGCAGTTCCTCAGTGCACCGACACAGGCAAGCTCACAGTGGGCAGGACTTCTGGGAGGTCCACAGAGCACACTCTTGCTCCCTCCACCTACTCTTGAGTGAGGTGGAGACAGCTCCCTGCCTTCCTCTGAATCAGCAGAACAGATGAAACACAGCTTTGCTCTTTCTGTTGATGGCGAGATGCCAGGACAGGAGGACAGCAAGAGCAGCAAAGATGAGGTGGATGAGAACAGGCTGTGTTCTGCATCCTGTGCCAGGCCAGGAACACTCAAATCCCCCATCTTATTCCTCCAGCTTGTCTCTGCTTCACCCTAAACCCTTGTTTCTGCACTACTCACCTTGACCTCCCCCTGTCACCTGAGGAGTTCTGCAGCACAGCAGAGTTCTCCACTTTGGAGAACTCTATACACAAGGATCACAGCCCAGCTGGCTGTTACTCTCCCTGATCTCCCCCACTGGCCAACTCCTGATCCTGTGCCAGCCCTAAAGAGACACAACCACAAGCAGGCGTTACCAGGTGATGGTGGTTAACCCACTCCCCGTTCCTAAGATCCATAAAAGCAGGAGGACTTCCTCTTTGGCTCTTTCTCTCCCCTGCCTTCCTGCTCACCAGAAATCACCATCCTGTTCCTGGTTCTCTTTGTTTCACCACATGGCCATCACTCACGAGGCAGACAAAACCCATTGCCATCACATCTGATTGTACATTTACATGTTCTGTACCTTGTTTTCCCTTCCCTACACCTTTGTAACTTCCCTACCTCATCTGCCTTTTATTTATTGTTAGTCTTATCTTCTTTTAACCTCCAAATCACAGTGAGATTATTTATTTGGGTCTGCTTTATCTTTCCTCTCTCTCCATCTAATTCCTTTTTCTTTTGGGAAAGAAGGGGGAAGAGGGAAGAGCATCCTATAAATTGTTATTGGTTCTATCAACTCTGTTTGAGTCTCTGGGAAATTTAAAGTAGAACCAAGACAGCTATAGACAGCAATATACAAGTTAAAAAGTAATACAGAAACACAGCAGCCCTCCCAGAAAGCAGAGTCCCCAGGAGGGGCTCCCAACCACCCTTCTACCTTCTCCCCACCCCTCTACCTTACCCCAGACTTTGCCTTACATTCAAGGTGAGTTTGGAGACTCAGCCAGGGCAGTTAGGAAGCAGAGGGATTAGTTATACAGACAGCAGGTTAGGGAGAGAAGGGAGGCAGCCAAAGCCCAGAGAGCAGCTCTGATATCTCTGTTTGTGTTCTTGTTCTTCTCCATCTCAGCAAGCCTCTGAGTGCAGCAGCCTTCACCACTGTTTCCTTTTCACAGCCTAGCATCTAATTCTTCTCACCAAAATATCCCAGCTAGGCTCAAGCTACCACACCTCTGCATCTCCTAATTGAGCAAGCATCAAACCTGGCCCTGGGTGTCCATCCCATGGTTGATGTTCTGAGCCACCTCAAACCCCACCGCTTCTTTCTCTTCTATTTACACCTGGCCCCCTTGAAGACCCTGTGCTGACAGTGGTGGTGTGTGGTTGCCTTGCAGGTGTCATAAATAACAGGCATAGAGCTGCAGGAATCAAGCAATGTACAGGCCTGGGTGCGGGGGGAGGCTCTGCTCTACCCTAACCCACAGCCTTTGTTTCCAGTTGTCTCTTTTTGTACCCTATTCTGTTGCATATTCATTACTAACTCTAAGAAAAGGTTGGGGGTTCCTTATCAGTTCCAAGAATGGGAGGTGTCTCTTCCACACATGTCTCTTTTTATCTGGTGGTCCCTCTGGTGGTCCTCAGTGATGAAGTAAGGGGTCTGCAGTGATGATGTGGTGTCCCTCAGGGATCAGTGCTGGGCCCCATCCTCTTTAACATCTTCATAGATGATCTGGATGAGGGCATGGAGTCAGGCATCAGCAAGTGTGCAGATGACACCAAGCTGGGGGCAGATGTGGCTGGGTTGGAGGGCAGAAGGGCTCAGGGGTGATCTTATTACTGTCTACAACTACCTGAAGGGGCATTGTAGCCAGGTGGGGGGTGGCCTCTTCTCCCTGGTAACCAGCAATAGAACAAGGGGACACAGTCTCAAGTTGTGCCAGGGTAGGTATAGGCCGGATGTTAGGAGGAAGTTGTTGTCAGAGAGAGTGATTGGCATTGGAATGGGCTGCCCAGGGAGGTGGTGGAGGCACCGTGCCTGGGGGTCTTCAAGAAAAGCCTGGATGAGGCACTTAGTGCCATGGTCTGGTTGATTGGATAGGGCTGGGTGCTAGGTTGGACTGGATGATCTTGGAGGTCTCTTCCAACCTGCTTGATTCTATGATTCTAAGGGCTCTGCAGCAGGACCTTGACCGCCTGGACAGATGGGCAGAGTCCAAGGGGATGGCTTCAGTAGCTCCAAGTGCAGAGTGCTGCACTTTGGCCACAGCAACCCCATGCAGAGATACAGGCTGGGGTCAGAGTGGCTGAGAGCAGCCAGACAGAGAGGGATCTGGGGGTGCTGATTGATACCTGCCTGAACATGAGCCAGCAGTGCGCCCAGGTGGCCAAGAGAGCCAGTGGCATCCTGGCCTGCATCAGGAATGGTGTGGCCAGCAGGAGCAGGGAGGTCATTCTGCCCCTGTACTCTGCACTGGTTAGACCACACCTTGAGTGCTGTGTTCAGTTCTGGGCCCCCCAGTTTAGGAGGGACATTGAGATGCTTGAGTGTGTCCAGAGAAGGGCAACGAGGCTGGGGAGAGGCCTTGAGCACAGCCCTACGAGGAGAGGCTGAGGGAGCTGGGATTGGTTAGCCTGGAGAAGAGGAGGCTCAGGGGAGACCTCATTGCTGTCTGCAACTACCTGAGGGGAGGTTGTGGCCAGGAGGAGGTTGCTCTCTTCTCTCAGGTGGCCAGCACCAGAACAAGAGGACACAGCCTCAGGCTGTGCCAGGGGAGATTTAGGCTGGAGGTGAGGAGAAAGTTCTTCCCTGAGAGAGTCATTGGACACTGGAATGGGCTGCCCGGGGAGGTGGTGGAGTCGCCGTCCCTGGAGCTGTTCAAGGCAAGGTTGGACGTGGCACTTGGTGCCATGGTCTGGCCTTGAGCTCTGTGCTAAAGGGTTGGACTTGATGATCTGTGAGGTCTCTTCCAACCCTGATGATACTGGGATACTGTGATACTGTGAAGTAAGGGGTCTTCAGTGATGAAGTAAGGGGTCTTTCTCAAGTGTCCTTTCCATGAACTCCAAACTAGTAGTGTCCTTTGTATGACTCTTCCTCTGTTTGCTCATGCACAAAGGCTGTCTCCTCCACCTGCCTCCCTCCTCCACCAGCCTTTCTAGTTTCTAATTCTTTATTGCTGTTATCTTAAGCCAAGTGTATACATTTGCAATGGTGGTGCAAGGAGGAATCATAGAATCAAGCAGGTTGGAAGAGACCTCCAACATCATCCAGTCCAACCTATCCCCCAGCCCTATCCAGTCAACCAGACCATGGCACTAAGTGCCTCACCCAGGCTTTTCTTGAACAGCTCTAGGGACGGTGACTCCACCACCTCCCTGGGCAGCCCATTCCAATGCCAATCACTCTCTCTGTGAAGAACTTCTTCCTAACATCCAGCCTGTACTTTCCCTGGCACAGCTTGAGGCTGTGTCCCCTTGTTCTATTGCTGGTTGCCTGGGGAAAGAGGCCACCCCCCACCTGGCTACAATGTCCCTTCAGGTAGTTGTAGACAGCAATGAGGTCACCCCTGAGCCTCCTCTGCTGCAGGCTGCACACCCCCAGCTCCCTCAGCCTCTCCTCGTAGGATTTGTGCTCCAGGCCCCTCCCCAGCTTTGTCACCCTTCTCTGGACACCTTCCAGCACTGAGAGCAGCTCCATTCAAACCTCCCCTTCCCCCCTGGCTGTGGCCTCTTGCCACGAACTGATGGGATGCAACCTCTGTTTCTCACGCAGGTGTGGCTGTGCGGTGGCAGCATGGAGGTGCTGCCCTGCTCCCGGGTGGCTCACATCGAGCGCAAGAAGAAGCCCTACAACAACAACATCGGGTTCTACACCAAGCGCAACGCGCTGCGCGTGGCCGAGGTGTGGATGGACGACTACAAGTGGCACGTCTACATCGCCTGGAACCTGCCCCTGGAGGTATGGCTGCTGCAGCCCGCCCTGCCGCTTCGCTTTGCGCACAGCGGGGGCCACTGGGAGGCACCTCGGGCACTTCACAGCATCACAGTGTCATCAGGGTTGGAAGAGACCTCACAGAGCATCAAGTCCAACCCTTTAGCACAGAGCTCAAGGCCAGACCATGGCACCAAGTGCCACGTCCAGTCCTGCCTTGAACAGCTCCAGGGACGGCGACTCCACCACCTCCCCGGGCAGCCCATTCCAGTGTCCAATGACTCTCTCAGGGAAGAACTTTCTCCTCACCTCCAGCCTAAATCTCCCCTGGCACAGCCTGAGGCTGTGTCCTCTTGTTCTGGTGCTGGCCACCTGAGAGAAGAGAGCAACCTCCTCCTGGCCACAACCTCCCCTCAGGTAGTTGTAGACAGCAATAAGGTCACCCCTGAGCCTCCTCTTCTCCAGGCTAACCAATCCCAGCTCCCTCAGCCTCTCCTCGTAGGGCTGTGCTCAAGGCCTCTCCCCAGCCTCGTTGCCCTTCTCTGGACACGCTCAAGCATCTCAATGTCCCTCCTAAACTGGGGGGCCCAGAACTGAACACAGCACTCAAGGTGTGGTCTAAGCAGTGCAGAGTACAGGGGCAGAATGACCTCCCTGCTCCTGCTGGCCACACCATTCCTGATGCAGGCCAGGATGCCACTGGCTCTCTTGGCCACCTGGGCACACTGCTGGCTCTCCTTCTAAGAGAGAAGCTTTAGGGGGTTAAAAGCTTGAATTACAGAGCATTTGGTGTCCCTAGGAAGAGCCATAAGCACCCTGAGCCACATCCCCAATGAGCTGCCTCAGCTTTCATGGAGGCACTGCAAAACCTACTGACTTTGGGGGAATTCCTACTGTTCACAGCAGCCTTTTTGTTTTCATTTCTACAGCTGCCACCTGTTTTGCAGTGTTTAGCTCCCTGCTGAGTGCTTACTCAGTGTGAGTTTGTGTCATGTCCTCGCTCTGCAGATGGAGGCTGTCTGTAAAGTCAGTTGGCAGAAGTTACTACTATCAGCTTCATTAATGCATGAGGTGTTCTGTTGTGGCTTGGGCAGCTTCACAGAGTGGTTTAGGTTGGAAGGGACCTTAAAGATCAGCTAGTTCCAACCTCCCCACTGTGAGCAGGGACACCTTCCACTAGCCCAGATTGCTCAAGGCCTCATCCAGCCTGGCCTTGAACACCTCTAGGGAGGAGGCATCCACAGCCTCCCTGGGTAACCTGTTCCAGTGTCTCTCCACCCTTGCTGGAAGGAATTTCTTCCCAATCTCCAGTCTAAATCTGTCCTCAAGCTTCAGATCTGTGTCACACATGTGTCGCTGTGGGTGGTGTGGTCCAGATGTCTGGACTATTCACCTAGGTCCTTTCCCAGCAATGGGAAAACTGAAGCCATCAGCTTTTACAAGCCATGTTTGGATGTAAATGGAGGTTGATGGCTCACAGGAGGAGATCCCCTCCTAGCAGCACCAGATGCATTTGTTCCAGAAACACTCTAAGTAGCCTTTGTATTTCTTCCTGCATACAAGACTGTTTTCTTACATCTAACACATCATTCTTCATGTAAATCTTGCCCTGGTAGAGCATGGAGCATCCTGGGGAAACCATGGAGTCCCAGCAGCAAGACAAGCTGGCCATGCCCAGGGGACTCATCCTGCATCTCAGCAGCGACCCTTCTGGCTCCCTTCACCTCTACATAAAGCTCTGCAGGCTCTAGAACTTCATGTGGGTCTAAGGGTGCTGCCTGGGATCCAAGAAGGGGTGGGTGGGGGCAGTAGGATGCAATAATGCTCTCCAGATCATGGGTGGCATGAGGATTTGGGGTGGCCTGCAGAGCACCCCATGACATGCACACCATTGGAGAGGAAGAACAGTTGCCACAAGTAGCCAGACTTCAGTGCATTAGGAGAGAATGTGGTCAGCATTCAAGGGATGTTCTCCTCCCTCTCTATCCTGCCCTAGCCAGACCACATCTGGAGTCCTGGATCCAGTTCTGGCCTCCCCAGTTCAAGAGAACTACAGGGAACTACTGCAGAATCCAGTGGAGGCCACAGAGATAATTGAGACTGGAGCAGCTCTGGGGAGGAAAGACTGAGAGCCCTGGGGCTGCTGAGCCTGGAGATGAGCAGCCTGAGAGCAGATCTTCTCCATGCTGACCCGTAGCTGAAGGGTAGGGGTGAAGAGGATGGGACCAGACTCTTCAGTGGTGCCCAGTGACAGGACAAGGGGCAAAAACGGGCACAAACTGGAACCCAGGAGGTTCCATCTGAACAGGAGGAGAAACCTCTTTGCTGTGAGGGTGCTGGAGCCCTGGAGCAGGCTGTCCAGAGAGGTTGTGGAGTTTCCTTCTCTGGAGAGATTCCAAATCCATCTGGACATTCTGATCATGGGCAAGCTACAAGCCCTGTGAGGAGAGGCTGAGGGAGCTGGAGGTGTGCAGCCTGCAGAAGAGGAGGCTCAGGGCAGATCTCATTGCTGTCTACAACTACCTGAAGGGAGGCTGTAGGCAGGTGGGGTCGGGCTCTGCTGCCAGGCAACCTGCAACAGAACAAGGGGACACAGCCTCAAGCTGTGCCAGGGGAGGTCTAGGGTGGATGTGAGGAGGAAGTTGTTGTCAGAGAGAGTGATTGGCATTGGAATGGGCTGCCCAGGGAGGTGGTGGAGTCACCGTGCCTGGAGCTGTTGAAGCCAAGCCTGGACGAGGCAACTTAGTGCCATGGTCTGGTTGGTTGGCCAGGGCTGGGTGCTAGGTTGGCCTGGATGAGCTTGGAGGTCTCTTCCAACCTGCTTGATTCTATGATTCTCTTTTAGCAGGGGGTTGGCCTAGATGATCCCCAGAGGTTCCTTCCAACACCCCAGCATGCTGCAACTCTGTGAGCAGTTATTTACAGCCACTCTTTTGGTACTAAAAATAAAGATGAACTCTTGGTACCTTGCAGCTTGCTCCCCTGCAAGGATCTGCTGTAGCAGTCCTGCTGCTGCTGCTGCTGCAGTAGTGTCCCCAGCTGTCAGTGTGGTGCTCCGGGGCACTCTGAAAGACAGGGAAACGTCAAAACATGAGCTGCTGCTGCTGCTATCTGAGGAAAGGTTACATCTGGAGAGAGTTCCTGGCATTTAGAGCCTCGGTAGCTGTGACTTTGTACTGCATTAGGGAACAACAGGTACCTGGGAAAGGTCGATGAGCTGCCTGCAGTGCCTGTTTGTCACCCCGGGTGTGATGGGGAGCCCTGGGTTAGTTTGTAACTGAGAAGTAGATGAATAGGGATGAAAGGAAATCTTGTTTACTCAGCAAGCTGCAGGAGGGCACTGTCTGTGACAGGCACCAATCCAAGGCTTTGGAGAGGCAGAGTTGCCTGCAGGACCGAGTGATTTCACAGCTCTCTTCAATACTGGTTGCAAGACCCAAATGCCTATAGGCAGCGACTATATATTGGGTGGCAGCGACTATATATTGGTGTGGGTTCAGCTCCAGTCTCTGAGCTTCTTTTAGAGATGGGACACCATAGTCCTGCTCAAGAACAGCTTTGGAGTGCAGGAAAAAAGAGACAAAAGTTCATCAGGAAGCCCCAGGTCCTGTATGGCTTGGAAAAGGCAGCACCACCCAAACCAGCACCGAGGCTGGGTCTGCAGAAACAGATCTGGGTCACCCTAAAAACCATCTGAGGTTTTTCTACAGAGCCTACCAGGAAAATCAGGGTTTAATTTTAGAGCAGCCTTGTATGACAGGTGGTGCTGGGCAGGGGGTTGCAGAGATCTGCTGCATTGCTTTGCAACGTTGCTATATCCCAAGCGGAGCCAAACGCCCTGCGCTGAGTATTTCAGGTGCTGAGTGGTTTGCGGTCTCGCTTTGCTTTGCATCCCATCTCTCACCCACTCTGCTTTGCATCCCATCTCTCACCCACTCTGCTTTGCATCCCATCTCTCACCCACTCGGATTTCAGCCTGCCCTACCTATCTGCACTGAATCGTCTTTATTCTCACCTAGCAGCCCCCAGTCGCACATTAAAACGGTGTCTTCTCTAAAGCAGTGAATAATTCATTAGAAGATCATTACAAGCATTGTAATGGAAAATTGCTTTCCCAGCTCCGACTTAATGATCGCTGCAAAAGGCAGGAGCAGAGAGCTAAAACAAAGGAGAAACCCAGGCACGGCTAGGAAGGAGCAAAAGGGACTGCAGTGAACCTTTGGGTTCCTCCACCTGGCTGCTGAGTTGGTTCCCCGAGCTCTGTGATGGACTAAAAAGGTAAAGGGGAGCAGCTCTTCAGTCCCTGCTGCTGGCTCCTCTAAGATTATTCCTCCAGGACAAATATCGTGGCTTTGTCTGCTTTGAAAGCAGCTCAGGCAGTGGGGTTCCTCTGTGTCTCCAGGGAACTGTTTCATCCTGTAATTGTCCAGATTGTCAAGAGGTTTTTCTGAGGTTCAGACTCAAGTTCTCTTCTCCTGTAATTTTGGTCCTTTATTCTGATCTCTCTGCCTCTATTATATTAGCATCTTACATTTTCCAGGTCTTTTTATCCCTTTTCCTCTTTTATACCTTTTGGCAGTGCTGTCCTCTGCATAGGTAGGGTCACACGCTCTTGGTGTGAAAGGGGAAGGGGTTTGATGCTCAGTGCACAGACAGGAGTTTGCACTTCCAGGATACCCCATGTCACCATCCTTCATATCCCCATGTCCATTTGCTGTTAAATCACAGACTCAACCAGGTTGGAAGAGACCTCCAGTCCAACCTAGCACCCAGCCCTGGCCAAGCAACCACACCATGGCACTAAGTGCCCCAGCCAGGCTTGGCTTCAACACCTCCAGCCACACAGACTCCACCACCTCCCTGGGCAGCCCATTCCAATGCCAATCACTCTCTCTGACAACAACTTCCTCCTCACATCCAGCCTAGACCTGCCCTGGCACAGCTCCAGGCTGTGTCCCCTTCTTCTGTTGCTGCTTGCCTGGCAGCAGAGCCCAACCCCACCTGGCTACAGCCTCCCTTCAGGTAGTTGTAGACAGCAATGAGCTCTGCCCTGAGCCTCCTCTGCTGCAGGCTGCACCCCCCCAGCTCCCTCAGCCTCTCCTCACAGGGCTGTGCTCCAGGCCCCTCCCCAGCCTTGCTGCCCTTCTCTCAACACCTTCCAGCACCTCAACATCTCTCTTGAATGGAGGAGCCCAGAACTGGACACAGCACTCAAGGTGTAGCCTGAGCAGTGCTGAGCACAGGGGCAGAAGAACCTCCCTTGTCCTGCTGCCCACAGTGCTCCTGAGCCAGCCCAGGATGCCATTGGCTCTGCTGCCCACCTGGGCACTGCTGCCTCCTCTGCAGCTCCTCTCTGCCAGCACCCCCAGCTCCCTCTCTTCCTGGCTGCTCTCAGCCACTCTGTCCCCAGCCTGTAGTGCCAAAGTGCAGAACCCTGCACTTGGCCTTGTTCAGTCTCATCCCGTTGGCCTCTACTCACCCATGCAGCCTGGCCAGGTCCCTCTGCAGGGCTCTCCTACCCTCTAACAGCTCCATACCTGTTCCTGGCTTGGTGTCATCTGCAAACTCACTGATGCTGGACTCAATCCCCTCATCCAGATCATCAATAGAGATATTGAACAGGACTAAGCCCAGCACTGATCCTTGGGGAGCACCACTAGTGACTGACTAGTTAAGTACCTAATGACTAGTTAAGCTCCTCTGGAAGTCCTGCACATCAGTTCCTAAAAGAGAGGTGACATCTTTTGAAAATGCTTGACAGATTCAGCCTCTCTCAGGTGGATCCAAAACCCAGGGCAAGCATTGAGAAGATTCACCTCTGTTACACTGCACTTTCCTTACTTGCTTCAAAACCTTTTCTACACTGTTTGGGTTCTCTTTTCCAATTTGTCTCCCAGAATCAAAATGTGTCCAATTGGGGCTGTTAAGCCTGGAGAAGAGAAGGCTCTGGGGAGACCTTATAGTTGCCTTCCAGTACCTGAAAGGGGCTGCCTATAGGCTGGATGTTAGGAGGAAGTTGTTGCCAGAGAGAGTGATTGGCATTGGAATGGGCTGCCCAGGGAGGTGGTGGAGTCTGTGTGGCTGGAGGTGTTGAAGCCAAGCCTGGCTGGGGCACTTAGTGCCGTGGTCTGGTTGGTTGGGCAGGGCTGGGTGCTAGGTTGGCCTGGATGATCTTGAGGTCTCTTCCAACCTGCTTGGTTCTGTGATTCAATGACTTTTTACAAGGGCTTGTAGTGATAGGGTGAGGAGAAATAGAAGCTTGAGGAGGGCAGATTTATGCTAGGTATTGGGAAGAAATATTTTACAGTGAGGGTGGTAAGACACTGGCACAGGTTGCCCAGGGAGATTGTGGGTGCCTCCTCCCTGGAGATATTCAAAGCCAGGCTGGATGAGACCTTGAGCAACCTGTTCTAGTGGGAGGTGTCCCTGCCCATGGCAGGGGGTTTGGAACTGGCTGACTATTAATGTCCCTTCCAAGCCAAACCATGAATCTATGAATCACTGCAGTGACCACTGCAAAGATGCCTTCAAAAACTACCAGGGAAAGATGTTTGGACTACAGAGGGAGTAGTTTGGACTGGATGCCCTTGGGGGTCCCTTCCAACCCTGATCATTCTGTGATGTGTCTTATCCTCACCGTGGCTGTGAAGCTCAGGATTTGCTTCTGCCTTCTGTGATTTCAGTTTGGACACACATGCTGAAATTCCCTGGCATGGCCTGGCTGTGGAGTTACTCAGCTGCTGGCTGTTTCCATGCAGCTTGGAAGTGATCTCAGCCCTCGGTGCAGTATGACCTTCTTCAGTATGTTTTTTTTATGGGGATGAGGATCCATTCATTGTTGTGCTGTGTCTCTGTTTTTCAGAACCCAGGTATTGACATTGGGGATGTTTCTGAGAGGAAAGCATTAAGGAAGAGCTTGAAGTGTAAGAATTTCCAGTGGTACCTGGACCATGTTTACCCAGAAATGAGAAGATACAACAACACCATCGCTTATGGGGAGGTAATTAAAGGCTGAGCAGGCTGGTAATAGCTACAGCTGGGGAGCCTCTGATGAGAAACAGCCTCAGAGGAGTGAGCTGTGAATCAAAAGCTACTATTTGTGTACAATTATATAAACTCACACAAATCTCTTCACAGTTTCTTCTTAAAAAAAAACCCTATTTGAGGATTAATTTCTTGACTTGGAGACCATATAGAATAAGATACTTTAATGCCTTGTTTCCTGAATTGACAGAAAATTATCTCTATTGCCCATTGACTCTGTGGATTAAGAGGCTGGATGCATATTTTTAATGCCTAGTTGTCTTCTTAAAGCCTCTGACTTAAACTCAGCCTAATTCCTTACAAGGCCTCTGTAGGATCCAGTCTGTTGTCACAACAGCTTAAGGATGAGATAAAGCAAGGAGACTTAATTCAATCTCTGCTGCCTGTGAGACCGTACTGGGAATATAAACCCAGGCATTAATGGGAACTAATAACACTCTGCTGCAGTAAGTCTCATGGAATAGTGGCAGTTTGAGAAGGCTTCTTGAAGTACAGCCTGAGCACCCCAGATGGGCATTAATTTGAAGGGAGATTTCTTATCATAGTTACTTAATGTCTTCAAGCTAAACCCTCCCCAACCCCCTTATTTTCAAAGGCATTCTCCCAATTCCCTTACAAGGAGAGCTCAGCATCCTGGTGGCTGGGCTACAGTGGCCATTTGGCTTTGTGGCATGAACCTAGCACCTCCATGCTCCATCCAAAGTGTCCCTTTTGGCTGGTTTGCCTTCCCTGTTACTCCTCCTGCATCCCGGTGGTGACTGGAAGGGGCTTCTTGTGCCAGCAGGATGTTTGAGCACTGAGATGTGGATCAAACACAGGCAGTGCTGCATTGATTTCAGGCTCCTGGCAACATGCTGGTGGCAGTCTAAAAATATGTCTGTTAGCACCAGACATGGGCAGATCCAGAGAGAGCTGTGCTCAAGGAAGTTGACTCCTTTGAATGGTGATTATTACATAAAAGCAGTCAGCATCAGGCTCTGTGTTGAAAGAAGACATAGAGCACATAAAACCTTTCCCTGCCTCCTTCTGCCTGGTGACACTGCACCATATCTGCTCCTTCCCGAGCAGGAGAGGCTGAGGACATCACTGCACATCAGCTTATTGTCACAGAATCCTAGTTGGAAATGGCCTCCAAGATCATCAAGCCCAACTGTCAACCCAGTGGCCACTAAACCATGTCCCCAAATGCCATGGCCACAGGTTTCTTGAATGCCTCTAGAGCATTTTTGTGACTCCACCATCTCCCTGACCAGCCTGTGCCAATCCTTGCCCACTCCTGCAGCAAAGACTTTTTTCCTAATCTCCAACCTAAACCTCCCCTGGCACAGTTTCAGCCCATTTTCCTCTTGTTCTCTGACTTGATGCTAGGGAGAAGCATCAAGTCAGAAGCATCCTACTCACTCCAAACTCCATTCAAAGAGTTATAGACAGCAATAAGCTCTCTTCTCAGCCTCCTCTTCTCCAGGCTAAATATCTTCAGGGCCACAAAGATGCTCAAAGGGCTGGAGCTGCTCTGCTGTGAGCACAGACTGAAAGAGTTGGGGCTGTGCAGGCTGCAGAAGAGGAGGCTCCCAGGTGACCACCTTGTGGCCTTCCAGGATCTGAAAGGAGATACAAAAAAGCTGGGGAGGGACTTTTTAGGATATCAGAGAGTGGCAGGAGTGGGGGGAATGGAGCAAAGCTGGAGGTGGGAAGAGTGAGGCTGGAGGTGAGGAGGAAGTTGTTGAGCAGGAGAGTGGTGAGAGGCTGGACTGGGTTGCCCAGGGAGGTGGTTGAGGCCCCATGGCTGGAGGTGTTTGAGGCCAGGCTGGCTGAGGCTGTGTGCAGCCTGCTCTAGGGTAGGGTGTCCCTGGGCATGGCAGGGGGCTTGGCACTGGCTGCTCCTTGTGCTCCCTTCCAACCCTGCCTGATTCTATGATTCTAACTACACCAGCTCCCTCAGCTGTTCCTCCCCAGCCCTGTTCTTCAGACCCTTCACCAGCTTCATTACCCTTCTCTGGACTTGCTCCAGCCCCTCAATGTCCTCCTTGTAGTGAGAGGCCCAAAACTGACCTCAGCATTCAAGGTATGGCCTAATCTCTGAAGAAAGAGGGTCACAAATTTGCTTATCTTGGAATGGGCTGCCCAGGGAGGTGATGGAGTCGCTGTGCCTGGAGGTGTTGAAGCCAAGCCTGGCTGGGGCACTTAGTGCCATGGTCTGGTTGATTGGATAGGGCTGGGTGCTAGGCTGGGCTGGCTGAGCTTGGAGCTCTCTCCCACCACGGCTGATTCTCTGGTTCAAGGAGACAGGGCTCTGTAACTCTGTGCTTTTTCTGTCTTACAGCTCCGAAACAACAAGGCAAAAGATGTCTGCCTTGACCAGGGCCCACAGGAGAACCACACAGCAATACTGTACCCGTGCCACGGCTGGGGACCGCAGGTGAGCAGCTGCTCTGCCTGGGGCAGAGGACAGGGCATGGGTGTGCAGCTTCTCTCTCACATCCCCAAGGCACAAGCTCCCTGTTCAAGCCGTTTCAGCTCCCGAGGGGCATTTTCCCAGCAGCTCTTTTCCTCCTTACCAGAATCATGCCAGAGCTGCAGGTAAAAGCATGGTTTGTAAAACACCTTCCAGGTGAGGGTAAATAAGGCTGGATGCAAACAGGCACTGAGCAGAGCAGGGCATAGCCAAGAAGAGCATTCCACCCAGCAGGGGAAGAAGCCTACCAACTGGCTGAAGACAGGCAGGGGTTTTCTGTTGGGGTGATAATTAGCCACTTCAGCTCGGCTGGGACATGCCATGGTTTTCACACCACCCTCCCTCACTGTGAGGAATTTCTTCCCAATCTCCAGTCTAAATCTACCACCCCTTCAATCCATTCCCTCTCATCCTATCATTACAATCCCTTGGTAAGTCTCTACCTTATCAAAAGTCCCTTCCCAGCTCTCCTGTAACCTCCTTCAGGTACTGAAAGGCTGCTCTAAGGTCTCCCTGGAGCCTTCTCTTCGCCAGCCTGAACAGCCTCAACTCTCTCAGCCTGTCTCCATAGGGGAGGTTCTCCAGATCTCTGATCGTCTTTGTGGTCTCCTCCAGACCCTTTCCAACAGTTCCACATCCTTCTAGTGCTGGAGGCTCCAGAACTGGATGCAGTGCTGCAGGTGGGGTCTCAAGAGAGCAGAGTGGAGGGAGAGAATCACTTCCCTTGTTCTGCTGGTGGTGCTTCATTTGGTGTTCATTTTCAGCTGAAAGGATGTATCATTTCAGTGATGGGGATGTGTAAAGAGCCCATTCCTGCAATATGATCAACCTGGGCTTTCCAGGCTCACCAGGACTAGCTAAGCTCAAAGCTCATCTGGGCCTGAACTGCTAACTTCAGGAGTCACCCGAGCCTAGGAGCCAGCTGCAAAAGTCCTTTGAGGTAGAAACAAACCTCACTTAGGTTTCTCCTTGCCTTTAAACAAAGGTCAGTCGACTGTGGCTGATGGAGCCACTGTTAAATATAGCCTACCTCTGCTTAAATGCACAAAGGTTTCTTTCTTAAAAGGCACAAACTGTCTTCTGGACTTTTTGGATGGAAACTTAAACCTCTAACAGAGAATGTGTCCAGAGAAGGGCAACAAAGCTGGTGAGAGGCCTGGAACACAAACACTGTGAGGAGAGGCTGAGGGAGCTGGGGGTGTGCAGCCTGCAGAAGAGGAGGCTCAGGGCAGATCTCATTGCTGTCTGCAGCTGCCTGAAGGGAGGCTGTAGCCAGGTGGGGTTGGGCTCTGCTGCCAGGCAAGCAGCAACAGAACAAGGGGACACAGCCTCAAGTTGTGCCAGGGCAGGTCTAGGGTGGATGTTAGGAGGAAGTTGTTGTCAGAGAGAGTGATTGGCATTGGAATGGGCTGCCCAGGGAGGTGGTGGAGTCTGTGTGGCTGGAGGTGTTGAATCCAAGCCTGGCTGGGGCACTTAGTGCCATGGTCTGGTTGGTTGGGCAGGGCTGGGTGCTAGGTTGGGCTGGGTGAGCTTGGAGCTCTCTTCCAACCTGCTTGATTCTATGTTTATAGTAGGAGAAAGCAAATCAGCCTGACACTGCTAACCCTGGGCTTTAGGATGAATGGCTACAAGCAGGTTGTTTGTCTTTCCCTTAGCTGTTTTTTTTGGGATTGAACTTAAGGATGTTTTCTTTTCCTGCCTGATGGCCTGAAGCTCCCTTTGGCCCACCTATTGCACAAGCTCAGCAGAAGTTCTTCTTCTTGTTTAATTCCACCTCCACACTGCCCTTTCTTTCTCCAGCTGAGAGCCAGTTCTTGGCAGTTCTTTTGTTTTGTGATATATGCAATTAGTGGAGCTCCTTGAAAATGGTTTTATTTTTAGAAGTAGCTACCAAGTGAGTGCAGAAGCTTTGAAATTAGCCTTTTGCAGAAAGCATGGGCAAAGGCACACAAATGAAATTGGGCTTTCACTACTATTGTTTAGTTAATGGGCTGTGTGTTGCAATTCATTGCTGGGAATATGATTAGAGTAGTGTAAATACTTTGTCCAGATAGCTCACTTGCTTTATATATACGTGTAGAAAAGAACACAAGGGCTTGCCTTTCCTTCTGAGCTGTTCAGCTTCTGAAAGCACAGAGTGGTGCCTCTGCTCAGTGTTCATGTGGTCTCCAAAGCTCCTCACTTCAAGTCGTGGAATCAGTCAGGGTTGGAAAGGACCACATGGGTCAGCCAATTCCAACCCCCCCTGCCATGCCCAGGAACACCTCACACTAGAGCAGGCTGCCCACAGCCTCATCCAGCCTGGTCTTAAACACCTCCAGGGATGAGGCTTCCACCACCTCCCTGGGCAATCTGTTCCAGGCTCTCACCACCCTCATGCTGAAAAGCTTCTTCCTAACATCCAGTCTGAATCTCCCCATTTCCAGCTTTGCTCCATTTTCCCCAATCCTATCACTACCTGACAGGCTAAAGAGTCCCTCTCCAGCTTTTTTGTAGCCCCTTCAGATCCTGGAAGGCCACAATAAGATCACCTGGGAGCCTTCCCTTCTCCAGACTGAACAGCTCCAACTCCCTCAGTCTCTCCTCATAGCAGAGCTGCTGCAGCCCTCTGAGCATCCTCATGGCCCTGCTGCTCTGGACACCTTCCAGCACATCCATAGCCCTTTTGTAACAGGCCTCAACAGGAGCCAGCAGTGTGCACTTGCAGCCCAGAAAGCCAAGCAGAGCCTGGGCTGCAGCAGCAGCAGTGTGGCCAGCAGGGCCAGGGAGTGGATTCTCCCCCTCTGCTCTGCTGAGACCCCACCTGGAGTACTGCATCCAGCTCTGGAGCCCCTGGAACAAGAGGGCTGTGGAGATGCTGGAGAGTGTCCAGAGCAAGGCCAGGAGGATGCTCAGAGAGCTGCAGCAGCTCTGCTGTGAGCACAGACTGAAAGAGTTGAGGCTGTGCAGTCTGGAGCAGAGGAGGCTCCCAGGTGACCTTCTTGTGGCCTTCCAGGATCTGAAGGGGGCTGCAAAAAAGCTGGGGAGGGACTTTTGAGGCTGTGAGGAAGTGCCAGGAGTGGGGGGAATGGAGCAAAGGTGGAGGTGGGGAGAGTGAGGCTGGAGGTGAGGAGGAAGTTGTTGGTGATGAGAGTGGTGAGAGGCTGGAATGGGTTGCCCAGGGAGGTGGTTGAGGCCCCTTGGCTGGAGGTGTTTGAGGCCAGGCTGGCTGAGGCTGTGTGCAGCCTGCTCTAGGGTAGGGTGTCCCTGGGCATGGCAGGGGGCTTGGAACTGGCTGCTCCTTGTGCTCCCTTCCAGCCCTGACTGATTCTGTGTGTTCCTGTGTGATCTGCTCCAGGTGGTCCTTCTCTGGCAGGGGGATTGTACTGGATGAGCTTTCAAAGCCCCTTCCAGCCCCTGACATTCTGGTGATCTGGTGGTGGGGGAAATAGTTGCTTTTTCTCTTTTGCTTCCCATTCTCCCTGCTTTCATTCACTTCCAGGTCAAGTCATTATCAGCTTTCATGATGAAGTATCCTTTTATCCTGTAATTATATTGAGGCTACTCATGGATTCTTTCCCCCCCCCCCCCTTCTTGATGGCTTCATCTTTGAAGCAATAGATCATGGAAACACCTTGCTGTAATGATGTATTACACTAATAATATAGCAATCCCTCACTGGAGTGACAGAGCTATGGTGATCTATTAAGGTGATAGAAAGCACTCTAATGCTATAAAGCTTAAGATAATGTTCACCCAGCAGAGCATTTCATTTAATTATAGGGTAAAATATGTTTTGCCCATTTAAGCCTCAGAACTTGAGGACAAAAGCATCAATACAGAGATCATTTGGGACATGGCAGCATCAAGGGTGACAAAGCAGCACAGCAGATTAAATTGTGTTCAGAGAAGGAAAGGACTGGAGGCTTTGCTTGGGAATGCTAATTGATGATCTGCTCTGTGCAGAAACGAGGCTAAACAACCCAAAATCATTTTCCAATCCAGTCAATGAAGGTCATCAAGGCTTTTATTTCCCAGGTGCTAAGATGTCTAATTAACTTCCTCCCATCCCTGGGATGCAGCCAGCCAGAAACAGCAATCAAAGAAGATTTATTGGTGGTGCCAGCATGGAGAGCAGCCTCAGTGATGCAGTGGGCACTGATGTGACCAATGCAACCTCTCACTCTCTCAGCATCAGTGGGGGCTGTGAGTGCTCTGGGGGGCAAAGCAGCCCCTCTTAGAGTGATACTCAAAGGGGGTGTTTGCAAGGTGCAGTTTTAGCTGGAAGGGTGTTTGCAAGAGGCTGAGTCAATGTTTCTGTTTGGGGATGTGGCTTTGGGCCACTTAAATTGATTAAGGGATTTAAGACCTCATCAATATTAATCACTTCTAAACAATTAGCTGGGCAATATTTTGAATTTGTTTTCCTCTGGTTCTTTCTCATCATTTCTTGCCCTCTGCCAGGCTGAGTAACTCCTTCAGGTGTTTACTCAGGCTGGTGCCTCCACATTTGTCTTTTGCCTGCTGGATTGGCCGTGTCCTTCACTGTTTGTTCAGCTCCTGCCTGTTTCCTGGATGCTGGAATGTTGTTTAGCAGGCAGAGAGACCTAGGATACTGCCTGGAGCTGCTCTTGAAAATGTTGGTCAGAGATGAGTCAGAGATGCTTTCCATCTCTTCTTTTATGGGGCAAATCCAGCTGGAAAGTGCTGGCCAGGCTGCAGCTGTGCTCATCACAGCTGCCCAAGGGCAGTCTCAAGTGTTGGCCTCTGCCCTGCCTTTCCTTCTTTTTAACTGCTCAAGAAAAACCCAGTGGCAGCAGGATTGGAGCCTCACCACAGGGCTCCATTTACCTGAGTGGCAGCAGGATTGGAGCCTCACCACAGGGCTTCATTTACCTGAGTGGCAGCAGGATTGGAGCCTCACCACAGGGCTTCATTTACCTGAGTGGCAGCAGGATTGGAGCCTCACCACAGGGCTCCATTTACCTGAGAGGCAGCAGGATTGGAGCCTCACCACAGGGCTCCATTTACCTGATGGCAGCAGGATTGGAGCCTCACCACAGGGCTCCATTTACCTGATGGCAGCAGGATTGGAGCCTCACCACAGGGCTCCATTTACCTGAGTGGCAGCAGGATTGGAGCCTCACCACAGGATTCCATTTACCTGAGAGGCAGCAGGATTGGAGCCTCACCACAGGGCTCCATTTACCTGATGGCAGCAGGATTGGAGCCTCACCACAGGGCTTCATTTACCTGAGAGGCAGCAGGATTGGAGCCTCACCACAGGGCTCCATTTACCTGAGAGGCAGCAGGATTGGAGCCTCACCACAGGACTTCATTTACCTGAGTGGCAGCAGGATTGGAGCCTCACCACAGGGCTCCATTTACCTGAGAGGCAGCAGGATTGGAGCCTCACCACAGGATTCCATTTACCTGAGTGGCAGCAGGATTGGAGCCTCACCACAGGGCTCCATTTACCTGAGAGGCAGCAGGATTGGAGCCTCACCACAGGATTCCATTTACCTGAGTGGCAGCAGGATTGGAGCCTCACCACAGGATTCCATTTACCTGAGAGGCAGCAGGATTGGAGCCTCACCACAGGGCTTCATTTACCTGAGTGCTTCAGGTCTTGCTGTCACCTTCTGGTTGAGACCCCCCCAGAGGTGCTGCAGCAGGTCCAGAGGAGAGCAGTGAGACTGGGGAGGGAGGTGGAGGGGAAGTCATAGGAGGAAAGGCTGAGGAAGCTGGGGGTGTTCAGCCTGGAAAAGAGAAGACTTAGAGGGGACCTTATCACTCTCTACAACTTAGAATCATAGAATCAAGCAGGTTGGAAGAGACCTCCAAGCTCAGCCAGGCCAACCTAGCACCCAGCCCTATCCAGTCAACCAGACCATGGCACTAAGTGCCTTATCCAGTCTTTTCTTGAACACCTCCAGGCACAGAGAGACTCCACCACCTCCCTGGGCAGCCCATTCCAATGCCAATCACTCTCTCTGACAACAACTTCCTAACAACATCCAGCCTAGACCTACCCTGGCACAACTTGAGACTGTGTCCCCTTGTTCTATGTTCAACTACCTAAAAGGAAGTTGTATTCAGGTGGGGATCATACTCTTCTCCCAGGCAGCTTGTGCCAGGACAAAAAGCTGTGCCAGGGGAGGTTTAGGTTGGATGTTAGGCAGCCCTTCCTCGTGGAAAGGTGATTAGGCACTGGAATGGGCTGCCCGGGGAGGTGGTGGAGTCACCATGCCTGGATGTCTTTAAGCAAAGATTGGATGTGGCCCTTGGTGGCATGGGTGAGCTGATGTGGAGGTGTTGGTTCATAGGCTGGACTTGGTGATCTCAGAGGTCTTTTCCAGCCTCAATGATTCTGTGGTTCTGAGTGGAATACCAGAAGAACTAAGCCATCAAAAGCATGAATGTCTTAGGAGCATGGTGGAGCTTCCACATCATACAAGAATTTTGGGGCATAATCAGTCTAAGGTTTGACAACTGGAGCAGCTTGAAGGTTTCAGTGGCTGTTAGGGGCTTCCACTGGTGCTCAGTAGCTGCTGGGCAATGTGCTGGATCCAGCCACCCATTCAGGGCTGTATTTAGCTGGCTACTAGGCATAGTAGATGACACATCTAAGGGATGCATTAATGCATTTTGCACAGTGCCCTTGTTTGTTTCTCAGCCCTTTTTTGTCTCCCTACTCCCCTCAGCCCATTCCTTTCCTCAGGAAAGATTTGGTTTTTGCTCTACTTATTTTTCCCCCCATGTTAGGCAGTAAGATGTAAGAGCAGAACTGGAGCTGCCTTGTGGGCATTAGGCCAACTGTCTGAAGATGAGCTGCCAAACAGCATTAGAAAAGGAAGTGTCTAGCACACTAATTAAGTACATGGTGAGAAACATTTGGGAATCAAGAGAAGGAGAATAGCTCACAGTGCTTGTGTGAGACCTCTGGATGGTTTCTGCCCTCTGTCATGGACAGGGCTTGTCTCATTTTCATGGAATCATAGAATCAGCCAGGTTGGAAGAGAGCTCCAAGCTCAGCCAGGCCACCCTAGCACCCAGCCCTGCCCAACCAACCAGACCATGGCACTAAGTGCCCCAGCCAGGCTTGGCTGCAACACCTCCAGCCACACAGACTCCACCACCTCCCTGGGCAGCCCATTCCAATGCCAATCACTCTCTCTGACAACAACTTCCTCCTAACATCCACCCTACACCTCCCCTGGCACAGCTTCAGACTGTGTCCCCTTGTTCTGTTGCTGCTTGCTTGGCAGCAGAGCCCAACCCCACCTGGCTGCAGCCTCCCTTCAGGTAGCTGTAGCCAGCAATGAGCTCTGCCCTGAGCCTCCTCTTCTGCAGGCTGCACACCCCCAGCTCCCTCAGCCTCTCCTCACAGGGCTGTGCTCCAGCCCCCCCTCACCAGCTTTGTCACCCTTCTCTGGCCACGTTTCAGTCCCTCAGTGCCTTTCTTTATGTATCTCTCTTCTGGCAAGACAAGCAGCCCCATCCTCTGTGCTGGTGCTGAAATTCAGAGGAGTTGCCTGGTTGCATGGTTAAAGCTACTGTGAGCATGAACTCACCTGAGCCTTGGGTCATTGAAACATCATGGAATCATAGAATCAACCAGGTTGGAAGAGACCTCCAAGACCATCCATCAGACTGATAAAACCAACTAATATGAATCTGAGCTTTCAGCTGCCCTCAAGATGTCCAGGGAGTCACTCCCAGGTTCTCCAGCCTCTCCTTGATAGGACCCCAGCCCAGTGTGAGCTCAGTTTGCTGGTGCATCATCGTGGAGGGTATGAGCCCATGGGAGGAGGTGGTGATGGTCATGCTTTAAACTCTGCAGCCTGTCCTCCTTTCCATCCCTGCTGCACCAGCACAGCACTTTGGAGAGGGAATTACTGCAAAGCTAGGGACAGCCTTCTGCACCATCCTTCACAGAAATGTGGGGAGCAGAAGAACAGTGCACACAGTTCTACAGTGGTGTACTTTGCCCCACACCACAGAATCACAGACTCACAGAATTGACCAGGCTGGAAAACACCTTGCAGATCATTGAGTCCAACCTATCACCTCACTCCTGCTAATTAACTAAACCCTGGCACTAAGTGCCTCATCCTGTCTCTCCTTAAACACCTCCAGGGATGGTGACTCCACTACCTCCTCAGGCAGCCCATTCCAATGCCAGTCACTCTTTCTGGGAAGAACTTCTTCCTGACATCCAACACAGCACAGCTTGAGATTCTGACCACTTGTTCTGTTGCTGGTTGCCTGGGAGAGTAGACCAACCCCACCTGGCTACAGCATCCCTTTGGGTAGTCACAGAGAGCATCAGCCCTGCACAGTGTAGGCTGTGCCCAACATGCAGACCTCTGCGTTCCTACCACCACTGAATCCTCTTCTGGGGGTGGATACCTTTGGCAAATGGAACTTGGTGAGATGTAAAGTATCATAGAATGATTAAAGTTGGAAAAGACCTCCAACCATCAACCCAACACCAGGATGCCCACTAAATCATGTCCCATCTACAGACTCCTTGAACACCTGCAGAGATGGTGACTCCACCACCTCCCTGGGCAGCCTTTTCCAATGCCTGGCCACTCTTTCAGTGAAGTAGAGGAGATAGTCCTTTGACACACAACATGTTGGCTAAAAGTATAACTGAAGCACCATCCACCATCCAGGAGTCAGCCAAAGGGTTCAGCACACCTGCAGCTGCAGCCAGCATCGTGGAGGAAGGACAAGGAGCAATGGGTGTAAGTTGCAGCACAGGAGGTTCCAGCTCAACACAAGGGGGAACTTCTTGACTGGAAGGGTCCCAGAGCACTGGCACAGGCTGCCCAGAGAGGTTGTGGAGTCTCCTTCCCTGGAGACTTTCCAGGCCTGTCTGGATGTGTTTCTCTGTGATCTGTGCTAGTATTGTCCTGCTCTGGGTTGGACTTGCTGATCTCCTTTGGTTCCTTCCAACCCCTAACATCCTGTGAGCCTGTGACAAAGTCAGCTTCAAGCCCCCCCTACCTCTCCCTACTGTTACTGGAGCTGGACCCTGTTACACTCCATTAACTTGATCCTCAATGTTTAATTATTCCAACCAAGACAACCCAAACTCCCACTGTGTTTTGCTGTCTCTCTTTAATCATCTGGGTCACAGATATGCTCAGTTAATTAACATGCTGAATTCTCCTGATCTCTCTGCTAGATAATAGATTGATTCATAATTTACATAAGCAGCTGTGTATGCCTGTCCCCTGAACTACACAACCCAGGCTGCTGGCATTCATCTCTTTCCACTCCTGAACTTAAATGTGTATAGGGTAATGTTTTGGTTGGATTCCTTCAAGACTGCAAAGGGAGAAGCCCTTTGTGTGCAGCTCCACCACCGTGACAGGGCTGTGTCTGTGCCAGCTGTGCTGTGCCTGCCCAGTGCCCCTGAGGCCATCAGTGCTGCCCCATGCCTGCACTGCCTGGGCAGCCAAGGTGTGTCCTGGGATCATGGGGTGGTCAGATCATAGAATCACAGAATTGTTTTGGTTGGAAAAGACTTCTAAGATCATCAAGTTCGACCTAGCATCATCATGGCCATTAAGCCATGTCCAAGAGTGCCTTGTGCACACCTTGAACACCTTCAGGGATGGTGATGCTGTGTTCAGTGTGGAGCACTGCAATTCATGAGGGATGTGGAGGTGCTGGAGCAGGTCCAGAAGAGGGCAGCCAAGCTGAAGAAGGGCCTGGGGAATAAATCTTATGAGGAGCAACTAAGGGAGCTGGGGATGGTTACTTTGAGGAAGAGGAGGCTGAGGGCAGACCCCACTGCTGTCTACAGCTACCTGAAGGGACACTGTGGAGAGGCTGCTGCAGGGCTCTGCTCACAGGTAACTGGAGACAGAACAAGGAGGAATGGCCTCAAGCTGAGCCTGGGGAGGTTTAGATTGGACATTAGGAAAAAGTTTTTATGGAGAGAGTGGTCAGGGACTGGAATGAGCTGCCCAAGGAGGTGGTGGAGTCATCAACCCTGGCTGTGTTTAAGGGTGGTTTGGATGTGGTGCTTGGGGATGTGTTTTAAGGTGAATCTTGTAGAGTAGGGTTAGAGGTTGGACTTGGTGATGCTGAGAGGCTTTGCCAACCTGCATGTTTGTGTGACTCTACCACCTCCCTGGGCAGCCTGTTCCCATCCCTGACCACTCCTGCAGCAAAGAAATTTTTCCTGATATCTAAACTAAACCTCCCCTGGCACAATTTCAGGCCATTCCCTCTTGTGCTATGAGCACAGACTGAAAGAGTTGAGGCTGATCACTCTGGAGAAGAGGAGGCTCCCAGGTGGCCTTCTTGTGGCCTTCCAGGATCTGAAGTGGGCTACAAAAAAGCTGGGGAGGGACTTTTTAGGCTGTGAGGGAGTGCCAGGACTGGGGGGAATGGAGCAAAGATGGAGGTGGGGAGATTGAGACTGGAGGGTAGGAGATTGAGACTGGAGGTGAGGAGGAAGTTGTTGGTGATGAGAGTGGTGAGAGGCTGGACTGGGTTGCCCAGGGAGGTGGTTGAGGCCCCATGGCTGGAGGTGTTCAAGACCAGGCTGGGTGAGGCCTTGATTGACCTGTTCTAGTGGGAGGTGTCCCTGCCCTTGGGACACCTATGGCAGGGGGTTGGAATTGGATGATCTTTGAGGTCCCTTCCAACCTAAACCATTCTATGATTTAAGGCTTAGAGTTATTCTTGGCATGTCTCAGCTCCTCACCTGCAACAAAAGCCTCAAAGCAGCAAGAATGAAAGGCTGGAGAAAGCTGGAGGGGCTTTAGCTCTCCTCAGTTCCTCTGTGCACAGGTTTTCCTTTCCTGGGCCTCTGCCAACTTGTCCTCTTCTCTCTCACTTTTTCCTGGTGTTCCAAAGACACTGGCACAGGTTGCCCAGGGAGGATGTGGCTGCTCCCTCCCTGAAGGTGTTCAAGACCAGGTTGGATGAGACCTTGAGTGACCTGTTCTAGTGAGAGGTGTCCCTGCCCTTGGGACACCTATGGCAGGGGGTTGGAATTGGATGATCTTTGAGGTCCCTTCCAACCTAAACCATTCTATGATTTAAGGCTTAGAGTTACTCTTGGCATGTCTCAGCTCCTCACCTGCAACAAAAGCCTCAAAGCAGCAAGAATGAAAGGCTGGAGAAAGCTGGAGGGGCTTTAGCTCTCCTCAGTTCCTCTGTGCACAGGTTTTCCTTTCCTGGGCCTCTGCCAACTTGTCTTCTCTCACTTTTTCCTGGTGTTCCAAAGACACTGATGGTCTTCTTCCTCTCCTTCCCCACCCCCAGCTCGCACGTTACACCAAGGAGGGATTCCTTCATCTGGGTGCCCTTGGGACCACCACGCTGCTACCTGACACCCGCTGCCTGGTGGACAACATGAAGAGTCGCTTCCCTCAGCTCCTGGACTGTGAGAAGGTCAAGAGCAGCCTCCACAAACGCTGGAATTTCATACAGGTTTGTTGTGGATCTGCTATGGACTCTGCTCCCCTCCTTCCCAAACCGTGGGGCTGAGGTATGGGGTCTGTGGCGTGGCAGAATGGAAGGATGAAGATGAAAGCATAGAATTAGAGAGTGACAGAATGGTTGAGGATGGAAGGGATCTCAAGGGTCATCTAGTTCCAAACCTTCTCACATCATAGGCATGGACATCTCCCACTGGAACAGGTTGCTCAAGGTCTTATTCAACCTGGCCTTGAACATCTCCAGGGAGGTTGTGGAGCACAGAATCACCCAATGTGATCTTTGATCACATTGGGTGATTCTGTGCTCCACAACCTCCCTGGGCAACCTGTGCCAGTGTCTCACCACCCTCAACCTGTGCAAGTGTCTCACCACCATCAATCTGTGTCAGTGTCTCACCACCATCAACCTGTGCCAGTGTCTCACCACCATCAACCTGTGCCAGTGTCTCACCACCCTCAACTGTGCCAGTGTCTCACCACCATCAATCTGTGCCAGTGTCTCACCACCCTCAACCTGTGCCAGTGTCTCACCACCCTCAACCTGTGCCAGTGTCTCACCACCATCAATCTGTGCCAGTGTCTCACCACCCTCACTGCAAACAACTTCTTCCTAACATCCAGTTTCAACCTCCCCTCTGCCACTTTAAACCCATTACTCCTTGTCCTGTCATTGCCAGACCTTGTCAGTAGTCCCTCCCCAGCCCTCCTGGAGCCCCCTTCACATAGTGGAAGGCCACTCCAAGGTCTCCTCAAAGCCCTCTCTTCTCCAGGCTGCAAGATCCAACTCTTGTAGCCTGTGCTCACAGGAGAGGTTCCATGCAACAGCAAGTGCCTGGTCCTGGGGTAGAGAGCAAAGGTGAAGAAAGATCAGGGACAGCAGTTTAGGACATGTCCCTTTTTGATGCCCTGGGGTGTATGTAAACCTGCCTAGTTGATAACTTCCAGATTTCTTTGTTTCTCACTGATGAAACACATGAAAACCAGCAGGGGTTCTGCAAGAAGGCTGGAGAGGGCCTTTTTACAAGGGCTTGTAAAAACAGGATGAGGAGGAATGGATTTGAAGTGGAAAAGGGGAAGTTTAGACTGGACATTAGGGAGAAATCTTTACAGTGTGGGTGGTGAGACACTGGAACAGGTTGCCAAGAGAGGTTGTGGATGCCTCTTCCCTAGAAGTGGTGAAGGTCTGGTTGGATGTGGGCATGAGCAACCTGGGCTAGTGGGATGTGTCTCCACCTATGGCAGGGGGGGTTGGAACTTTACAGTCCTTCCCAACCCAAGCCATTCTATGATTCCATGAAAACATGGGACTTCTGTCCCAAACCAGGCTGTAAGGAGTGTCACAGCTTCCTAATGCAGAGCAGCCCTGCTCTTTGAAGGTTACAGGTGTCCTTGGGTCACTGGCATGTTAGGGATCTGTGCTGTCAATGCCAAAGCCTGTTCCTTCCACCCAGGCAGACTGCTTTAGGAATTCTGTTGTTTGAATTGCATTAGCACAGCTAAATGCTGTGCACATGGACACAGCTGTGTTCCTGGGCAGTGCACAGTCCTGCCTTGGAACTGTAGGACTATTGGGGCTGGAAGAGACCTCTGAGTGCAATTGCTGAGCTCCCAATCCCACCGCTGCTGCGAAACCACTACCACTAAACCACGTCCCTAAACACCACACCCATGTGTCTTTTGAATACCTCCAGGGGTGGTGACTCCACCACCTCCTTGGGCAGCCTGTCCCAGTGCCTGAGAACCTTTCCTGTGAAGAAATTTTGCCCAGTATCCAGCCTTGGCACAACTCGAGGCTGTTTCCTCTTGTCCTGCCACTTGTTATGTGCGAGAAGAGACTGACCCCCACCTTGTTCCAGTCTCTTTTGAGGTTGTAGAGGGGGATGAAGTCTCTACTCAGCCCTTCTGTTCTTCAGGTTGAAAGGTTTGTTTCATAGGCAACCCCATGGCATCCTGGCCCGGATCAGGAACAGTGTGGCCAGTAGGACAAGGGAGGTTATTCTGCCCCTGTGCTCAACACTGCTCATGCCACACCTGGAGTGCTGTGGCCACAACAACCCCAAGCAGGACTACAGGCTGGGGCCAGAGTGGCTGATAGCAGCCAGGCAGAGAGGGAGCTGGGGTTGCTGGGAGAGAGGAGCTGCAGAGGAGGCAGAAGTGTGCCCAGGTGGGCAGCAGAGCCAATGGCATCCTGGGCTGGCTCAGGAGCAGTGTGGGCAGCAGCACAAGGGAGGTTCTTCTGCCCCTGTGCTCAGCACTGCTCAGGCCACACCTGGAGTGCTGTGTCCAGTTCTGAGCTGCTTAGCTCAAGAGAGCTGTTGAGGTGCTGGAAGATGTTTGGAGAAGGGCAGCAAGGCTGGTGAGGGGCCTGGAGCAGAGCCCTGTGAGGAGAGGCTGAGGGAGCTGGGGGGGTGCAGCCTGCAGCAGAGGAGGCTCAGGGCAGAGCTCATTGCTGTCTGCAGCTACCTGCAGGGAGGCTGTAGCCAGGTGGGGTTGGGCTCTTCTGCCAGGCAGCCTGCAACAGAACAAGAGGACACAGCCTCAAGCTGTGCCAGGACAGGTCTAGGCTGGATGTTAGGAGGAAGTTCCTGTCAGAGAGAGTGATTGGCATTGGAATGGACTGCCCAGGGAGGTGGTGGAATCACTGTGCCTGGAGGTATCACAGTATCAGTATCACAGTATCGAATCCAAGCCTGGCTGGGGCACTTAGTGCCATGGTCTGGTTGATTGGCCAGGGCTGGGTGCTAGGTTGTGCTGGCTGAGCTTGGAGCTCTCTTCCAACCTGCTTGATTCTGTGATTCTATGATTCAACTGCATGCCTTTAAGTTTTCAATACTTCCCCCATGCTTGCCTTCCAGAATGGTGCCATCCTGAACAAGGGGACAGGACGATGCTTGGAGGTGGAGAACAGGGGCATGGCTGGCATCGATCTGATTCTTCGCAGCTGCACAGGACAAAGGTGGACAATTAAAAATGTCATCAAATAAAGGGTGGAAGAGTCAGAGGAGTCGGACTGGAAACACAGCTGACTTAAGACTGACCTGTCTGGACTCCTTTGGAAAGGATGAAATATCAATACAGAGCTTTATTCATGTTATTAGGAGAGGACATGGGGGAAATGGGCATTTGTGGCTTTTTATTGTGTATTAGTCTCCCACAGCTGATTCCAACTGTGTGAAATTGGGTCAGAACTGCTATTTTCTTCTAGCAAGCACTCTAAAAGGTACCACTTATTTCTGCTGGAATGACTGTAATAAGCTCATGTAGTCTTGTGAGCATTTTACTGTCAGGAAATTGTTCTTTTCCCAGACAACACCAACCTCT
The DNA here is from genome assembly GCF_015220805.1 of Pogoniulus pusillus. Lineage (NCBI taxonomy): Eukaryota > Metazoa > Chordata > Aves > Piciformes > Lybiidae > Pogoniulus > Pogoniulus pusillus. Next base: position 4,429,210 of record NC_087290.1, on the reverse strand, counting down.
CCCAAAGGTTTGCACCATCATTGGAGTTGAGAGACCTCCTTGGATGTACCTGCCTGGCGAGCATGAAAACCAGCATGTTGGTGAGCAGAAAAGGTTGCCAAGCCCCACAGGAGCTGAGTATTAAGGATGTGCTATTTTGTTAGCAGAAAAGGTTGCCAAGCCCCACAGGAGCAGAGTATTAAGGATGTGCTATTTCACTCGGTCCTCTCTCTCTCTTCTCCCTCTCTTGCCCCCACATCCAGCAGCCTCTTTCTTCAGTGTAGGAGAGGCAAAGCTCACTCCAGCAGTTTCCATGGATCTTTCCAACCCTTGAGCACAGATGGCATCAAACAGAATCCTACTGACCAGTCCCTCCCATGGAGACCCCACATGGGTTCCCTTGAGAAAAGATCTTGGATGTCTGCCTGCCTGTCTGCCTGTGTAGTTGTCTGCCCTTTTTCACTACATGATGAGTAAAGCTTGTGAGCTGTAGATCCACCTTGCCCTCCCAGCAGGGCCTGGCAGTGTCCCCTTGGAGACAGACCTGTAGCCTTTTTCTGCTCTTTCAGAAGTGAATGTGCTGCTGTGTGGATCTCTTTCAGAAGTGAGGGTGGATGTGCTGCTGTGTGGATCTCTTTCAGAAGTGAGGGTGGATGTGCTGCTGTGTGGATCTCTTTCAGAAGCAAGGGAGGATGTGCTGCTGTGTGGATCTCTTTCAGAAGCGAGGGAGGATGTGCTGCTGTGTGGATCTCTTTCAGAAGCAAGGGTGGATGTGCTGCTGTGTGGATCTCTTTCAGAAGCGAGGGTGGATGTGCTGCTTTGTGGATCTCTTTCAGAAGCAAGGGAGGATGTGCTGCTGTGTGGATCTCTTTCAGAAGCAAGGGAGGATGTGCTGCTGTGTGGATCTCTTTCAGAAGCGAGGGTGGATGTGCTGCTGTGTGGATCTCTTTCAGAAGCGAGGGAGGATGTGCTGCTGTGTGGATCTCTTTCAGAAGCAAGGGAGGATGTGCTGCTGTGTGGATCTCTTTCAGAGTGAGGGTGGATGTGCTGCTGTGTGGATCTCTTTCAGAAGCAAGGGTGGATGTGCTGCTGTGTGCATCTCTTTCAGAAGTGAGGGTGGATGTGCTGCTGTGTGGATCTCTTTCAGAAGTGAGGGTGGATGTGCTGCTATGTGGATCTCTTTCAGAAGCGAGGGAGGATGTGCTGCTATGTGGATCTCTTTCAGAAGCGAGGGTGGATGTGCTGCTGTGTGGATCTCTTTCAGAAGTGAGGGTGGATGTGCTGCTGTGTGGATCTCTTTCAGAAGCAAGGGAGGATGTGCTGCTGTGTGGATCTCTTTCAGAAGTGAGGGTGGATGTGCTGCTGTGTGGATCTCTTTCAGAAGTGAGGGTGGATGTGCTGCTGTGTGGATCTCTTTCAGAAGCGAGGGAGGATGTGCTGCTGTGTGGATCTCTTTCAGAAGTGAGGGTGGATGTGCTGCTGTGTGGATCTCTTTCAGAAGTGAGGGTGGATGTGCTGCTGTGTGGATCTCTTTCAGAAGCAAGGGAGGATGTGCTGCTGTGTGGATCTCTTTCAGAAGCAAGGATGGATGTGCTGCTGTGTGGATCTCTTTCAGAAGCAAGGGAGGATGTGCTGCTGTGTGGATCTCTTTCAGAAGCAAGGATGGATGTGCTGCTGTGTGGACCTCTTTCAGAAGTGAGGGTGGATGTGCTGCTGTGTGGATCTCTTTCAGAAGCAAGGGAGGATGTGCTGCTTTGTGGAAGAGGCTGGGAGCAGATAACGTGGAAGAGACTCCCTCCTGGGCTACCCTCCCATGGAGGCTGTAGGGTTTGAGTTGCTCTGAATGAAGACATGAGTAATGTGGTCTCCACAACTTAGTAGTGGTGTTCTCTTCCTGAGGCTTGAGCACACTGCTCCTGTGTAGATAGTGTCCACCTGTGCTCAAGGGTCACCTCAAACAGTGCATGTCACTGCAGACCTTCATGAACTGTGCTGAAGGAAGCAAGAGGGAGGACAAGGGACAGATAAATGGCAGCTTGGCTGAGAATCTTGACCCGAAGTCACTTGAGGCTTGTTAATAAATATGGTGGGGTGCTCTCACCTGCTGTTTTTTTTTTGGCCCACAGTCACCTTGGCTACCAAATCTACTCAACCACCGTGGGAGACCATTGGTTTGGAGTCCTGATGTTGTGGCTACCTGGAAAGGGATCAACCAAAGTTGCTTGAGGTGGATGCCACGCTAATGGCTCCAGGCTTTGGTGGGTAGAGAGGAGAAGCCAGCCCATCTCCTGTCCTTCTCACAGAATAATACTCTCTCTGGTTGCCCTCTGGCTAGGGTGCACTAAAGTATATTAATATATGAGCTGTACCTGTAAATATGTTTCCCAAAGCTGGGATGTGCAGAGAGCTGTTTGCTGCAGAGCACTCATGCCTGTCTTCCATTTGCATCAGGATGAAGCTACCTGGATGTTTAATGAGTTTAATTTTCAATGCCATGCAGCAGGTTTGTAACTGAGGTTTTAGTAATTTATTGCACAGGAGCAGATACATTTCCTTGTTCCTTCTCCAGCAGTGAGCATCCCATAGGACCTGATTGTTCGTTTAGGCTTGGCAAAGACCTCTTCATCCATCAGGCTTGCCTCTGAATTTCTGGATTCTCTTTTTCTTTCTTCTTTTCTTTTCTTCTTCCCTCCCCTCCTTGCCTTCCTTAACGAGGTTTTACCTCTTGGTTGTCCTGACTTGCAGTAATCAGTGTAGAATTTTTTGCTCTCACCTTTGCCATTGCCTCATCTCTTGTATAATAAATTCTAGCTCTCAACCAAAACCAACCACCCAACCAAACCCAGACCAACAACCAATATGGTCACAACATCTTCAGGTGCATGATGTGTTTCCCCCTTGCATTTGTTGCTGCCTTCTAAGAAAAAAAAGGATTTGCTGATGAAGTGAACTCCAGGCTGGAGCATTTGAGACTTCACAGCTGCGGTCAGGATGGTAACAAAATGCCCTTTGACTGAGCAAGCAGTTTGCTGTCAGTCAGCAGTGGAAGCCACACGTTGTCCAGGGCTGGGAAAAGCCTGCATGCTTCGTCAGGATAACCAACCAAAAAGCCCTTGGATGTTGCCTGTGCTGTGATTCACTGGTCCAGCTCTTACCCTGCCAGTGCTCAGGGCGCCAGCAGATGGGCTTTGTCAGCTTAAATTGTGGTGGTCTAAGGTGTCACCACCCCCGGCCTGCCATCTGCTTCAGCTGCTGGAGGCTTCTGTCCCCACCACCGGCAGCAGGAATGAATGTGCAGCTGCACCTCGGCTGCTGGAGTTGGCAGCACCTGCTGCAGCCAGCAGGCAGGAGGGGCTCGCCTGGATTTAACGCGCTGGATTGCCAGCCAGAGTCACTCTGGGATGGCCACCTGGCTCTGCACAGGAGGTGGCAGCCCCTGGCACAAGCGAAGTTCACCACCCAGCATCTCCAGCTGCCCGGTGGCTTTTGTGCTGCCTGGTGGAGGTGACATAAAAGAGCTTGGAAGCTTGCCCTCAGGCAACACAGGATAACCTGGACTTGAGGATGCTGGTGGTGATGGGATCTCTGGATCCTTGGAAGTATTGAGGTTTGGAGATGCCTTTCTTTCGTGCTCCACAAGGAAAACAAATGCCTGGACATCCAAAACAAAGGGGATGGTGGAAATGAACGCTTCAAGGTGAGGCAGAAGCCCTGCTGAGGTGGTTTGCCTGGTCTCACTGGTGTACCCAGAGTGCTTCCAAACGGCTGGGAGAGGAGCAGCACGAGGGGAAATCAAGATGGAAAGCGAGGATCTGATCTGCTGCGTCCCCATAACTGAAGTTCTGCTCTGACACTGGCTTGCCACATGCAGAGATGATTGCCAAGGTGATGACCTGAGGTCTGCCCCCTCCTAAACTGTAGAAATCTTGTCTTAGAAACCTGGATCTGTTGCATCTTGTGCTTATCTCTAATAATATGTTAATTGCTTTAAAAAGTGATATCGGAGTGGTTCTTATTAAATATATGATTTGAGCCCTGCCTCTTGAGTGATGGAAAAGACATTCACTGCTGATGAGATACAGAACCAGCCAGTCTCCCTGTTACTTATTTAATAGGAAAGTGCTGCTGTTTAAATGGAACTCCCATTTTAGAAAGGAATGGAAATGAAGGAGAAATCAAGAGAGATGGCCAGTGCAGATCTGCCTCCTTTCATCCAGCCCTGCTGGCTGCCACTCACCGAGATAATGTGCTCCTGTTCAACAAGCTGAAAAGAGACAATACATGGTAAGACAGGATCGTTCCTGTGCCCAGCCTGGGGGATTCTAAGTGCACCCTCGAGCTTGGGGTGCTCCTTAGACCTGCCACAGCAACCCCAGGCAGCGCTACAGGCTGGGGACAGAGTGGCTGAGAGCAGCCAGGCAGAGAGGGAGCTGGGGGTGCTGGGAGAGAGGAGCTGCAGAGGAGGCAGCAGTGCCCAGGTGGGCAGCAGAGCCAATGGCATCCTGGGCTGGCTCAGGAGCAGTGTGGGCAGCAGGACAAGGGAGGTTCTTGTGCCCCTGTGCTCAGCACTGCTCAGGCCACATCTGGAGTGCTGTGTCCAGTTCTGGGCTCCTCAGTTCAAGAGAATTGTTGAGGTGCTAGAAGGTTTCCAGAGAGGGCAGCAATGCTGGGGAGGGGCCTGGAGCAGAGCCCTGTGAGGAGAGGCTGAGGGAGCTGGGGGTGTGCAGCCTGCAGCAGAGGAGGCTCAGGGCAGAGCTCATTGCTGTCTGCAGCTGCCTGCAGGGAGGCTGTAGCCAGGTGGGGTTGGGCTCTGCTGCCAGGCAAGCAGCAACAGAACAAGGGGATAGCCTCAAGTTGTGCCAGGGCAGGTCTAGGCTGAATGTGAGGAGGAAGTTGTTGTCAGAGAGAGTGATTGGCATTGGAATGGGCTGCCCAGGGAGGTGGTGGAGTCTGTGTGGCTGGAGGTGTTGCATCCAAGCCTGGCTGGGGCACTTAGTGCCATGGTCTGGTTGGTTGGGCAGGGCTGGGTGCTAGGTTGGACTGGATGATGGTGGAGCTCTCTTCCAACCTGGCTGACTCTATGGTTCTATGGTTCTGTTTTCTTGCAGCCACATTCAGCTAAAGGCTAGGATGGGTGGTGATGTGGTGCCTGCAAGGACAGCAAGGTGTCAGAAGGTGTACGCAAGACACATCTGGATGCATTCACAGCTTCACAGGTCGGAAGGGACCCCCAAAGGTTATCTTGTCCAACCCACCCCTGCAGTCAGCAGGGACATCTCCAACTAGATCAGTCTGCCCAGGACCACCCTGAGTCTGATCTTGAGTGTCCCTAGGAATGGGGCCTCAGCCACATCTCTGGGCAACCTGTTCCAATGTTTTACCACCTTCGTTGTGCGGAACCTCCTAATGTCCAACTTACATCTATCCCTGCTCTAGTTTCAAACCATTGTCCCTCATCATTCACCACAGGCCCTTGTCAAAAGACTCTCCCCAGCTCTCCTGTAGCCCACTTCAGGTACTGGAAGGCACCTGTAAGGTCTCTCTGGAGCCTTCTTCTCTCCAGGCTGAACAGCCTCAATTCTTTCAGTCCCTGTGTGACCTGCCCTGGGGGATTCCTGCTCTGGCAATGTGGGGATCTGCTGAAGAGCATCCTGTAGAGGGCTACAAGGATAGTTAGGGGACTGCAGCACTGCCTGATGAGGAGAGGCTGAGGAACCTGGGGCTGCTTAGTCTGGAGAAGACTGAGAGGGGATTTAATCAATGTTTCTAACTATCTGAGGGCTGGGGGTCAGGAGCAGGGACAGGCTCTGCTCACTGCTCCCTGGCATAGGACAAGCAGCAATGGATGGAAGCTGCAGCACAGGAGGTTCCAGCTCAACACAAGGGGGAACTTCTTTGCTGTAAGGGTCCCAGAGCCCTGGCACAGGCTACCCAGAGAGGTTGTGGAGTCTCCTTCTCTGGAGCCTTTGCAGGCCTGTCTGAATGTGTTCCTGTGTGCCCTGAGCTAGATTGTGTGGTCCTGCTGTGGCAGGGAGGTTGGACTCAATGATCTCCTTGCATCCCTTCCAGCCCCTGGCATCCTGTGAGCTGTGATCTCTGGAAGTCCTTTCCAACCCCTGTCATGCTATGACTCGATTCCTGTGCAGGCAGGTGCACCCAGTAACAATGGCACTGATGGAGTTGTGATAGGAGCAGCAGAGCTGTGATAGGAGCAGCAGCTCTCCCACTGGAGGTAAGGACACAGCAGGCTGCCAGCATCAGTCCAGGCTAAGTGTAGTGCTCAGCCTGGGGCTTGTGAGGGCAGAGCTCTCTTGAAGCTGCCAGCAGATGGTGACCTGTGCTTTTGCTGTATGCATTTTACACCCCAGGCTTTCTAAAGGGAAAGGTCCAGCTCAGAAAATGGTACAAATGGATGTACCTGACATTGGGTGGACATCAACAGTGAGCTCTTCTGATGCCCTTAGCAGGACCTTTGTGCTGCCCAGGGATGAGAGCCAAATCCTAGGGTTACCAAATTAATAGAATTGGTTTGGTTGGAAGAGATCTTTAAGATCATGAAGTCAACTTAACCCAGCACTGCCAAGTCCACCACTAAACCTGTCCTTCAGCACCACATCTACACAGCTTTTAAACCCCTCCAACAGTGGTGACTCCACCACTGCCCTCAGCAGCCTGTTCCAGGGCTTGACAACCCTTTGGGGAAAGAAATTGTTCCTAACATCCAACCTAAACCTCCTCTGGGGCAACTTGAAGCCATTTCCTCTTGTCCTATTGCTCATTCCTCGGGAAAAGAGACCAATCCCAACTTGCAGGAAGTTCTCCCTGAGCCCTCAGATGAAGACAAACTGCTGTCATTTTGGAGTCAAAAGTTGAACTTGTGGACTCCCAATAGAAAAGCCTCTCAGCTTGATGACTGAGCAATTTGGGCACTCATCCACTGCTAATGGAGACAGATTGAAGCACTCCACTTATGCAGTGTGAAATTAGGCATTTGAAATCTCTGCAGCTCATCCTTGCAGATAAGAAACCATCTTGCATTGGGGAATGGGAAAAGCAGATATGACTGTTAGGAATCTCAGCTGAGTTTCCAAGGACATAGGGATGAAGGATTAAGGGCTCTTCCCTGTCACTGGCAAAACAAAGGGATCTGGAGATGGTCCTTTAAGCATCAGGAAAAAATGTTTTGGGTTAGAAACCTCCTCAGCCCCATCAGCCTAGTGGTGGGAAGGTGGAGGGCTGAGCTCTTGAATGTTCTGACTGAAAGGCCAAGACCTGATGGATCCCAGGATGTCAGGGGCTGGAAGGGATGCAAGGAGATCATTGAGTTCATTCCCCCCTGCCACAGCAGGAACACACAATCTAGCTCAGGTTACACAGGAGCACATCCAGACAGGCCTGGAAAGGCTCCAGAGAAGGAGACTCCACAACCTCTCTGGGCAGCCTGTGCCAGGGCTCTGGGACCCTTACAGCAAAGAAGTTCCCCCTTGTGTTGAGCTGGAACCTCCTGTGCTGCAGCTTCCATCCTTTGCTGCTTGTCCTACCCAAGGAAGCAGTGAGCAGAGCCTGTCCCTGCTCCTGACCCCCAGCCCTCAGATAGTTACAAACATTGGTTAGATCCTCTCTCAGTCTTCTCTTCTCCAGACTAAGCAGCCTCTGGTCCCTCAGCCTCTCCTCATCAGCCATTGCCCTCTAGTCCCCCTCATCATCCTCCTAGCCCTCCATTGGACTCTCCAGCAGATCCCTGTCCCTCTGAAACTGGGGAGCCCAAAACTGAAGGCAGTACTCAAGATGAGGTCTCACCAGGGCAGAGTAAAGGTGGAGGAGAACCTGCTTTGATCTGCTGGGCACACTCTGCTTAACGCACCCCAGGAGCAATGAACTGACCCTGTCTGTGGGGAGGAGGTGGCTCCTGGAATCACTGCTCTTGTGAACCAAAATGGCTCTAGTTCTGCCTTCAGGGCTGTGGTAGCTGTGTGCTGGTTGTGCTCATTGCAGTGCTGTTCATTGGGATAAGACTAACCTAGGCCAGCAGGTTGAGGGAAGTTCTCCTCCCCTTCTTCTCTGTCCTGATAGGGCCACGTTTGGAGTATTGTGCCCAGTTCTGGGCTCCCCTGTCAAAGAGAAACAGGGAACTGCTGGAGAGGGTCTAGTGGAGGCTCCAAAGCTGCTGAGAGCCTGGAGCAGCTCTGTTAGAAGGAAAGGCTGAGAGCGCTGGGGCTGTTGAGCCTGGAGGAGAGCAGCCCCAGAGGAGATCTGATCAATGCTTAGCAACAACTAAAGAGTTGGGGGCAAGAGAATGGGGCTGGGATCTTTTATGGTGGTACCCAGTGGTGGGCCAGGGGCAGTGGCCAAAAATATGGAACCCAGGAGGATCTACCTGAACATCAGGAAAAACATTTCTGCTGTAAGGGTGCTGGAGCCCTGGAGCAGGCTGCCCAGAGGGGTTGTGGAGAGACTGCAAACCCAGCTGGACATAGTGATTCTGAGCAACCTGAGCTAGTTGAACCTGCTTGGGCAACAGGGTTAGGAACCAGGTGCTCTCCAGAGGCCCCTTCCACCTCCCAACCATTCTCTGATCAACTCCAGGCTGTCCTAAACTGCTAATTCTTTCTTTGGAAGGCATGCAGGAATTGCTACCTAGAACAGCCACCCTGATGCTCTGTGTCAAGTGTGGCTCCTCTAACAGAAGGCAGAACAGCAAGAAGAGGAATTGTATAACCCAGAGAGCTTTCCAGTCTCTTAGTTTATTCCCATCTGCTGGCTGTGAGATGTGATGGGTTAGAGCTCTCCAAATGCCTTTCCTGGCTCTTGTGCTTCTAGGTTTTACTGTTCTAGGGAAGTACTTCATAGTTAGACAAGAACCTCATGCAGCAACTAATTCCTTATTGCACTCCTCAGAACCCACAGCCAGGAGGAAGAGCACAGCGGAGTGAGGCCAAGGTGATTTGCTGTGCTGGGGTGCAGAGTTGGCACCCAGCTCTAAGCTGGTAACAGCTTCTGGCATTTTGAGAGCTAAAGAACTACTCTGATATCCTTCGAGCCTAGCAAGCTGCCCCAGAGGGGGTTGGATCATTTCCTGCGGTGCTCCTCAGCAGCCAAAATGTGCTCAAAGCTTCATCCTGGCCCAGCACTGCAGCCCCAAATGGCAGATGGAGCAGAGCATGTGGAGAAGCTTTCTGAAGCTGCAGAGATGCCAAGGTGAGGAGAGGTGGGGTGGGTTTCACAGAATCACAGAAGGGTTGGGGGGGACCTCCAAAGCTCATCCAATCCAACCCCCCTGCCAGAGCACCCATACCAGCTCACACAGGAACACATCCAGGCAGGTCTTGACTATTTCTGCAGACAGTTTTGCTCTTGCCTGGCTGCTGGATGCCCTCCCAGCTGCTCTTTCACTCATCTTCCACATGGGATGGGGAGATTAAAAAGCTCATGGCCTCAGCTTTGGTCAAGAGCAGATCTGGTTTGGAACCAGCTGTGCCCTGAGTTCAGCCTTGCTCTGTCCCATGCCTGCTTGCTCAGCTTGCAGGACCCACACACATCTCATGGGATAAAGCAGGGGACAAGAGAGCTCAGCTTGTGGGAGAGAAGGAGAGTAGAGCTACCCCTGGCCAGTGGTGGTTTTGCAACGACTCAGAGCACCCAAGGAACCTTTGGAGGGTTCTTTTCTGGGCAGAGCTGGTGCCAGGCCAGGCAGCTTAGGACACTGTTGTCCCAGGCTAGGGATGGAGGCTTGGTGGGGGGCAAATGGTGTGGAACTGACCCTTCCAGCCCTGGCCACGGGGTTCTACCATGACCTGCTCCCTTTGCTGACCCTCCCCAGGGCCCATCCTCATCCTGTGAGGTTGTGCTGGGAGGAAGGAGAGCAGCCCAGGAGCAACATCTGCCCCAGCACTGCCCTCCCATGCTGCCCCCACACTCTGCCATGCCCTCGACTCCACTATCAGCTCAGTGATACCTTCACCCCCTTCCTGTTTTCTGCTTTGCTGCTATTTCTGCTCCACTTTGCCTTCAGAGCTGTCTTGTCTTAGTCACTGTGTCTGGAGCTGCCTCTTTGTTCTCTGCATGAGTTTTCTCCATCTCTATTCTCAACCCCTTTATTCTCCACATGTTTCCTTTGCTTTGCTCTCTCTTTCCTATTTCTTTTGATTTCTTATTTTTCACTTCTGCTATTTTTAGGCTTCTTGGGTTTTGGTTCTTGTCACTCTCATTCTCTCCTGTTTCATCTCACTTCTTCTTGCCCTCCCCCCCCAATATTCTTGTTCTCTTTCTTAGTCATTTTGTCCATTGTAGGGCATCATTTTTGCTGTTCAGATTCCCTGTTTAGAGTTTTCCCCTTGGAGTTTGCATTTTGAGTTGGAAACCAGTCTGTGTTTCTTTCTTTAAACTTTAATCATAGGGTCTGTAATGCAAATTTGATTGATTGATTGATTGATTTTGTAGTGCTCATAAATAGACATCAGCTGGTGCACATCCTGCTTTTGCCAGCATTTCAGTGGTTTGCCCAGGCTGGGTGGTGGTGATGGCATTGTCCAGACTCCAAGATCAGGTGCAGGCAATGGGCAGGTCATAGAATCATAGAATAGAAGCATAGAATGGGTTGGGTTGGAAGAGACCTTTAAAGCTCATCTAGTCCAACCCCAAATCCCTGCTTTCCACCCCCAGACACTGCTTTCAAGCAGCAGCAAGGCACAGCGTTTGAGGATGCAGCTCTGCAGGGTGGCAGGGTGAGCCTGGGATGCTTCATAGAATCACAGAATCAACCAGTTGGAAGAGGCCTCCAAGCTCAGCCAGCCCAACCTAGCACCCAGCCCTAGACAAACAACCAGACCATGGCACTAAGTGCCCCAGCCAGGCTTGGCTTCAACACCTCCAGCCACACAGACTCCACCACCTCCCTGGGCAGCCCATTCCAATGCCAATCACTCTCTCTGACAACAACTTCCTCCTAACATCCAGCCTAGACCTGCCCTGGGCACAGCTTGAGACTCTGTCCCCTTCTTCTGGTGCTGGCTGCCTGGCAGCAGAGCCCAACCCCACCTGGCTACAGCCTCCCTGCAGGCAGCTGCAGACAGCAATGAGCTCTGCCCTGAGCCTCCTCTTCTGCAGGCTGCACACCCCCAGCTCCCTCAGCCTCTCCTCACAGGGCTGTGCTCCAGGCCCCTCCCCAGCCTTGCTGCCCTTCTCCAAACACCTTCCAGCACCTCAACATCTCTCTTGAGCTGAAAAGCTCAGAACTGGACACAGCACTCAAGGTGTAGCCTGAGCAGTGCTGAGCACAGAGGCAGAAGAACCTCCCTTGTCCTGCTGCCCACACTGCTCCTGAGCCAGCCCAGGATGCCATTGGCTCTGCTGCCCACCTGGGCACACTGCTGCCTCAGCTTCAGCTGCCATTTACCAGCACCCTTAGGTCCCTCTCTTCCTGGCTGCTCTCAGCCACTCAGTCCCCAGCCTGTAGTGCTGCTTGGGGTTGTTGTGGCCAAAGTGCAGAACCCTGCACTTGGCCTTGTTCAATCTCATCCCATTGGCCTCTGCCCACTCATCCAGCCTGGCAAGGTCCCTCTGCAGAGCTTCATTGAGAGGGTCCAGATCACTCATGGGTAGGGAGAAGAGAAAGGATTAGGACAGATGGGAGGCTGTGAGTCTTGGAAATGTGGGTTTGCTGTACACTAAATCAAACAAAGAACAGAAGGGCAAACTTTAAAATACTCTACTAGTCTTTAGAGCTGAGTTAGAGCAGCAGAATGCCCAGAGCCTCCTGCCCAGGTGTCCCATAGTGGGGTTGGTGGTGGGGCCATAAACAGGTGGCATGCCAGGGGGAAAAGTCAGGAACTTCAGAGCAGGAAGGGAGGAATCACAAAAGTGAGATGGAAGAGTTTTGGTGAGCTGATGCCTGGGCTGCTTGCCTCAGTGTGGCTCTGTTATTGCTCATGAAGATGGTGCCTAACCCAGTGAGAGGCTCCAGAAAGTGGCAGCCCTGCCATGGTCTGCCATGTCCAGCACTAATGCATAGATCACCCCCAGCTCCAGCACATAGTCACCCCCAACACCAGCACATGGTCACCCCCAGCTCCAGCACATGGTCACCCCCAGCTCCAGCACATGGTCACCCCCAGCTCCAGAATATGGTCACCAGCAACACCAGCACATGGTCACCCCCAGCTGCAGCACATGGGTCATCCCCAGCTCCAACATATGGGTCAGCCCCAGCTCCAGCATATGGTCACCCCCAGCTCCAACATATGGGTCAGCCCCAGCTCCAGAATATGGTCATCCCCAGCTCCAACATATGGGTCAGCCCCAGCTCCAGCATATGGTCATCCCCAGCTCCAACATATGGGTCAGCCCCAGCTCCAGAATGTGGTCACCCCCAGCTCCAGCACATGGGTCAGCCCCAGCTCCAGAATATGGTCACCCCCAACACCAGCACACAATCACCCCCAGCTCCAGAGATGGGTCACCCCTGGCACATGCTCACCCCCAGCCCCAGCAGATGGCTCAGCCCCAGCAGATGGCTCAGCCCCAGCACACAGGGGCAGGCTGGGAGGCACTGAGCAGTTTCTCCATCCCTCAAGGCAGTCATGCTCAGGCCTCTTCCTGGCAGATGTTCATCCCATCTGCTCCTGAAGCGTCACTGATGGTTCATCAGTGCTTCCTCAGGCTTCACTGTCCTTGCTGTCAGAAATATTTGTCACATGTCTAAGCTGAATTTTCCTGCTCAAATGCCAAGCCTGAGTTTTCCTGCCTTCCCCAGCCCTGGCAGGGATGCTGGGTAGATTCTTCTCCTTCTGCTTCTATTCCTTGTGTCGTATTTCTTCTGCTCCAGAAAAGAAGGAGCTGTGGCCCTTTCACTCTTCCTAACCCTTCCTAAAACCTGCAGCTCCTTCTTGCTCATCCACTGGAGCTAGCAACCTCTTCATGCTTCGTGCAGAGAGGCTTTGCCTATCTCAAATCCTCCACAGCAGGTGACAGCAAGGGACCATCCAGCTGCCCAGCCTGTGACCCGCTGGCCTGGGACCACCAGGTGAAAGCTTAGCCCCAGTATAAATCATAAACCCAATTAATTACAGGCAATCTATAGAGCAAGGTCAGGGTCTCACATTTACTTTCCCACCGGGATAATTTAGTTGACCTCCTCTGTTTAAGTGTAACAGCTCCTGCTGAGCTGCTTTGTTGCAGTTGATTGGGAGATAATTATAATCCCATCAGTGGTTAAACTGTTTCGCTAGGCAAAAGACACTCTCCAGGCCTTTGATGGATATCTAACAGCTCCCAGAGATTTGATATTAATCAGCTGCTCTCTCTCGACTGCTGGGAGGCAAGTGATCACTGGCAATGGTGGGCGAGGAGGAACACGGTTGGGCTGAGAGGATGTGCAGGGGGAAAAAAAGCACCAACTAATCAGATGGATCTTTAGCAGGCAGCTCGCTCCCAGGCTGAGCAGCACAGCTGAGGGGGAACCATGTCTGCTTGCTCTGCTACAGGAGCAGTCCCAGAGCTGGAAATGCAGCCAGAAAGCTTGCAAACAGCCCTTGGTCCTGATAAGATACTCAAACGTGTCCAGAGAAGGGCAACGAGGCTGGGGAGGGTTGTTGGAGCACAGCCCTGGGAGGAGAGGCTGAGGGAGCTGGGGGTGTGCAGCCTGCAGAAGAGGAGGCTCAGGGCAGAGCTCATTGCTGTCTGCAGCTGCCTGCAGGGAGGCTGTAGCCAGGTGGGGTTGGGCTCTGCTGCCAGGCAAGCAGCATCAGAACAAGGGGACACAGCCTCAAGTTGTGCTGGGGGAAGTATAGGCTGGATGTTAGGAAGAAGTTCTTCACAGAGAGAGTGATTGGCACTGGAATGGGCTGCCCAGGGAGGTGGTGGAGGCACCGTTCCTGGAGGTCTTCAAGAGAAGCCTGGGTAAGGCACTTAGTGCCATGGTCTGGTTGACTGGATAGGGCTGGGGGATAGGTTGGACTGGATGATCTTGGAGGTCTCTTCCAACCTGCTTGATTCTATTCTATTCTATTCTATTCTATTCTATTCTATTCTATTCTATTCTATTCTATTCTATTCTATTCTGTTCTGTTCTGTTCTGTTCTGTTCTGTTCTATTCTCCACATCCTTTGTCACCAGCTCTCCATTTCCCTTCTGGAAAGGTCCCACATCCTCCCTAGTCCCAGACGGTGAGACAGGATGAGCTTAGGAGCCTTCTCCAAATGACACAGTTCTACAAAGACCACAGGGGAAACACAGAGCACCCCAGAGCAGCCTCTCTGATATTTAGAGTCCTCTGCCTGAAGGGAGGCTGTAGCCAGGTGGGGTTGGGCTCTGCTGCCAGGCACCTAGCATCAGAAGAAGGGGACTTGGGGAGGTCTAGGCTGGATGTGAGGAGGAAGTTCCTGTCAGAGAGAGTGATTGGCATTGGAATGGGCTGCCCAGGGAGGTGGTGGAGTCTGTGTGGCTGGAGGTGTTGAAGCCAAGCCTGGATGAGGCACTTAGTGCCATGGTCTGGTTGGTTGGGCAGGGCTGGGTGCTAGGTTGGCCTGGCTGAGCTTGGAGCTCTCTTCCAACCTGCTTGATTCTGTGATTCTACGATGTGTGGAGGTCCCCTTGCCAACCCCCCCAGCCCCCTCCCTCCCCCCCCCTGCTGGAATTCTGTGTGACTGTGTGAACAGCTCAGGAGCACAGAAGAAGCCTGATTGATTTCCAAGGAGAGGGTTGGGTGTTTATTTCTTCGCTGACTTCGGGCAGGAGTTCTGTTGTTGTTGGTTGGCTTTGTTTGGTTGGTGGCTGGGGGGTTTTTTTGTTGCTTTAATTACTGTTATTTGTGTGCAAACACCCCGAGAAGCTGTTGTAACCACTGGCCTGGAAAACTGCCCGGGAGGTGTTTGCTCCTTGCTGCAGTGTTTAAAGCTTCAGGACTGTTATTTCTCAGCATCACTCCTGCAGCCTGCTCCAGCTCGTTATTAGGAGAGACCCCACACGCCCCCAGCCAGGTGGATGTCCCTGTGCTGAGGGCTGCAAGGGGACTGCTGCAACATCTAAGGCAAAGGATGGAGACAGGGAAGAGTTCTTGGGCTTAGTCCCAGCAGAGGAGCTGCAGGTTTCTATTCTGAGGTGAGGGAGATGGCTGCAACCCACCCATGCCCCTGGGTGCCAAGGTCAAAGAGCCAGAGAGGAGGCCAAAGTGCTTTATTTATAGTCAGGTTTCAGGTTCTCTCACTTGCTCTGCCATCTCCTTCATGGAATCATAGAATCATAGAGTTAAGCAGGTTGGAAGAGAGCTCCAAGCTCAGCCAGCCCAACCTAGCACCCAGCCCTGGCCAAGCAACCAGACCATGGCACTAAGTGCCCCAGCCAGGCTTGGCTTCAACACCTCCAGCCACACAGACTCCACCACCTCCCTGGGCAGCCCATTCCAATGCCAATCACTCTCTCTGCCAACAACTTTCTCCTAACATCCAGCCTAGACCTGCCCTGGCACAGCTTCAGGCTGTGTCCCCTTCTTCTGTTGCTGCTTTCCTGGCAGCAGAGCCCAACCCCACCTGGCTACAGCCTCCCTGCAGGCAGCTGCAGCCAGCAATGAGCTCTGCCCTGAGCCTCCTCTGCTGCAGGCTGCACCCCCCCAGCTCCCTCAGCCTCTCCTCACAGGGCTCTGCTCCAGGCCCCTCCCCAGCCTTGCTGCCCTTCTCCAAACACCTTCCAGCACCTCAGCATCTCTCTTGCATGGAAGAGCCCAGAACTGGACACAGCACTCCAGGTGTGGCCTGAGCAGTGCTGAGCACAGGGGCAGAAGAACCTCCCTTGTCCTGCTGCCCACACTGCTCCTGAGCCAGCCCAGGATGCCATTGGCTCTGCTGCCCACCTGGGCACTGCTGCCTCCTCTGCAGCTCCTCTCTGCCAGCACCCCCAGCTCCCTCTCTGCCTGGCTGCTCTCGGCCACTCTGGCCCCAGCCTGTAGTGCTGCTTGGGGTTGTTGTGGCCAAAGTGCAGAACCCTGCTCTTGGCCTTGTTCAATCTCATCCCCTTGTCCTCTGCCCACCCATGCAGCCTGGCCAGGTTCCTCTGCAGAGCTCTTCTACCCTGCAACAGCTCCACAGCTGCTCCTAGCTTGGTGTCAACCTGCAAACTTACTGCTGCTGGACTCAAACCCCTCATCCTCCAGGAACTACAGAGCAGTCAGTCTCCCCTTTGTGCCTTGCAAGAACATGGAGCAGATCCTCCTGAAGGCTCTGCTGAGGCAAATGTGAAACAAAGCAGAGGTGATTGGTGGTACCCAGCAATGGCTTCACCAAGGGCAAATCATGGCTGCCAAATTTAGGTGCTTTTTATGATGAAGTCACAGCAACAGTGGACAAGGGAAGGGCAACTGACATCACCTACCTGGACCTGAGTAAGGCATTTGACTCTGTTTTGCATGGCATCCTGGTCACTAAAGTGGAAAAAGACAGACTTGCTGGGTGCAGCACTGCTGGCTAAGGAATTGGCTGGCTGGTGGCATGCAGAGAGTGGTGATCAAGGGCACAGTGTCCACCTGGACACTCTTCCATGCTGGGATAATGTGATCTTGAAGCCCCAAAGTCAGCAGAGCAGCTGCACCCCAGAGACAGAAGGGACAGCCAGAGGAGACCCTGCTCTGCCTGGGCACTGCCAAGCCATAGACAAGCAGAGGAGCTGGGGTGTATTGGGGTGCATTAAGCAGAGTGTGTCCAGCAGATCATGGGAGGTTCTCCTTCCCCTCTACTCTGCCCTGCTGGGACCTCATCTTGAGCACTGCCTTCAGTTTTGGGCTTCTCAGTTTAAGAGAGACAAGAATCTGCTGGAGAGTGTCCAGTGGAGGGCTACGAGGATGATGAGGGGACTGGAGGGCATGGCTGATGAGGAGAGGCTGAGGGACCTGGGGCTGCTTAGTCAGGAGAGACTGAGAGGGGATTGAATCAATGTTTATAACTCTCTGAGGTCTGGGGGTCAGGAGAGGGGGGACAGGCTCTGCTCACTGCTCCCTGGGATAGGACAAGCAGCAATGGATGGAAGCTGCAGCACAGGAGGTTCCAGCTCAACACAAGGGGGAACTTCTTTGCTGTAAGGGTCCCAGAGCCCTGGCACAGGCTGCTCAGAGAGGTTGTGGAGTCTCTTTCTCTGGACCCTTTCCAGGCCTGTCTGGATGTGTTCCTGTGTGCCCTGAGCTAGATTGTGTGGTCCTGCTGTGGCAAGGGGGTTGGACTGGATGATCTCCTTGCATCCCTTCCAACCCCTGACATCCTGGGATAGGACAAGCAGCAGTGGATGGAAGCTGCAGCACAGGAGGTTCTGCCTCAACACAAGGGAGAACTTCTTTGCTGTAAGGGTCCCAGACCCCTTGCACAGGCTGCCCAGAGAGGTTGTGGAGTCTCCTCTGGAGAGCCTGTCTAGATGCCTTCCTGTGTGACCTGGGCTAGACTGTGTGGTCCTGCTGTGGCAGGGGGGTTGGACTGGATGATCAATTTGTGTCCTTTCCAACCCCTAATATCCTATGAGCCCGTGAAAGCTGCTTCCTCAGTGCCACCTTGTGCCTGAAAACCGAACAGGCAGGTCTGCAGGGTTAAAAAGCAAGGGGTGATGACAAGAAGGTTTAGACCAGCACTTGTCTATGGGGCTGGCAAATCCCAAAAGGGAGTAAAAATTGGCTTTTGAGTAATGCTGTGGATGTCTGTTTCCTGAGGGCAGTACCCTGGTGGAAAGGTGACTTTATATAGAGGCTCAACCAGGGCAACTGTGCCTTGTCTTAGCCCAAAATTGAGTTACAGTGGTTTGTATTTGCCTGAATGGAGAGAGGCACACAAATGGAGCAACAAATTGGAACAAGAGCCTTCAAAAGACTAAAAGTATGGACTGGTTTGGGTTGGAAGGCAACTTTCCAACCTTCCTGGGTTAGAAATGGCCTCAAGTTTTGGGCTCCCCAGTTAAAGAGGGACAGGGATCTGCTGGAGAGGGTCCAGTGGAGGGCTAAGAGGATGATGAGGGGCCTGGAGCACTGCCTGGTGAGGAGAGGCTGAGGTCCCTGGGGCTGCTTAGTCTGGAGAAGAGAAGGCTGAGAGGGGGTTGAATCAATGTTCATACACACTGATTTCAGGGATGTGTAGTCTGTGCTGTAAAACCAGAAGTCATTTGCTGTACCTCTGATAAGGCTGAAGGGCCTCACCTAGAATCAGAATCATAGAATCAAGCAGGTTGGAAGAGACCTCCAAGCTCAGCCAGCCCAACCTAACACCCAGCCCTAGCCAGTCAACCAGACCATGGCACTAAGTGCCTCATCCAGGCTTTCCTTGAGCACCTCCATGGACTAGCAGAGCTGTTGCCTGCAGCCTTCTCAGGGAGCAGGGCAGTTGCTCCAGCCTGGCAGCATCTTCCCTCTCCTGTTTCTAAAGCTTCTTTGAAGAAGCCTCTCTCTTCCCAAACAAACACATTCGTACTTTCCACCACAAGATGTCCCCAGGATCCCAAGGCAAAGGGAAAACACAAAACCAAAAGGAAAATCCATCTAGGAGCAGAGCTTGGAAGTATCAGTGCTGAGCTGGTGGTGGGGAGGAAAAGTTGCTGCTTCCAGACATGGGAATACCTGTCACACCTCTTGTGGTGAGAGTCTCCTTCTCTGGAGCCTTCCAAGGCCTGTCAGGATCTGTTCCTGTGTGACCTGAGCTAGATTGTGTGGTCCTGCTGTGGCAGGGGTTTGGACCTGATCTCTTTGGGTGCCTTCCAACCCCTGACATCCTGTGATCTCCTGAGGTCCCTTCTAGCACAGACCATAATGAGGTTCTGTGCCTTCAGCTGCTACAACCAGCTGTCCAGACATCAGCTTTTGTCCCCTTCCCCATCTCAGGGAGAGTTTACTCTTATCATGCAGCCCTGTTAGGAGGCTAAGCACATTTCTGTCACAGGTTCCATGGGCAGTTGGATGAAGGAGGATGCTAACTGAAGGATCACAATCAGTGATGCTTTGAGGCTGTCACAGGTTCCATGGGCAGTTGGATGAAGGAGGATGCTAACTGAAGGATCACAATCAGTGATGCTTTGAGGCTGTCACAGGTTCCATGGGCAGTTGGATGAAGAGGGATGCTAACTGAAGGATCACAACCAGTGATGCTTTGAGGCTCTCACAGGTTCCATGAGCAGTTGGATGAAGGAGGATGCTACCTGAGGGATCACAACCAGTGATGCTTTGAGGCTGTCACAGGTTCCATGGGCAGTTGGATGAAGAGGGATGCTAACTGAAGGATCACAACCAGTGATGCTTTGAGGCTGTCACAGGTTCCATGAGCAGTTGGATGAAGAGGGATGCTAACTGAAGGATCACAACCAGTGATGCTTTGAGGCTGTCACAGGTTCCATGGGCAGTTGGATGAAGAGGGATGCTAGCTGAGGGACCACAACCAGTGATGCTTTGAGGCTGTCACAGGTTCCATGAGCAGTTGGATGAAGGAGGATGCTAACTGAGGGAACACAACCAGTGATGCTTTGAGGCTGTCACAGGTTCCATGGGCAGTTGGATGAAGGAGGATGCTAGCTGAGGGACCACAACCAGTGATGCTTTGAGGCTGTCACAGGTTCCATGGGCAGTTGGATGAAGGAGGATGCTAACTGAGGGACCACAACCAGTGATGCTTTGAGGCTGTCACAGGTTCCATGGGCAGTTGGATGAAGGAGGATGCTAACTGAGGGACCACAACCAGTGATGCTTTGAGGCTGTCACAGGTTCCATGGGCAGTTGGATGAAGGAGGATGCTACCTGAGGGACCACAACCAGTGATGCTTTGAGGCTGTCACAGGTTCCATGAGCAGTTGGATGAAGGAGGATGCTAGCTGAGGGACCACAACCAGTGATGCTTTGAGGCTGTCACAGGTTCCATGAGCAGTTGGATGAAGGAGGATGCTACCTGAGGGACCACAACCAGTGATGCTTTGAGGCTGTCACAGGTTCCATGAGCAGTTGGATGAAGGAGGATGCTAGCTGAGGGACCACAACCAGTGATGCTTTGAGGCTGTCACAGGTTCCATGGGCAGTTGGATGAAGAGGGATGCTAGCTGAGGGACCACAACCAGTGATGCTTTGAGGCTGTCACAGGTTCCATGGGCAGTTGGATGAAGAGGGATGCTAACTGAAGGATCACAACCAGTGATGCTTTGAGGCTGTCACAGTATTTGTCATGGGAGCAGCAGTGTAGCAGTGACCATGATGAAAGGAGAGAAGAGATGAAAGGAGACAGGGAAGGGAAGGGAAAGGAAGAGGAAAGTGAGAGGTGCCAGGGCTTACATCATCCCTTCTAACTCTAGATACTTAGCAGGATCCTGAGTACAGGATGCAGTGAAGGGACACTGATGACACTTCCCCGAGGTCCTACAATAAATGATGCAAAATTTCTCTTTGAAGGAGACCTCTCCAGAAAGCCCTGAAGCAAGAAATGCTTCTCACACTAATTCAGGGGAAGAACTTAATGAAGATTAATGTTTCCAGGGTATGAGGAGAGTGTGGAAGGGAGTTTCCTTTTAAATGGTTAGAAATAGCTTTCCTCTTGGCCTCTTCAATTGAACATTCCATTTTTCTTTGGTCACATTCTTTAACTCAAGCTTTATATGAGTTCTGCAGGCAGCTCTGAGTGTCAACCTGCTCCTACAGCTCTCTGGAAATGAAGGCTCAGCAAGCCAGTTCAGCACATTCAACACATTGCTGGGTTGGATCTTGAATGGGGAACAAAGCATCAGAGCAATAATCAGGAGCTGGAGCTGCTGAAGAGCACTCATTTGGCCTTTCTGCCAGAGGTTTTTGGTTACCTTTTGGTGTAAATTAGGAACAAAGAGGTGGTGTTTCCTTTCCTGCTTAGCAACTTCCCCTCCACCTTGAAATAAGGAAACAGACTGGGAAGGGAGGATGTCCAGACAACACAAGCCCTGTGAAGACAGGCTGAGGGAGCTGGGGGTGTGCAGCCTGCAGAGGAGGAGGCTCAGGGCAGAGCTCATTGCTGTCTACAACTACCTGAAGGGAGGCTATAGCCAGGTGGGGTTGGGCTCTTCTGCCAGGCAGCCAGCACCAGAACAAGGGGACACAGCCTCAAGTTGTGCCAGGGGGGCTGTGGAGTCTCCCTCTCTGGAGATATTCAAGAGCTGTCTGGCTGTGTTCCTGTGTGACCTGCTGTGGGTGATGCTGCTCTGGCAGGGGGCTGGAGCAGATGATCTTTGGAGGTCCCTTCCAGCCCCTGCCATCCTATGCCATTCCATGATTCCTGTGTGACCTGCCCTAGGTGATCCTGCTTTGCAGGGACATTGGACCTGATCTCTGGAGGTCCTTTTCAACCCCTAACATTCTGTGGTTGTGAAAACAGGAGGAGAACCTTCTCCAGTGTGAGGGTGTTGGAGCCCTGGTGCAGGCTGCCCAGACAGGCTGTGGAGTCTCCTTCTCTGAGGAAGTGACCTCTCAGGAGTGACCTCATTGCTGTCTGCAGCTGCCTGCAGGGAGGTTGTAGCCAGGTGAGGTTGGGCTCTGCTGCCAGGCAAGCAGCAACAGAAGAAGGGGACACAGTTTGAAGTGGTGCCAGGGGAGGTCTAGGCTGGATGTGAGGAGGAAGTTGTTGTCAGAGAGAGTGATTGGCATTGGAATGGGCTGCCCAGGGAGGTGGTGGAGTCGCCATGCCTGGAGGGGTTGAAGCAACGCCTGGATGAGGCACTTAGTGCCATGGCCAGGGCTGGGTGCTAGGTTGGGCTGGCTGAGCTTGGAGGTCTCTTCCAACCTGCTTGATTTTATTCTAAATGGGATATTAGGAAAAACTCTGAGAGAGTGGTGAGGCACTGAACAGCTGCCCAGGGAGGCAGTGGACTCACCATCCCCAGAGGTGTTAAAGAAGCCTGTAGATGTGGTGCTTCAGGATGTGGTTTAGTGGTCATGGCAGCTGAGCTATGGTTGGGTTCAATGATCTTAAAGGTCTTCTCCAGCCTTAACAATTCTGAGATTCTGTGATTCCATGGATGTGTTGCTTGGGGATATGGTTTAGGATGCACCTTGTAGAGTAGGGATATCAGTTGGACTTGGTGATCCCGAGGGGTTCTTCCAACTCAACACTGCACAGGCCACACCTTGAGTCCTGTGTCCAGTTCTGGGCTCCTCAATTCAAGAGGCCACGTAGGGAAGTGATGAAAGCTTAACTGTCTTGGTCTGGTCCCCAGATCTGTTTGCATCCCTCCACTACCAAAGGGCTGGTGTGCTGTAAGAGCAGAAAGTGTTGTGATCCATCCCAAAATACCTGTTGGTTCACAGCCAGCTGTAAGTGACTGTGGCTGGCACATGGAGAGCTTTCCTGAGTGTCTTCAGCTGCATCCTTTTCATCCTTCTTCTCTTTGAACCATCAGAGGGAGCTGCAGACACCTGCTGGGGTGAATCTGCCAGCTGGAGCTGGGTGGAGATGTGGAGGTGTCTTTGCTGCTGCAACAAAACTGATGGGAGATGATGATTTTTGACTTCTTCACCACCACCAAGATACCTTTCAGCATACAACACTGGCAGAGGAGCATTTTAAGTGCCATTCCTTATACCCAGCCCCAAAAAAGCTTTCTGTGACTTGAGATTTGGGATTCTTTAAACTCATCCATCAACTCCTCTGATGCAGAGAGGAGAGATGAGGAAGGAGCTTTGGCTGAAAGCTGCTTGTGGCCATCTCTGTCTAAGGGCTTGCAACATAAAGTAAAAGTTGTACTAGCAAAAGAGAGCTGCCCTGTCTCCAAGAGTGTTCTCTGCCAGTCTGATCTCCTGCAGCCTGGCAGCAGTGGCAGGAACACAGGAGAATGTTTTTCATCTGCTTTGGCTTGTTTTGTGCAGCTTTGTCCCCTGCAAGTGCTTTAGCTAAGCACTAGGATGTCCTAGGGTGAAGTGTTAGCAATGAATCCATTGCATTGTCATTTGATAAGGTCCCTCTGTGCCAAGTGCTCTGGATGGGTCACCTTGTCCTTTTCTTGGCATCTGGATGGTCTCCTGGGCTCAAAAAGGTATTGGATTGTGAGTCTTCAGGAGAAACTGTAGTCCTATGAGTGTGGCAAGTGTTCAGCCAGAGTGTTTCTGGCAGAGCAAAGGCAAGTGGTGCAGACCTTTGTGTCTGGGACTTTTTACAGTGTGAAGAACTGCTTTAAAAGGCAGCCAGGGACAGGGATCATGCTGGATAGGTTGGACTGGATGAGGATAGGTTGGACTGGATGATCTTGGATGATCTTCCAACCTGGTTGATTCTATGATTCTGGCCTGGAACACAAACCCTATGAGGAGAGGCTGAGGGAGCTGGGGTTGTTTAGCCTGGAGAAGAGGAGGCTCAGGGGTGACCTTATTGCTGTCTACAACTACCTGAAGGGACATTGTAGCCAAGTGGGGGGTGGCCTCTTCTCCCAGGCAAGCAGCAACAGAAGAAGGGGACACAGTCTCAAGCTGTGCCAGGGCAGGTCTAGGCTGGATGTTAGGAGGAAGTTGTTGGCAGAGAGAGTGATTGGCACTGGAATGGGCTGCCCAGGGAGGTGGTGGAGTCTGTGTGGCTGGAGGTGTTGAAGCCAAGCCTGGCTGGGGCACTTAGTGCCATGGTCTGGTTGACTGGATAGGGCTGGGTGCTAGGTTGGGCTGGCTGAGCTTGGAGCTCTCTTCCAACCTGCTTGATTCTATGATTCTATGATACCAGGGGAATCTCACTGTTGAGATGGCCAGGACTGGATCCCCAGCCTGGAAGACCATCCCTGGCTTAGAGCTGTGTTTCTCTCCTGCTCCCCCAGCATTAAGGCAGCTGACAAGAGCTCTAGCAACAATTCACTTGCAGCATTCACACTGTTAGTGTTAAATGAACCCAAAAGAGCAAAACTTTGCAAAGTTCTCTTGAGTTATTGAAATGAGGTTGAAAAAGAAACCAAACCAACCCAACAAACCACCCCACAAGCCAGGAGCTGCATCATGCACACATGCAGTGTGAAGAACTGCTTTGAAAGGCAGCCAGGGACAGGGATCATGCTGGATAGGTTGGACTGGATGAGGACAGGTTGGACTGGATGATCTTGGAGGTCTCTTCCAACCTGGTTGATTCTATGATTCTTTGATTCTACATAAACATTCATAGTCTGAATCCATCCCACTAATGGCACTGTGGACAAATCAGAAGTCAGGGTTCTGAGAGCTGAGTTCTCTGCTGGAGCAGGGTGCATGTTAGCAGCACTACCCAGTCGTGCAGCAGCAAGGCAAAGCTTACCCACCAAAGGCATCTCTGCTCTTTTCTTCCCCTCTCCAGCACTTTTCCTTGGATTCAAGGAACCCTTGCTGTGGGCACTAGCCCTTGTGTTTTTCACTGGCTGATCTTCAATGCATGTTGCAGAGAGAGCAGAATGAACCCATGTGCAATCTGGAAAGTCAGGTTGGTACCCCCTGGCTTCAGAGAGCCTGCCTGCAGTTCCAGCAGCTTGCTTCTTCCTCTGGCATGGGCATTTTCCAAACCATAAGGATAAAAGATCATAGAAGCACAGAATGGTTTCATCTGGAAAGCACATCAAAGACCATCTAATTCCAATCCCCCACCACAGGCAGGGACACCTCTCACTAGAGCAGGTTGCTCAAGACCTCATCCAACCTGGCTTTGAACACCTCCCTGGGCAACCTGTGCCAGTGTCTCACCACCCTCAACCTGTGCCAGTGTCTCACCACCCCTCAACCTGTGCCAGTGTCTCACCACCCCTCAACCTGTGCCAGTGTCTCACCACCCTCACTGCAAACAACTTCTTCCTAACATCCAGTTTCTACCTCCCCTCTGCCACTTTAAACCAATTCCTCCTCTGCCTGTCCTTACAAGACCTTGTCAGTAGTCCCTCCCCAGCCCTCCTGTAGTCCCCTTCAGATCCTGGATGGCCACAAGAAGGTCACCTGGGAGCCTCCTCTGCTCCAGCCTGCACAGCCCCAACTCTTTCAGTCTGTGCTCACAGCAGAGCTGCTGCAGCCTCTGAGCATCCTCCTGGCCCTGCTCTGGACACTCTCCAGCATCTCCACAGCCCTCTTGTCCCAGGGGCTCCAGAACTGGATGCAGTACTCCAGGTGGGGTCTCAGCAGAGTGCAGTAGAGGGGGAGAATAGGATCACAGGCTCACAGGATGTTAGGGGTTAGAAGGGACCCAAGGAGATCACTGAGTCCAACCTCCCTGCCACAGCAGGACACACAATCTGGCAGAGATCATACAGGAACACATCCAGACAGGCCTGGAAAGGCTCCAGGGAAGGAGACTCCACAGCCTCTCTGGGCAGCCTGTGCCAGTCCTCTGGGACCCTTCCAGTCAAGAAGTTCCCCCTTGTGTTGAGCTGGAACCTCCTGTGCTGCAGCTTCCACCCATTGCTGCTTGTTCTATCCCAGGCAGCAGTGAGCAGAGCCTGTCCCTGCTCCTGACTACCAGCTACAAGATTTGTAATGAAAGCTCCCAGCTATCTGGGTGTGAGCTGAAGCTCTCTGCCATTGTCAGTGTGCTATCTGCCTACACAGAGGTCTGTTTTCCCATGTGCAGCCTGCTTGGTGCTGGAATTGAAAGCACTCACCCGTTGCATGTAGTGCCTTGACTCTTGATGATAGAGCTACAAAGAAAGAGCTTACACTTTGCACACAGATGATTGTCTGGAAGTGCAGATGTAAGCACAGTGCTGCTGAAAATAGCCTGGCTCTGCTGCCTGGCATACAAGTGGGAGGCTGGAAGGCTTCAGGCAGCGACAGTGCATGTGTGCACATCTCCTTTTACCACCAGATGTCACAAACTCTTCTTTCCCCCTTCCTTTTCCCAAGCTGCTTTCAGCATCCATCCTTTGGAGGAGACAGTCACGTCGATAACCCCTGAATAAGCTTCCCTTTCTGGGTTTGGGGTGTTTGAAAGGCTGGAAGGTGACATGGAAGAGGCTGTTTTAAGCATCTGACACAGGTGCCAGCACAGCACTGCTGCCAGTGGCACACTTTGGCACCTGCGCTGCAGCCTCGAAGCTCATTTGGGATTGGATTTGCATTGCTCCACTTCAAGCTTCTTCAGTGTCCCTCACGGAGGTGGTGACAGCAGTGATGTGCTCCTGTTTAATGAGCAAAAGAATGGTGACAGTGCAGGTTCTCTTAGCTCAAGTCTAGATCAGAGCTTGTTATGCATCCATTCTGTGAAGAGGCTTGGACCAAACCAGACCCAAGCCAACCCAGCCAAAACTAAACCCAAAGCAAACCAAAGCCAAAGTAAGTTTGCAGGTGACACCAAGCTAGGAGCAGCTGTGGAGCTGTTGGAAGGTAGCAGAGCCCTGCAGAGGGGCCTGACCAGGCTGCATGGGTGGGCAGAGGACAAGGGGATGAGATTGAACAAGGCTGAGTGCAGGGTTCTGCACTTTGGCCACATGTCCAAGCAGCACTACAGGCTGGGGCCAGAGTGGCTGAGAGCAGCCAGACAGAGAGGGAACTGTGGGTACTTGTGGAGATTAGGCTGCAGAGGAGGCAGCAGTGTGCCCAGGTGGGCAGCAGAGCCAATGGCATCCTGGGCTGGCTCAGGAGCAGTGTGGGCAGCAGGACAAGGGAGGTTCTTCTGCCCCTGTGCTCAGCATTGCTCAGTCCACCCCTTGAGTGCTGTGTCCAGTTCTGGGCTCCTCCATTCAGGAGAGATGTTGAGGTGCTGGAAGGTGTTTGGAGAAGGGCAGCAAGGCTGGGGAGGGGCCTGGAGCAGAGCCCTGTGAGGAGAGGCTGAGGGAGCTGGGGGTGTGCAGCCTGCAGCAGAGGAGGCTCAGGGCAGAGCTCATTGCTGTCTGCAGCTGCCTGCAGGGAGGCTGTAGCCAGGTGGGTCTGGGGGACTTCCCCATTGTTCCTGTGCAGGTGGCAGAGAAGTGTGACTTGTGTCACTTAATGTGGAGGTATGAGCTGCATTCTCCTTTGATCTTGTACCTTCTGCCTTGAGTTTTAAAGATCAATGTTTCTTAGAGGGGAGTCTCCCACCTCCCTGAGAGCCTCTTGTGCTGCAGATACTGCTAGTGCTAGAGATGACTCTCCTGGTGTCACTGAGATTGCTTTGGCTGTTGCAGCAGCATTTCTCTAGATGGATATGAAAAGGAGGGAGGCAAATTTCTTCACTAAGCCCCAGAGTGATGTAGGGCAAAGCTACTGATGTGACCATGCTGCCAACTTCATTAAGCAGCTCATTATGGGGGGAGCTAGCTGAAAGAGAGATGAGCTCCCTTTACAGACGTGATGAATTGCTTAATCCCTTACACTAAACACAGTTGCCAGAACTCCTCATTACCTGTAAACTATCTCCATGGAGTATGGTTCCTGGGGATGGAAGCTTTGCTCTGTCAGAAGCTGAGGAGCTATCAAACCAACCAACCAAAGACACAAACTCTGGTGAAGAAGAAAGGGGAAGCAAACTGAACATAATTAGGTCCCAAGAGCTGGAGCCGTTAAGTCGCTACAATGGAATGGTTAAACATTGACTGAAGAGTAGTAGTTCATCAAGCAGTGCTCATATTGCTCCTCTTGCAAAGGAGGTTTAGTTGGGTTGTTTTATTGGCTTTTTAATCAATGTTTTAATTATATCAGGGCTCTATTTTCATAATAAGCTTGCATTAATTAAGGTAGCTCTCTTCTATGTGCAGGGAGTAGCAGGCAAAGCAAAGCAAAGCAAACAAAAAGGAGATGCTTTGCTCATGCTGCAGGAGAGTTGCAGGCTGTGATGTTTGCACTCAGATTAGTCTGGCAAAGGGGGAAAAAGAAAGACCCTGGGAGTAGGTACTGCTGAGAGTGACCAGGAATACTTCATTTTCTGCTTGGGGCAGCTCCTGACCCAGTTCTTCATTTCCTGCCCCTGATTTCAGTGGAGGATTTGTGAAAATAAGAATCTGAGCCATCAGTGTGGTGTCAGATTGGCCATGTTGAGGTGCTGGAGATGTCCAGAGAAGGGCTGCAGAGCTGGAGAACAGGGCTGGTGGGCAGCAGCTGTGGGACTTGGGGTTGGTCAGTCTGGAGAAGAGGAGGATGAGGGAGCCTTGAGCTCTGTGGTAAAGGCTTGGACTTGATGATCTGTGAGGTCTCTTCCAACCTTGGTGATACTGTGAAGATCTCATTGCTTTCTCAACTCTCTTGAAGAAGGGCAGAGTGAGGTGGAAGTTGGTGTCTCCTCCCTACCATTGGGTGGCAGAAGGAGAGGAGTTTGCCTCAGGTTGTGCCAGGGGAGGGTTAGGTTGGATACAAGGAAATATTTCTTTTCTCTAAGAGCAGTCAGGGATTGGAACACCTGAGAGGTGGTGGAGTCACCATCCCTGGAGGTGTTAAACAAAAGCCTGGCTGGGGCACTTAGTGCCATGGTCTGGTTGACTGGATAGGGCTGGGGGATAGGTTGGCCTGGATGAGCTTGGAGGTCTCTTCCAACCTGCCTGATTCTATGATTCTATGAACACTGATGCTCCTGGCTGGAGGTTTCCTCTTGCTGTTGTGCAGCAGAGCTCACACAGGTGTGTGCAGCCCAGTTCCAGCTGCAAATGCCAAGGAAAATGCATTTCTCTTCCTGTTTTTCAGGGAGCAAGAAGGCAGGTTACTTACTTCTAAGCATGGTTTTTAAAGTTGCTTGCTGCTGGTTTTGATTAGCACAGAGGTGTGAGCTCTGCTCCTGAACCCTACCTTCCCATGGCAGAGAAGTGAACCACCTCCCTGGGATACAGGAGGTGCCACTGTTCCAGCAAGAGGCAACAAAGCCTTGTGGTGAGATCATGTCTTGGAGGTGGAGTGTGTTTGGAAGGCCACGGGGATGCTGTTATCCCAAGGCTTCTTTGTCATGCAGGGAGGCCTTTGGAGAGCTTGGACCATTTGGATTTGCATTAATGAGGTCACTGCATCTGGAAGGGTTCTGCTATCGCCGGGGTCGCAGTAACTCCACCCCCATATCATTGCACACTAAGAAACGAGGCAGGCATGGGGAGATTTGCTTAGGCAATGAGATAAAGCATCCCAGAGGTATTAAAATATGCCTGTGACTATATCAATCAGATGGTTGGGAGTGCAGAAGGATGTGTTTCAGAGACAGCTTTTTGGAGCTTCTCCCCTCCTCCCCCTTTCCACTACCCCCCTGCCCCCCAGCTGATGCTTCTACATCTGTTGATCATCATCTTCTGTCAGAGCAAGGAGACTTGCAAGCTGGAAAGGGCCAAGGGTTTGTGTTGTGAGACTGCTCCACTGGTTTTTATGAGGGCTGGTTGTTAGCTCTACCTGCTGCTATCTGCTGGGCTCAAGCCCAGGACACTCAGTACCCATTTCAGTGCATTGCGTTCGCAGCTGACCCTAATGAAAGAGCTAAGTAAATAATAGCTCAGCCCCAGCTCCCACCCTGTGGAAGATGTCTTCAGACCTTCTCGTGAGGGCAGCAGCCTGTCAATATTCCATAACCCCAGATTTGGACAGAATTAAATGCTAATCCTTCTCCAGCAGCAGGGCGGTGGCGGAATTGCAGCGGTAACGAGCTCTGTGCCAGCACAGGGCTTGCTGCTAGACTGGGTTATCAGTATCACAGTATCCCAGTATCATCAGGGTTGGAAGAGACCTCACAGAGCATCAAGTCCAACCCTTTAGCACAGAGCTCAAGGCCAGACCATGGCACCAAGTGCCACGTCCAGTCCTGCCTTGAACAGCTCCAGGGACGGCAACTCCACCACCTCCCCGGGCAGCCCATTCCAGTGTCCAATGACTCTCTCAGGGAAGAACTTTCTCCTCACCTCCAGCCTAAATCTCCCCTGGCACAGCCTGAGGCTGTGTCCTCTTGTTCTGGTGCTGGCCACCTGAGAGAAGAGAGCAACCTCCTCCTGGCCACAACCTCCCCTCAGGTAGTTAGGAGTTCAGTGAGTCTGTGAAAGAGACTCTTGTGTTCCTAAGGTGCTGGAGGTGGCTTTGGGGTCTGTGACAGCCAGAAAGGGTTTTAAACCTGCTAGGTTCTGCATAAGGCTTTTTTTGTCCTCTCGGTCAGACGAGCTCTGATTTGGGTGACTGTGCTGCAGTAGTTGCAGTTGTGAGCTGGACTCCAGCTGATGGGGATCAGCACTCCCTACCCTGAAGTCTTAGAAGCAATTTATCATGGCAGGGCTGGAACTGCTTTCCCAAAATAATAGTGATGGTTTCTAGCATCTCTAATGTCAAAGAATCATAGAATCAAGCAGGTTGGCAGAGAGCTCCAAGCTCAGCCAGCCCAACCTAGCAGCCAGCCCTGGCCAAGCAACCAGACCATGGCACTAAGTGCCCCAAGCCAGGCTTGGCTGCAACACCTCCAGCCACACAGACTCCACCACCTCCCTGGGCAGCCCATTCCAATGCCAATCACTCTCTCTGACAGGAACTTCCTGCTCACATCCAGCCTAGACCTGCCCTGGCACAGCTTGAGGCTGTGTCCCCTTCTTCTCTTGCTGCTTGCCTGGCAGCAGAGCCCAACCCCACCTGGCTACAGCCTCCCTGCAGGCAGCTGCAGACAGCAATGAGCTCTGCCCTGAGCCTCCTCTTCTGCAGGCTGCACACCCCCAGCTCCCTCAGCCTCTCCTCACAGGGCTGTGCTCCAGGCCCCTCCCCAGCTTTGCTGCCCTTCTCTGGACACCTTCCAGTATCACAACATCTCTCTCAAGTTGAGGAGCCCAGAGCTGGACACAGCACTCCAGGTGTGGCCTGAGCAGTGTTGTCCCCCCTCTCTGGTTCTTTGAGCCTGTTACCCAGCCCAGCATAAGCACATCTCTGTGCTCAATCTTTCTCCAATTGGAAAAGATCTAACTCTCAACCTAACACCACCATGGCCACTAAACCATGTCCAAAATGCCATG
The DNA here is from genome assembly GCF_015220805.1 of Pogoniulus pusillus. Lineage (NCBI taxonomy): Eukaryota > Metazoa > Chordata > Aves > Piciformes > Lybiidae > Pogoniulus > Pogoniulus pusillus. Next base: position 4,398,421 of record NC_087290.1, on the reverse strand, counting down.
TCTGCATGTTTCTTCAACTCTCCCAGGGATGGTGACTCCACCACCTCCCTGAGCAGCCTGTTCCAATCCCAGGCCACTCTAGCAGTGAAGATTTTTTTCCTAATAGCCAACCTAAACCTCCCCTGGTGCAACCTGAGGTCTTTTTCTCTTGTCCTATCACTTGTTCCTAGGCAGAGGAGACAAACCCCCATCTCACTGCAGCCTCCTTTCAGGGACTTGTAGGGAGCAATGAGGTCTCCCCTCAGTCTCCTTCTCTCCAGGCTAAACACCCCCAGCTCCCTCAGCTGCTCCTCACCAGCCCTGTTCTCCAGACCCTTCACCAGCTTCTTTGCCCTTCTCCTGCCCTGCTCCAGCCCTTCAATGCTCATCTTGCAGCATGGGGCATAAAACTGAAGGCATTACTAAAGGTGTGGCCCCAGCTGTGCTGAGTACAGGGGCACAATCATGTCCACATCCCTGCTGGCTCCACTATTCCTGTTCTGGACCAGGATGCAGGTGGTCTTCTTGGCCAGCTGGGCACACACTGGCTCCTGTTCATCAGGAGCACCCTCAGGTCTTTCTCTACTGGGCAAACTTCCATCCACTCTGCCTCAAGCCTGGACCATTCCTGGGAGTGTTGTTACCCAGGTATAGGATCTGACACTTGGCCTTGTGAAACCTCATACAGTTGACCTCAACCCATCAATCCAGTCTGCCCTGATCCCTCTGCAGAGCCTCTCTACCTTTGAGCAACACTCTCACCCAGTTTGGTGCCCTCTGCAAACTCACTGTGGCTGCCTTCAATCCCTTCAGCCAGGCACATCAAACAAGATTGGCTCCAGCACTGAGCCCTGGGGGACACCACTTGTGACCAGCCACCAACTGGCTTCAACTCCATTCACCTCCACTCTTTGGGGCCAGCCACTCAGCCAGGTTTTAACCTTGCAGAGCATCCAAGCCATGAGCAGCCAGTTTCTCCAGGAGCATGCTGTGGGAGACAGTGGCACAGTGTGATGCCTCTGGAGTCTGAACTGAAGCTTTTTTTTCCCCCCCTCTCCACAGGGGACAAACATTTTAAGATAATTGCTGGTTTAATTTCTCCAAGAGCCACTGAAGGTTGATGGCCATTGCCAAATGAGCAAGGCAGCAGCTAAGTGAGTCAAACAATGCACTCTGAAATTGAGTTGAAGAAACAATAAATGTTGAAAGTAGGTGGTGGAAGGACTTCAGGATTAAAGTGTGGGTTAGGCACTTGCAAATGCATCTCATTTTGGCAAGGCTGTATTGACAGGTCCTAGCCTGGAGCCTGTTCCTGGGACTTGGAGCTTTTTTTGCACCATAAGAATCAATTCTAATTTTCAGTATTCTTCAGGCTTTTAGGTGGTCTCTGGTTTCAAGTGAGAGGGGACACTGAAAGTGACACCAGCATGGTAGGAGCTCAGACACCATGGTAAGAGGCAGCATCCTATCTCTTCTAGCTTTGGACATTAGCTTCTTCCTGCATCTTCCTTGATCATTCTTTTCACAAACTCTTCAGGCTCCTTCTTCAATATAAAAAGCCCTCCTTAGAAATAAGAGTGAACAAAAATAACCTGTCTTGGGTATCTGATTGCCATTTCTGACCAGTCCACTCAAGAAACTCATTATACTTTGATTTCACTTTCCAAGCCCAGTTGACAGACCTCTCCTCTTCTCCTTCTCTTCTCCTTCTCTTCTCCTTCTCTTCTCTTCTCTTCTCTTCTCTTCTCTTCTCTTCTCTTCTCTTCTCTTCTCTTCTCTTCTCTTCTCTTCTCTTCTCTTCTCTTCTCTTCTCTTCTCTTTTCTCTTCTCTTCTCTTCTCTCTTCTCTTCTCCTCCTCCTCTCTTCTCTTCTCTTCTCTTCTCTTCTCTTCTCTTCTCTTCTCTTCTCTTCTCTTCTCTTCTCTTCTCTTCTCTTCTCTTCTTTTTTTCTCTTTTCTCTTCTCTTCTCTTCTCCTCCTTCTCTCTCTTATCCTTCTTCTCTCTCTTCTCCTTCTCTCCTCTCCTCTCCTCTCCTCTCCTCTCCTCTCCTCTCCTCTCCTCTCCTCTCCTCTCCTCTCCTCTCCTCTCCTCTCCTCTCCTCTCCTCTCCTCTCCTCTCCTCTCCTCTCCTCTCCTCTCCTCTCCTCTCCTCTCCTCTCCTCTCCTCTCCTCTCCTCTCCTCTCCTCTCCTATCCTCTCCTCTCCTCTCTCTCCTCTCTTTCCTCCCCTTTTCTCTCTTTCCCTATCCCTTTCCCTTTCCTCCCTCCTCTCCTCACCTTGTCTCACCTCCCCTCCCCTCCTCTTCCCTTTCCTTCCCTCTCCTCCCTTCTTCCTCCTCCTCTCCCTCTCCCTTCCTTCTCCCAAGCACACAAGGTGGAAATGCTTTTAGAGAAGCTGATTTAGCCACTAAGCAGCAGCAGTAGCAGCTGATCTGGCAGGGCCAATAGAGGGAACTCCATTCTACCCCCACAGCTAGCTTAAGGTTAATGGATGGTCTGTTCATGCTCCATCTAAAATCATCTCTCTGGAAGTGATTGTGATTAATTTGATTGATTTGAACATTCATATTGAGTACTGCCTTCAGTTTGGGGCTCCCCAGTTGTAGAGGGACAGGGATCTGCTGGAGAGGGTCCAGCAGAGGGCTACGAGGATGATGAGGGGACTGGAGGGCATGGCTGATGAGGAGAGGCTGAGGGACCAGGGGCAGCTTAGTCTGGGGAAGAGAAGACTGAGAGGGGATTGGATCAATGTTTCTAAACATCTGAGGGCTGGGGGTCAGGAGGGGGGGACAGGCTCTGCTCACTGCTCCCTGGGGTAGGACAAGCAGCAATGGATGGAAGCTGCAGCACAGGAGGTTCCAGCTCAACACAAGGGGGAACTTCTTTGCTGTAAGGGTCCCAGAGCCCTGGCACAGGCTGCCCAGAGAGGTTGTGGAGTCTCCTTCTGTGGAGCCTTTCCAGCCCTGTCTGGATGCGTTCCTCTGTGATCTGTGTTAGTATTGTCCTTCTCTGGCAGGGGGGTTGGACTCAATGATCTCCTCGGGTCCCTTCCAACCCCTAACATCCTGTGAGCCTGTGATTTCAGTACCATGCAGATGCCAAGGTCAGTGGTGCTGGTCCAGAAGGTGCAGAGCAGCCTGCATGTGGAAGCTGCCAGGCCAGGGGCTGAGCATCCCAAGCGCCGCCTGCAGCCGCCGGGCAGGCTGTGTTTGCTATTCAGCTCACACACCTTGCTGAACAGGCAGATGACTTTAATTTGTATTTAATCAGCCTCTGCAAACAGCAGTCACTTGAGAGGTTTTCCTGTATAACAGGCAGTGATTACCCCTATTACAGCAGGACTGTTTGTGCTGCCAGTGCCAGGGGCGCTCAGCCCCTCCGGTTGAACTCCTTTGCTTCAGGAGGGTTTGATGCTGCCTGTAAAATGCTTTCAGGCTGGGACTTGTTTGGTCTGCAAATAGCTCAGTAGCAGCCACGCTCACAGTTGGAAGGAGTGGGTTCAGTTTTGAGGCTCTCACTCCAAAAAGGACATTGAGGGACTGGAGTGTGTGCAGAGAAGGGCAATAAAGTCGGCGAAGGGTCTGGAGAGCAGAACAGGGCTGGAGAGGAGCAGCTGAGGGAATTGGGGTTGTTTATTCTGGAGAAGAGGAGGCTGAAGGGGGACTGGGCTGTCTAAAACTCCCTGAGAGGAGGCTGGAGCCAAGTGGCACTTGGTCACTTCTTCCTAGCAGCAGCAAGAGGCCTCAAGGTCTAATAGAGGAGGTTTTAATTGGATATTAGAAGAAACTTCTTCACTGAAAGGGTTCTCAAACCTTGGAAAAGGCTGCCCAGGGAGGTGGTTGAGTCCCCATGCCTGGAGGTGTTTCAAAGAGGCAGAGATGTTGTGCTAAGGGTTTAGCACTACTCTTGGTAGAGTTAGAGAATGGTTGCATCTTAAATGTTAGCTTGGAACTTCCTGGGCTACAGTTTATTCCTGTTGCTCCTCATCCCATCACACAGGACCACAGAGAAGAGTCCAGCCCCTTCTTCCTGACACCTACCCTTCAAACAGTTGTAAACATCCAGCAGATAGTCAAACGTGTCTAGAGAAGGGCAGCAAGGCTGGGGAGGGGCCTGGAGCACAGCCCTGTGAGGAGAGGCTGAGGGAGCTGGGGGGGTGCAGCCTGCAGCAGAGGAGGCTCAGGGCAGAGCTCATTGCTGCCTGCAGCTGCCTGAAGGGAGGCTGTAGCCAGGTGGGGTTGGGCTCTGCTGCCAGGCAAACAGCAACAGAAGAAGGGGACACAGCCTCAAGTTGTGGCAGGGCAGGTTCAGGCAGGGTTTTAGGAGGCAGTTCCTGGCAGAGAGAGTGATTGGCATTGGAATGGGCTGCCCAGGGAGGTGGTGGAGTCTGTGTGGCTGGAGGTGTTGAAGCCAAGGCTGGCTGGGGCACTTAGTGCCATGGTCTGGTTGGTTGGCCAGGGCTGGGTGCTAGGTTGGGCTGGGTGAGCTTGGAGGCTCCAGGCCTCTCATCAGCTTCATTGTTCTTCTCTGGACATGCTCCAGCACCTCAACATCTCTCTTGCATTGAGTAGCCCAGAAGTGGACACAGCACTCAAGGTATGGCCTGAGCAGTGCTGAGCACAGGGGCAGAAGAACCTCCCCTGTCCTGCTGGCCACACTCCAAACCTCTTCTGGTGTAATTTGAATCCCACCTCACTTGAGCAGGACACAACCAGCTTAGATTAACTTTCAGTCTAACATCAGCTACTACCAATTCATCCCAACTGTTTGTTTCTTCTTTCCCAATCAATGGGCAAGGTACAGCAGCAGCAATTCTCTGCACCTGAGGAGGAGAAGTGTACCCACCTGGAGGAAGGTGTTGTGTCAAACCAAAGATTCTCTCTGCTGGGAGTTTGGAACTTGGAGAGCCCAGAGATGGCAAAAGGTTTCAGATGAGGCCAAGCCTGAATTTCATTCAGAGTAAGGAAATTCTGATTCCTTCAGTATTTGTATTTCAGTAAATCAATTTGAGGTCTTGGCCAGACTCCCTTTAAACAAAGCAGAGCCAGGGGCTGAAACACTGTGCTTTATGATGACCTAATCCATATCCCACTATGTCTGGGAATGTTTCCACCAACTCCCTGCAGGCTGGATCAGACCCAGGCAGTTGTTCCTACCCATTGCAGTACCCACTCCCACAGCAGCAGGCACCCAAAACCTCCTGTTAGAGCAGAGCAGAAGGATGAGACCCTTGAAGGGTGGCATGGGGGAGGGGGTAGTGTGTGTGTTCCTTCATCTGTATTTCTCTGCTGTATGGAGACCCTTAAAATACCATTAGAGCTTTGGTAGAGCTGGGACAGTGGTCATGTTTGAGTGCTCTGTGAGGAGAGGCTGAGGGAGCTGGGGGTGTGCAGCCTGCAGCAGAGGAGGCTCAGGGCAGAGCTCATTGCTGCCTGCAGCTGCCTGCAGGGAGGCTGTAGCCAGGTGGGGTTGGGCTCTGCTGCCAGGCAAGCAGCAACAGAAGAAGGGGACACAGCCTGGAGTTGTGCCAGGGCAGGTCTAGGCTGGATGTTAGGAGGAAGTTCCTGGCTGAGAGAGTGACTGGCATTGGAATGGGCTGCCCAGGGAGGTGGTGGAGTCTCTGTGGCTGGAGGTGTTGAAGCCAAGCCTGGCTGGGGCACTTAGTGCCATGGTCTGGTTGGTTGGCCAGGGCTGGGTGCTAGGTTGGACTGGATGATCTTGGAGCTCTCTTCCAACCTGGTTGCTTCTCTGATTCTATCCTAATCTTTCATACAATTCTACCTTTTACTCTTGTCCTCAGCTAGGACTAAACACCAATAACTGCTTCAAACCGATCCCTCAGCACAAGAAGGGGTTTGGGGAGGGGGGGAGGGAGAGGAAGAGAGAAAAAAACCCAACACCAAAAGAACAACCTTTATTTCTATTGCATAAATAATGGTAAAATTAAAATCTTTTTATACAGATTAATATATTTACAGTAGTGTTTGGTTAGAGGAAAGAGCTGATACGGAGGGCATTGGGTTTTCCCCTTTCTACACCTCTTTATACACTTGGGTAGCTTGCAGTATAACATAGGCTTTATTTCAGTTGCATGCCAAGTTAATTTAGAGGACTATTTACAGTCTTTTGTACAAAGGTGTGGGTTGCTTGTAGGGTTTTTTGGTGGTGGTGGTGGTGGTTTTGACCATTATGCTGCTGCCTTTGTTGATTAAAATGCCATGGCTGTTAGAGAATGGGCACTTTGGACCTGACCCTGCTGATGGATGAAAGGATGGCCAAAAAAAAAAGGGAGATGCAGCTGTTAATGAAGAAGCAGGAGGCATTGATTGCCTAGCTCCCAGTATGGGTGAAATGGTAACAGGCTGGGTCTGGGCTTAGTCCAGTTTATGATAATTAACTCTAAGGAGTTACTTGTGATTTACCCTGGAGTCCGAGAGGGACCTCCTCACTCTTTTGTCCTCCACCTCAATTAATATCTGGGAATCATAGAATCAGTCAGGGTTGGAATGGAGCACAAGGAGCAGCCAGGTCCAACCCCCCTGCCATGCCCAGGGACACCCTACCCTAGAGCAGGCTGCACACAGCCTCAGCCAGCCTGGCCTTAAACACCTCCAGCCATGGGGCCTCAACCACCTCCCTGGGCAACCCAGTCCAGGGTCTCATCTCCCCACCCTCATGCTGAAGAACTTCTTCCTAACATCCATTCTGAATCTTCCCATTTCCCCCAGTCCTTTAATCCCCTGACAGCCTAAAGAGTCCCTCCCCAGCTTTCTTGTAGCCCCCTTCAGATGCTGGAAGGCCACAAGAAGGTCACCTGGGAGCCTCCTCTGCTCCAGCCTGCACAGCCCCAACTCTTTCAGTCTGTGCTCACAGCAGAGCTGCTGCAGCCCTCTCAGCATCCTCCTGGCCCTGCTCTGGGCACTCTCCAGCATCTCCACATCCTTCTTGTAAAACAAGAGCTGCTGCACAAAGCTGAAATAACTTTGGCTCCTCTGGAAGAGATGGTAGGAAATGCAATAATACCACACTTGGGTTAGTGGAATTGTGGAGTCTCCTTATGTGGACATTTGCAAAGCCTGCCTGGACACTGTGATCCTGTGAAACCCACACTAGCTGTAGCTATGTTAGCAGCATGGCTGGACTCCATCATCTCCAACCCCTACCATTCTATCATTGGTTTGGACCCTGTTCCTGGAGGTGTGTGAGGCCAGGCTGGCTGAGGCTGTGTGCAGCCTGCTCTAGGGTAGGGTGTCCCTGGGCATGGCAAGGGGGTTGGAACTGGCTGCTCCTTGTGTTCCCTTCCAACCCTGCCTGATTGTACAATCCTATGATGCTGTGATTTGCTGTCAAATGGCAGTCCCAGAGTCCTGGTGCTGCAATCACATCAGCTGTATGGTTTGGGTTCAGAGGATGTGTTCCTGTGTGACCTGCTCTGGCTGCGGGTTGCACTCAGTGATCTTGTGAGGTCCCTTCCGACCCCTAAGGAGCTGTGATTCTGAGAGTCTCTGGGTTCTCACAAGACAGCCAAGACATGCTTGAGTGCTGGCAAGCCCTGAGGGGCACCTGCTCAAAAAGCTTCAGGTGGCATGGCCAAATGGCTGCTTGCTGGCTGATGGAGATAGGAGAGGGAAGTTTATGATGGATCTCACCTAAAGCCTTGTTGAACTATCCTGACGCTGCCAAAGCCCAGCCATGAACAGCTGGGGAAAATAATTGGTTGGGAAAAGGCAATTTCCTTTAGCAATGCTCTTCAGGACTGCAAAGTATTTGGGTCTGTCTTGCCAGAAAATGAAGAACCCTGTAAGGTATTGTCAACCTCAAATTGTGGGGCACCAATCTTTAGATCCAGAGGACTTCCTTTGTTCTGCTTTCTCTCTCTTCTCCTCCCTTCTGAGGCTGAAATTCTTTCCTAGTGAAGATGCCAACCTGTGGCACTTTTTCAGGTGGTGCTGGGGTTTTTCTGGGGCCACTGGAGAGGTAGGAACAGATTTTTCCCTCTAATTAAAATGTTGCTGTCAGATTTTTCTGTCCATCTTGCTCTGGGGCGAAGCTTCTACACTTCACAGAGCTGCCTAAATCATCCTGCTTGAACCGAAGGCAAACAAGATCCAGCCCCGATAACCACTGGCAATGCAGAGAGATGAAAATGTTGGGTGAGCCTTTTCTTTCCTTGCTTTAAATCCCTGGGAAAGTAATAGGTTTTAAGTGATGCCAGGGAAAGGTAATTGCACTGTCAGAACATGGCACAGTAAAATAACAGATTGAAACCCAGCAAGTTCTGTACATCTTCATCGGCGGAGTGCAAGCATGATTCAGAGCCAAGAAAAAAGATACTTCATCAGAGTCTCATTTTAGAAGAGTTGGGTTGGGTTTTTTTTTTCCCCTTCTCCTTCTTTCAAATGCTCATCCATAAAAGCAGAAGCTAAATAGTTTATTACATGGGTGGGTAAAAGAGGGAGCTTCATTCTTAGTGAGCTTAATGTATTCCTCCTACTGCTTCTCTCCTCGCAGAGCTAAGTCTGACTCGGGACTCTGCTCCTCTTGCCGTGGTATGATGACAGCTCCTTTGCAGGGCTGCCTGCTCCCTGCATGGCTGCACCAGCTGCAGGGACAGAGTCTCTCATGGTAAAAGCTGAGAGACAATTTGTACCAGGCATCTCACAGGGCACTGTGCCATCTCTATCAGCAGTAGGGTGGCCAGCAGGACCAGGACAAGGATGATGCACCTCACAGGGCACTGTGCCATCTCTGTCAGCAGTAGGGTGGCCAGCAGGACCAGGACAAGGATGATGCACCTCACAGGGCACTGTGCCATCTGTATCAGCAGTAGGGTGGCCAGCAGGACCAGGACAAGGATGCTGCACCTCACAGGGCACTGTGCCATCTCTATCAGCAGTAGGGTGGCCAGCAGGACCAGGACAAGGATGCTGCACCTCACAGGGCACTGTGCCATCTCTATCAGCAGTAGTGTAGCCAGCAGGACCAGGATAGGGATCATGCCTGTTGTTTTCAGCACTGGATAGGCCACAACTTGACTACTGGGTTCAGTTTTGGACTCTTCACTCCAGGGATACTGAGGGGCTGGAACACATCCAGAGGAAGGAACAAAGCTGGTGAAGGGTGTGGAGAACAGGGCTGGTGAGGAGTGCTTTGCAGTGCTGCCTGCTCCCTGCATGTCTGCACCAGCTGCAGGGACAGAGTCTCTCATGGTAAAAGCTGAGAGACAATTTGTACCAGGCACCTCACAGGGCACTGTGCCATCTCTATCAGCAGTAGGGTGGCCAGCAGGACCAGGACAGGGATGATGCACCTCACAGGGCACTGTGCCATCTGTATCAGCAATAGGGTGGCCAGCAGGACCAGGACAGGGATGATGCACCTCACAGGGCACTGTGCCATCTGTGTCAGCAATAGGGTGGCCAGCAGGACCAAGACAGGGATGATGCACCTCACAGGGCACTGTGCCATCTGTATCAGCAGTGGGGTGGTCATCAGGACCAGGACAGGGATCATGTCTGTCGTTTTCAGCACTGGAGAGGCCACAACTTGACTACTGGGTTCAGTTTTGGACTCTTCACTCCAGGGATACTGAGGGGCTGGAACACATCCAGAGGAGGGAACAAAGCTGGTGAAGGGGGCTGGAGAACAGGGCTGGTGAGAAGCAGCTGAGGAAACTGGGTTTGTTCAGCCTAGAGAAAAGGAGACTAAGGGGAGACCTTCTGGCTCTCTCCAGCTCCTGAGAGGAGGTTAGAACCGGGTAGATGTTGGTTTCATCTCCCTAGGAGCCAGTGGTAGGACAAGAGGAAATGGCTTTAAGTGGCACCAGAGGGCATTTAGGTTGGATGGTAGTAATAATTTCTTTCCTGTGAGGGTGGCCAGGCATTGGAACAGGCTGCCCACAGAGGTGGTGGAGTCATCGTGCCTGCAGGTGTTCAAAAACTTAGACATGGCACTCTGGGACATGGTTTAGTGGCCATGGTGGTATTGGGTTGACAGTTGATGATCTTAGAGGTCTTTTCCAATCCCAGTGATCCTATGGTCCTGTGATCTCCAGCAGAGTGAGCACTGGGCCTGGGACAGCCATTACAGTCCCCTGGGTGTCCCAGGAAATGCTTTGGTCTTCTGCAGCAGGTGGAAGGACAAAGGTGGGGTTGTGAAGGATCACTCCTGTGCTTTGCACGGAAAAAGGTGCTTGCCAGCAGGCACTTTGCTCTGCCAACTCTGTCAAACCAACTTCAGCCACCCAGAGCAGCAGCCTTAGCAATACTCTTTACCTCTCCTTGTTTTACTTGCCTGATAGCCTATGGTTTATGGGAGAATGACCAAAAAAGCCCCATTCACTTAGCCCCAGATGAAAGAGGTGAATGTGCACTTGCATTGCTTTTACAAAGCAGCTGGAAATCTCCCATGCAGAGCAGCCAACACCCAGCCTACCACAGCCAACACATGAGCTCCCAGTGGCCACTGGACAGCCTCTGTGAAGTTGTTCTAAATCACCCAAACACTCAGCTCTAGCTCACCTGGGAGCAGAAGCAGTAGCTGGGGGTCTCCTACCACCTCCCACCCTTCTGCTCACAGCTGGCTCTTGTTCTGGTTGGTCTGTGAGCATCTTCCACCCAACGGTGCTTGCTGGCAGTCACCAGCATGGCTGTGGGTGCCTAGCAGAGTGAAAAAGGATCAGTTTCCTTTGTCAGGCCTCTTTTATCCTCTCTGAACTCCAACAACACGAAGAACAAATTCTCCCCAACAAGGCCAAGTGCTCCCAGCTGCCCACCCTGTTTAATTCTTTTAAGTGCTGTTGCTATTGCTTCTGATTATGAATCACATCTTAGTGGTGGCCTCATCAAGAGGGTCAGGGTCTAACAAAGTTCTTGGGTGGTAAGGCCTGTTGTGGGCAGGATGCTGCTCCTCAGGGCAGCTGTCACCACCATGGCTGTGCTTGTCCTGCTTGGTAACTCCTCAGCTGTGGTTGGTTTCATCCCTGACCTTCTGGTATGGCTTTGAACCTGACGAGTAAGCAATGTTCCTTCAGCAGCTGTTGCTGGAGTTTACTTCTCCATGGCCTCCAAAGTATTTCAGCACACCACATGCCTGCTGCTCCCTCACTGATTACTCCAGGAGCAGAGGATCAGGATGTTCCTTCCAAGTGAAAGTCAATGGCTAAAGGCAAAGTCGCTCATTAGCAGCGATGCAGCCCAGTGCCTTGCAGGAGCAGTAACCCAAAGCCTTCCCATCAGACAGCAATTCCCCTGTGAAGGACCTCCCCAAAGGATGCTGGACAAGCCCAGGGCAGACTGAGTTGAGCTTTGCTTATGCTGAATTAATTCCCCTTGCTCTCAACCCCTAGTTCAGCTGGGCCTCCCAGTTCAAAGAGGACATAGAACTGCTTGAGAGAGAGTCCAGCACAGAGCCACAAAGATGCTGAAGGGAATGGAACAGCTCTGTTAGGAGGAGAGCCTGAGGGAGCTGGGGTTGGGAGCTTGGAGAAGAGGAGCCTGAGAGGTGACCTCAGCAATGGTTATAAGATGTGCAGGTGAGTGCCAGGAGGCTGCAGCCAGGCTCTGCTGGGTGATGTCCAACGACAGCACAAGGGGCAGTGGTGGAAGTTGAGACATAGGAAGTCTCTTTTAAACATGAGGAGGAATTTTTTCCCTGTGAGGCTGACAGAAGCCTGGCACAGGCTGCCCAGGGTGGGTTGTGGAGTCTCTATCTCTGGAGATATTCAAGCTCTGCCTGGATGTGTTCCTGTGTGATCTGCTTTAGGTGATCCTGCTCTGGCAGGGCGAGGGTTGGACTGGCTGAGCTTTGGAGGTCTCTTCCAGCTGCTGACATTCTGATTCTGTCATTCTCTGAACCCAAACCAAAGCCTTCTTCAAACTCCAATAATCACATCCCCCCCAAAGCCTTCCCTGCAGGTCAACCTATTCAACTGCAGACTCTTTTCGGTTTCTTTGTGGCTAAATCACCAGAGCTGTCTTTGAGGTGCTCACAATTGGCTGTTCATTCACTAATCCATCCACACTTCCACACAGGATCTGAAGGGGGCTACAAAAAAGCTGGGGAGGGACTTTTTAGGCTGTGAGGGAGTGGCAGGAGTGGGGGGAATGGAGCAAAGCTGGAGGTGGGGAGAGTGAGGCTGGAGGTGAGGAGGAAGTTGTTGAGCAGGAGAGTGGTGAGAGGCTGGAATGGGTTGCCCAGGGAGGTGGTTGAGGCCCCCATGGCTGGAGGTGTTTGAGGCCAGGCTGGCTGAGGCTGTGTGCAGCCTGCTCTAGGGTAGGGTGTCCCTGGGCATGGCAGGGGGGGCTTGGAACTGTCTGCTCCTTGTGGTCTCTTCCAACCCTGCCTGATTCTCTGACTCTATGCTGGGAGCTGTGTGGCCACCCCGGGTGGCACCAGGAGCGCCTCTGCAGTTGCCAGGTGCTTGGTGGCACCCATGTCACGAACAGCCAAGGTTGCCATAGCAATCTCCTCTTCGTGCAGAATTGCAGTGCTGGAAAGACACTTCAATTCTCATGTAAGTAGCAAGAGCAGAAGTTTAGTGCTGGTTCCCCCCCACCCCATTCTCTTTTCCCTCTCTGACAGCTCTACCTTAGCAGGGCTGCAGTCTGGGTGTTTCTGCAGCTCTGTTAATTAGCACTTAGGAGTTTTAGTTCCAGTTCTTTTTCTTCTCAAAGTAAGGGATGTGTAGGGTTGGGGGGGGATGGTCTTTACTTTTTATTTGATTTTTCTACTTTCTTCCCCTCCCCACCCCCATGCTTTTTGCCATCAGGTTCCAATCAAAATTTTACTGCTCTATTTTTACCTGCAACAAAAAGCTCTTCCCCCCCCCCCTTCTTTTTTTTCCCCTCCTTATGTAGAAGAAAAGAGAAGGAAGAGAAATGGATGTTATATAAATGGAGCCAGGGAGGTAGCTAAGAGCCACAGGTCCAATGCTGCTGGCTTGAAATGATTGGGAATGTGTCAGTAGAAAGGTTTTGGAGAGAGGGAAGGATGCAGTGGCTTAGCCTGATCCATCCTGCGTTGCCACTAGCTACCAGAAGGACCCAACTGATTAAAGAAGGATCTCTTCAAGATGCTTTGAAATGGAGGAAGTCTGCTCTAGGAAGGAAAAGAAGACCTCTGGTAAGACATGGCACAAACTGGGTTCCCTACAGAAAAAGCTAAACCTCAACCCCACACCTAACTCCTGTCCCCAGTAAAATCAGCAGGGAGTTTTGCAATGAACTCCACTGACCCCAGGCTATGGCTTTTACCAATATATTAATTAGAGATTTGGTTTGACAAATGGAGCTGTGAGGTGAAGAACGATGCTGAAGAGTGACTGTGTTTACAAGGGGGGGTTGTGGAGCATGGAGCATGCAGGTAGAGATAAATTATGGAGCCTTCCAGCAAGCTTAAAGGGATGCAAAAGATCATCTTGCCTGTAAATGCTGTTCTAATTGGAGTCTGCCTTAGCATACGCTGTCAGATGAGTGAGCAGAGAGTGGAGAAATGCCTGCTCTATGTGTCCTAGCTTCTGTTTCTGGGCTCAGTGCATTGGCACCACTCTGCCCTGCATTTCTGCAGCTGCTGAGTGGGGCTGGTGGGTTGGTGCCCACCTCTCTGCTCCATCTCCATCTGCCCCTGCCGCCCACCTTCACTCCAGCACAGTCCCAGGGTGGGGGGAATTAATCTTATTAAGTATTACTCAGTAGCAAGTTACTCTTAGACATTTTTTTTTCCTCTTGCTGCCATCTTTTCACATGCCCCTGAGACCAAAAAATGTGGCTGATAGTTCCCTTACAACCATCTCAAAGCTCATTATCTGCACTGTCCAGCACAGCCTTGGCTCCCCAGCAGTGTAAATCCCACCCTCAGAGCTTGCCTATGATTTTCCACTCCTGGTTTGAAGTCTGCTGCTGCCCTGTAGCAAACAAAACATCTCTCCATCTTCTGGGAGGTGTAGAGTGGTTTGCATTTGACCTCTACTAGTCACAGCAGAGCAGAAATGCAGAAGTATGTGTGAAAGGCAGGGGAGAAACAGCTGCTCTGGAAAAAAACATCTGTTCTCTTCAGTGGTGGAAGGGGGCACAGGGAAAATGGCCATGAAGGGGAGGTGGGCAACTGAGACACACACACCTAAAGGCAAAACCCAAAGTGGTGACAGGAGTTTCAAGGGGTGATGGGAGACAGAACGAGTGAGAAGCAAGTTTTCAACTCAAACTGCTGGAAAATACAGGTTAAATGTCAAGCTTACAATCAAAGAAAGACCTGAAATGAGGCTTTGAGATGGATCCAGGATGAAGCTGATGGCTGCTGTGTGGGACGAGGGAAGCTTGTGGTTTTCCACCCCCTGGAGAGCCATCCTGTCCCCTCTTGTGACAGGAAACAGTCATCTTCATTTGCAGGAGGAAAATCTTGCTGTTCCTTGGTGTTTCTGGACCTTGCCCAGCTGACACCATAAAGCCACAACTCCAAAGTCAAGGAGCCTCCACGCACCTCCCTGGGGAGCACTTCCCACGCCAGGAAACTTCTCCCTTCAGGGTGAGGAAGCCAAATCTCTGCAAGGTGACACACAGGTACATGGTCCCCCTGAAGAGAAATGCAAGGCTTTGCTTAGTGTTTAACAGGTAAAGTACTTTATGATGGAATCCTGGCTCCAGGCTCAGCCAGCCCTGGTGCTTCCCATGGGATGTGTTGTGTCTCTCGTCTGCGTCACTCCATCTTCTCCTTGCTGCCCACTGAAATCTCTTCCAGGAGAAAGAACCAACATTCCCAGGATCTGAAAGTCTGACACACCACAGAACATAGGGCAGGAGGCTCTGGTTTGAACCCTCCTTCTCTTGATGGAGTCTGCTTTGCAGCAGGTGGTCCATGGGATGACGATGGTGGTGGTGATGGGATGGCTCCTGGGAGGGACCGGAGCAGCTAGCTGGTCTAAACCACACAGGTGAGCACAGCACCTCTCCCACCAGAAGGTGTCTGACATGAAGTTCTTAGTGCAGGGGCTTTGAAATGACAGAGATAGAAACTGTGCAGGCAAGGAGAGAGATTTTCACCATCTTCATCTCGGGTGTGGTTATTGAAGAGCAACAAAAGAAGAAGGGCAAAGCAAAAGGCTGTTGGCTACGCAGAGAGGCTGAAACCAGAGGGAGTTTTACCTGCTGCTGGTGGTCGCAGTCGGTTGGAAGACTGTGCACAGATCTCAGAAATGCCCACGTGTGGAAAGGGGGTGATGCTTCCCAAGCCCTGAGCCACGCCTGGAGAAGAACCAGCAAACAGGCTCACGCTAACCCCCGGAGTCTGGTGCGGAAGGCGGCGGTTAGGAAGCAGCAAACCCACGCATCCTGCAGGGCGCCGGCGAGCGCTTGCCTCTCAGCTCCCAGAACACTGGGCAAGGATGCTCCAGCTCCCCTCTAACGCCATCCGCTCAAAGGCATGGTCGTCAGGGGAAGAAAAACCACCAAAACCAAACACCAAAAGCCCAACTCCCCTCAAAGTGAAGCTGGAGGAGATGAAAGGACAGGAAGGGAACTTGCTTGTGGCAATGCTACGATCAGCTTCCTGGGGACGCGGGAGAGTCACTCGGCCCCTAGGTTAAAAGACAACCCTGGTGCAGCAGGGCAGCCTCCTCCCCGCTGCCCAGCAGGCTGCTGCCTGAGAGTCTCTTTAAAGTTACCATTTAGTGCTCTGAAGCAATAAGTTGGGACTCCTGTAGGTATAGCTTAGGATTTTTTTAACTCTTCCTCTTTTGTTTTCCTCCTTTTTTTCCCTCCTTTTGTTTTTCCTCCTTTTTTTTTCTCCTTTTTTTTCCTCCTTTTTTTTCCCTCCTTTTTTTTTTCTCCGTTTTTTTCCTCCTTTTTTTCCCCTCCTTTTTTATTCCCTCCTTTTTTTCCCTCCTTTTATTTCCCTCCTTTTTTTTCCTCCTTTTTTCCCCTCCTTTTTTTTCCTCCTTTTTTTTCTTATTTTTTCCCTACTTTTTTTCCCTCCTTTTTTTTCCTCCTTTTTTTTCTCATTTTTTTCCCTACTTTTTTTTCCTCCTTTTTTTTCCCTTTTCCCCCTCCTTTTTTCCCTCCTTTTATTTTCTTCTTTTTATTTTCCTCCTTTTTTTTCCCTTTTTTTTTCCTCTTTTTCTCCTTTTTTTTCCTCCTTTTTTTTCCTCCTTTTTATCCCTCCTTTTTTTTTTCTCTTTTTTTTCTCCTTTTTTTTCTCCTCCTTTTTTCTCCTTTTTTTTTCCTCCTTTTTTTCCCTCCTTTTTTTTCCTCCTTTTTTTTTCCTCCTTATTTTTTCCTCCTTTTTTTTCCCCTCCTTTTTTTTTTCCTCTTTTTTCTTTTTTGTATTTTTTTATTGCATTAGGAAACGAAAACCAAAAAAAAAAACAACCAAACCCAAACCGAAGAACCAAACCTAAAAAAACAAAACAATCTAACCTTTAAAGCATTAAGACAGCCCTTTGATGTCCCTGCCAAAAAAGGATGTAGTCGATTCACAAGCCACATTACGCTGCTGGCCTCAGGCTCCTGGTCGAATGGGTGCTTGATCTGCCTGCCTCTGTCTCTTTGCCGTGTGAGAGTCGGTTCGAGGGGGAAGCTCACCCGGTGGCATGCGCATGCATGGTCAGTTGGGTTCACAGTGTGGTGGCCAGAGGCTACTCCATGCCGCTGCGCAGGATCTGGTTGGCCGCGATCAGCATCACGCTGATGATAAAGGCCATGGCGAAGGCGCAGATAAGGCTCTTCCGGACGCAGGTCTGTCTGTTCTGCTTCTGGGCGTGCACTGCAGGGGAGACAGGAGGTGAAGCAGACCTGCAGCCCCTCCCCCCCCCCCACCAACAGTGGCTTTGCTTGCCACCAAGAGCTCAGGAAACTATCTGAAGGGAGGTTGTAGGCATGTAGGGGTTGGGCTCTTCTCCCAGGCAAGCCCCAATAGGACTAGGGGACACAGCCTCGAGTTGTGCCAGGGGAGGTCTAGGCTGGATGTTAGGAGGAAGTTGTTGGCAGAGAGAGTGATTGGCATTGGAATGGGCTGCCCAGGGAGGTGGTGGAGTCACCATGCCTAGAGGTGTTGAAGCCAAGCCTGGCTGGGGCACTTAGTGCCATGGTCTGGTTGGTTGGGCAGGGCTGGGTGCTAGGTTGGGCTGGATGAGCTTGGAGCTCTCTTCCAGCCTGGTCGATTCTATGATTCTATGACAGGCTGGAGAGGTGGGCACAAGCCAACCTTATGAGGTTCAACGAGACCAAGTGCAGTGAGATGCACTGAGAGGCAGAAAAGGAAGCAGCAGCAGTGTGAAAATAGCAAAGAGCAGCAGGGCTGGGGCAGAGGAAAGTGGTTCCAAGAAACACAGCAACTCTGATTCCATTGTCCTAAGTAGTTGTTGCTGCCTCTCGGAAGGAGTCAGCTTCTGCTTAGTTGTGACCAAGGGCAAGGTCCTGCAGCTGGGTCGAGGCAAGGCCAAGCACAGATCCAGGCTGGGCAGTGAGTGGCTGGAGAGCAGCCCTGAGGAGAGGGACTTGGGGGTGCTGCTGTAGGAGAAGCTCAACAGGAGCCAGCAGTGTGCACATGCAGCCCAGAAAGCCAAGCAGAGCCTGGGCTGCAGCAGCAGCAGTGTGGCCAGCAGGGCCAGGGAGGGGATTCTCCCCCTCTGCTCTGCTGAGACCCCACCTGGAGTCCTGCATCCAGTTCTGGAGCCCCTGGGACAAGAGGGCTGTGGAGACGCTGGAGTGTGTCCAGAGCAGGGCCAGGAGGATGCTGAGAGGGCTGCAGCAGCTCTGCTGTGAGCACAGACTGAAAGAGTTGGGGCTGTGCAGGCTGGAGCAGAGGAGGCTCCCAGGGGACCTTCTTGTGGCCTTCCAGCATCTGAAGGGGGCTACAAGAAAGCTGGGGAGGGACTTTTGAGGCCGTAAGGGAGTGCCAGGACTGGGGGGGATGGAGCAAGGCTGGAGGTGGGTAGAGTGAGGCTGGAGGTGAGGAGGAAGTTGTTGATCAGGAGAGTGGTGAGAGGCTGGAATGGGTTGCCCAGGGAGGTGGTTGAGGCCCCATGGCTGGAGGTGTTTGAGGCCAGGCTGGCTGAGGCTGTGTGCAGCCTGCTCTAGGGTAGGGTGTCCCTGGGCATGGCAGGGGGCTTGGAACTGGCTGCTCCTTGTGCTCCCTTCCAACCCTGACTGATTCTATGGTTCTATGATCTGCCTGAACTTCCTGGGCCGTTAGGGACAGTCCTTGAACCCCTACCAGCTCTTGTGCTAGGGAAACACCACTGAGGCTCATTTTTCCTTTACATTGCCATACACCAAAGTACAGACACAAAGCAAAGACCCCAAAGGCTTCACAAAGACTGGAGCAAATCCATCTTTGGGAGAAAGTCTGCATTAAACCTGTAACCCTCTGCATCATCTCCCCCCTGCTTCACTGCTGCTGAGACACCCATGGCTGGATCTGTCATAAAAGATGCCCTGAAGCATCCAAATGCTTCTATGGATTGTGATGCAGCAAAGAAAGATCTAACAGTGAAGCAGTTCAGACAAGCTAATGAAGGACTATGTGCTGAACCAGCTACCTCCCAGAACTCCTCTGCTCCAAGGAAAGTGTTACACTCACCCAGGTCAACTGGGGAACAAGCAGCCACTTAAGATGTACTCCCTGGCAGCACTTGAAACCCTCCTGTGAGAACTCCCAGGAGTATGCACAGCAGGTTGGTCGTTTCACCTTAAATGGTCTGTGCCTAAAGCAAAATCAGGCTTCTTAAGCACCTTTTCACGTGAACGTTTGCAGAATGATTGCCACAAGAAGTGAGAGCAATCTGTGCCAGTTAGAAAAGCAAAGAGTTAGAGGGGGTTCAGTGTTTGACTTGTTTCTGCTGAAGGTCTTGGAGGAGGATCAATTGGCTGAAGCCAATGCATGCCCCTGCCTTAGCCTCCTTAGCTGTGATGTTGAACATAAAAACAGAGACTCACAGAAGCACAGGATTGGTTTGGTTGGAAACGACCTTTAAGGTCAAGCAGTTGAACTGTTCAGCCTCAGGAGGAAGCTGTTGGTGATGAGAGTGGTGAGAGGCTGGAATGGGTTGCCCAGGGAGGTGGTTGAGGCCCCATGGCTGGAGGTGTTTGAGGCCAGGCTGGCTGAAGCTGTGTGCAGCCTGCTCTAGGGTAGGGTGTCCCTGGGCATGGCAGGGGCTTGGAACTGGCTGCTCCTTGTGGTCCCTTCCAACCCTGCCTGATTCTATCATTCTATGATTCCGTTTTCTAACTATCAAGGCTGGAGCTTAGCCATGGCCCTCAGCACCACATCTCTGCCTCTGAAACACCTGCAGGGATGGGCATTCAACCACCTCCCTGGGCAGCCTGTGCCAGCCTCTGAGAACCATTTCAGTGCAGAAGTTTCTTCTAATGCCCAACCTAAACCTTCCCTGGGACAACTTGAGGTAGTATTTGGGTGGAGATTAATGCTTGGAAAGGCTTTGAAGGTCCCCTGATGTGATCACAGCAAGACCTCACACATGCAACGTGTTCTGCCCCACTGCTACAGGCAGTAACACCTGGGCTTGGTTTGGTCTGAGCAGGGATGCACCCCTGCCTTTCTCTCATGCATGGGCTCCTGATGGTGGGAGACTTTCAGGTGGCTGGCAAAGTGTGCCCAGGAAAAGGATCCAAGTTCCTGTATATAAAAAAGTCCAGGAGAATGTCTTTAGAATGTATCACAGAATCATAGAATCAGTCAGGGTTGGAAGGGAGCACAAGGAGCAGCCAGTTCCAAGCCCCCTGCCATGCCCAGGGGCACCCTACCCTAGAGCAGGCTGCACACAGCCTCAGCCAGCCTGGCCTCAAACACCTCCAGCCATGGGGCCTCAACCACCTCCCTGGGCAACCCAGTCCAGCCTCTCACCACTCTCCTGCTCAACAACTTCCTCCTCACCTCCAGCCTCACTCTCCCCACCTCCAGCTTTGCTCCATTCCCCCCCGTCCTGGCACTCCCTGAGAGCCTATGAATTCCCCCTCCAGCTTTTTTGTAGCCCCTTTCAGATCCTGGCAGGCCACAAGAAGGTCACCTGGGAGCCTCCTCTGCTCCAGCCTGCACAGCCCCAGCTCTTCCAGTCTGTGCTCACAGCAGAGCTGCTGCAGCCCTCTCAGCATCCTAGTGGCTCCAGCACATCCACAGCCCTCTTGTCCCAGGGGCTCCAGAACTGGATATGGGGAAAAACCTTGGCCTTGAGCAATCTGCTCTAGTGGGAGGTGTCCCTGTCCATTGCAGGGAGGTTGGGACTAGATGATCTTTAAGGTCCCTTCCAACCCAAGCCATTCTTTGAATCTATGATGCAGGCTTGAACCTCATCACACAGAGAGCAGGGATAGCTGAGTGCTGCGTTTTGAGAATCACAGAATCATAGAATCAACCAGGTTGGAAGAGACCTCCAAGCTCATCCAGTCCAACCTAGCACCCAGCCCTAACCAATCAACCAGACCATGGCACTAAGTGCCTCATCCAGTCTTTTCTTGAAGACCCCCAGGGACGGTGCCTCCACCACCTCCCTGGGCAGCCCATTCCAATGCCAATCACTCTCTCTGGGAAGAACTTCTTCCTAATATCCAGCCTGTACCTACCCTGGCACAACTTGAGACTGTGTCCCCTTGTTCTATTGCTGGGTGCCTGGGAGAAGAGGCCACCCCCCACCTGGCTAGAATGCACTTGTTCCATCCCCTCACCTCTTCTGGGTAGGATTTAACAGAGCTTGAGCCCTATTCCCAGCTCCCACAGAGTTCCCTAGCACCAGCTGAATGCTGGAGGCATGAGAAGCTCTCCTTAGTCAGACTGCCCAGGGCAAGGGACAGCTGCAGTACCAGCACTCCAAGCACTCACTATATTCTCTGCAGACAATGAAACTCTCTTCCAGCAGCTCTCCCAAATCATTTGCTTGCTTCTTGCACCGCTCTGCTCCTTGATTTCTTCATTCTTCTTTATCAAGCTTTGTGCATGATGCCCTGGCACTTTGTAAAGCTCCTTAAATCACAGCTGAAAGTGACTTCTTGATTTCTTTTCCTGTTATTTCTGCACTTTGAAAACACTCCCAGGCAGCAGACAAAGCAGGGCCACAAGCCATCACCATCAGCATTGCTGTACAGTGACAGGCTCTGCTGCTGATTATGGTGACTGGGAGCAGCAGCTGAAGACTGGTCAAGGCTTTTTGTGAGGGCAACTCTCACACTGAAAGGCAAAGAGTGAAGCATTTTCAGTGTTTCCTGCAGAAGTGTTCCTGAACTGAACAATTTCTTCCCTCTTAGGTAAGCCATTGAGTGAAACTAGAACTTGAAAGCAGCAGGATCCAAATAAGTCACTGTTAGAGCCACAGAAGTGTTGAGGCTGGAAGAGACCTTTGAGATCACCACAATCCCACCACTGCTGCTAAGCTGCTGTCACTAAACCACATCTCTCAGCATCACATCTGTGTGTCTTTTAAATCCCTCTAGAGAAGGTGAGTCCACCACTTCCTGGGCAGCCTGTTCAATGCTTGATAACCCTTTCTGTGAAGAAATCTTTCCTAATATCATAGAATCAAGCAGGTTGGAAGAGAGCTCCAAGCTCTTCCAGTCCAGCCTAGCACCCAGCCCTATCCAGTCAACCAGACCATGGCACTAAGTGCCCCACCCAGGCTTGGCTTCAACACCTCCAGAGATGGTGACTCCACCACCTCCCTGGGCAGCCCATTCCAATGCCAATCACTCTCTGCCAACAACTTCCTCCTAACATCCAGTGTGAACCTCCCCTGGCACAGCTTGAGGCTGTTCTTTACTGACTGAAAGTACACCAAGTAGCTAAACAACCTACCAAACAGCTTGAGAAGAGAGGGGGAAGGTCTATGCTGAAATGCAGAGGAGGTGCAGACTCCCTCTTGCTGTTTATTTGGACTCCACAGGACTTACTCCAGCAAGAAGATGAGCATTAAAGCTCCTCTGTCTCCTTGCAATCCACAAAGAGACAAAGCAGCTGAAGCTACTGACTTTCTTCACTGGGCACCACTACATGCTGCCCTCTGAACTGCCCTCTTAAACAAGGACACCCATTCCCTCCTGCTGCTAACTGATGAATTTTAGCTCTCTCTTCTCTCCTTTCTCCAAATTTACAGATCCTTTGAGCTTGGCAGCTGTGCTTTTCCCTGCTGATATCCACAGCTGGCCTTGTCACAGGGCTGGATGCTTGATCTGTGTTGCAGCTGGTTGCCAGCAAGAATTTTGCCTGCCTGTGAGATATGCCAGGGTTTGGACACGAGGTCAGACCCAGGTCAGAGCCCAATATCCTTTGGAAATTTCCTAGACCCTTCTTAGTGGGGAGAACAACTCACAAAGTGTCCAATGTCAGTGAGATCTCAAGAGGAAAGGCAAATTGAGGTTGGATCACCCTTCCCCTTCTCAACATGCAGAGGACAGGCTGAAGGAGGACTCACTGTGGTAACAGAGGCAGAGCTACTGTCACTGTAATTCCTCCCCAAGGCCATGGGATTAATGGGTTCAGCCTATTGCAGAGTCCATCAGGTTGTGGCTGCTGGGCTGGTCACAATGCCCATAGTGCACTTCAGATGATGAAGGGAAGTGCTGAGAGCCTTGCCTGCAGAAAAGGGCTTGCTAACATGAACATCTACAGTGTATTTACAGTGGCTTCTGCCACAGCCCTGCCAAAGATGAGTGATATTTGCTTTTTCTAGCTGGATGCAGTTATTTCCATCTTTCAGGGGGCAGTTTTTCATTCCCAGGCCCTTGTCTGCAGTGTGCATCCTCCTAGTCCTTCTTTGGGGGGAGAGGGAGGAGAGCAGTGGCAGCTTCTCTACGTGCAGTTAAGGTGAGTGCCAGGGGTGAGGAGGAAACACCCACTGCAGATAGCCTGGGGCACCCTAACCAGCCAGAACTCATTTGCAATGAGCTTAATGCTCTGAGTGTTTGGATTCACAGATTCATAGCATACCAGGCTGGAAGGGACCTCAAGGATCATCTGGGCCAATCTTTAAGGAACCAGAACTTTGAAGAAAGGCTGAAGGACTTGGGGCTTTTTAGCCCAGAGAGGGGAAGACTGAGGGGGGGAATCTTCTCAATGCTGAGCAATACTTACTGGGTGGGTGTGGGGAAGATGGGGCCAGTCTTTTGTCTGTGGTGCCCAGTGATAGGACAAGGGATAACAGGCACCAACTTGAGCTCAGGAAGTTCCAGGAGAGCCCTGCAGAGAGACCTGCCCTGGCACAACTTGAGGCTGTGTCCCCTTCTTCTGTTGCTGCTTGCCTGGCAGCAGAGCCCAACCCCACCTGGCTGCAGCCTCCCTGCAGGCAGCTGCAGACAGCAATGAGCTCTGCCCTGAGCCTCCTCTGCTGCAGGCTGCACCCCCCCAGCTCCCTCAGCCTCTCCTCACAGGGCTCTGCTCCAGGCCCCTCCCCAGCCTTGCTGCCCTTCTCCAAACACCTTCCAGCACCTCAGCATCTCTCTTGAATGGAGGAGCCCAGAACTGGACACAGCACTCCAGGTGTGGCCTGAGCAATGCTGAGCACAGGGGCAGAAGAACCTCCCTTGTCCTGCTGCCCACACTGCTCCTGAGCCAGCCCAGGATGCCATTGGCTCTGCTGCCCACCTGGGCACACTGCTGCCTCCTCTGCAGCTCCTCTCTCCTAGCACCCCCAGCTCCCTCTCTGCCTGGCTGCTCTCAGTGCTGCTTGGGGTTGTTGTGGCCAAAGTGCAGAACCCTGCACTTGGCCTTGTTCAGTGGCCTCTGCCCACCCACCCACCCACCCTGGCACGTTCTCCAGCCTCTCATTCTCAATTGTTAAGAGTGACAGAAATTTGCACAGATTAGTGTCACTGGCAGTGGTGTTTGGCACCTGTTGGGGCTAAGCCAGCCAGGCCCTGGTGTGGAGAAGGGGGGATGTCTTAGAGAAGGGTTTTGAGGCTTCTCTTTGATGGCAAAACCCTGAGTGGAGATGCCTCATTTCAGCAAGGTGCTGTTGAAAGCTATCTGCTATGTCTCTTTGCCCAGGAGCCATACCCAAACCTCAGTGAAAACCACTGGGGTTCATCTTGGCTTGATTCTTGCCTATAATTAAAGGCACTTCAATAGGGGTGGCTGAAATATACATTAAACATAGATGTGAGCCTCTGAGCCAGCCCCTTTATAGTTGAAAGAAAAGAAAAGTGCTTTTTAAGATGCATTTCATCTCCTCCCAAGGTAGCACCTGAAAGAACCTGGAGGAATCATGCCCAAAAAGCATCTCAGTATCAGTATCAGTATCAATATCATCAGGGTTGGAAGAGACCTCACAGATCATCAAGTCCAACCCTTTAGCACAGAGCTCAAGGCCAGACCATGGCACCAAGTGCCACGTCCAGTCCTGCCTTGAACAGCTCCAGGGACGGCGACTCCACCACCTCCCCGGGCAGCCCATTCCAGTGTCCAATGACTCTCTCAGTGAAGAACTTTCTCCTCACCTCCAGCCTAAATCTCCCCTGGCACAGCCTGAGGCTGTGTCCTCTCGTTCTGGCGCTGGCCACCTGAGAGAAGAGAGCAACCTCCTCCTGGCCACAACCTCCCCTCAGGTAGTTGTAGACATCTCCTCCACTCCACTAATTGAGTGCTTCACATGGAGCCACTTCTGACCAGCCACTTAAAGCCAGACTGAGAGCCTGCCCAACCTTCTTGCCAGCTCTCCTTTAGCACCATTGATCCATGCCTTGAGGCCCTAGCATTTTTCTTTTGCTTTTGAGGCCTGTAGGGATCTTAGTGTTTGGGAAATGGGAAGGCTGGAGGCACAAGTGGGTCACTCAGAGAGTGGCATGTTCCAGCAGGAAGAGCTGCAGGCACACAACCTGCTCTCAGGCTGTCGCTCCGGGGAGAAGCGCTTACGTCAGAGCCGCCGCCGAGCAGAAACTTCTCCTTCTGCTGGGACCCCAAGCAAAACTTTGCATCTCAGTTGACAGTGCTCAGTTGATCTTTATTCCCTGGTGCATTTGTAGGTGCCTCTGGGTGTGTGTTTCTACCAACAGCTAAAAAAAAAAGGCTCTGTTTTGCTTCTAGGTTCTGCCTAGCGCCAGCAATGCCAACATCCCACGAGAAAAGCTGTTCTCGCTGTACTTTTGGAAGCTGGGACTTCCAAAATGAGATGCTGAGCATGTAGGTTTTTCAGACCCTTTTTATTTGTGTGTGTGTGTGCAGCTGGGCTAGTTCACCCAAGCAGCAAAGCTGAAGGAAGCCTGCATGCCTCTCAGCACAGTGACAGCTGGCCCATGTCTCCAGTGAATCAGCAGGTCAGCGGGGACTAGCGACTCCATTCATGTCAGTAAGCATCTCTTCCTCCCGGCTGCTCTTCAGGAGGAGGAGGAGGGGGGAGGAAGGGGGGAAAAAAAAGTGTTGCTTGGCTTGATTCAAAGAGCTTTGCTGCTTGCCTCCCTCCTGCAGGCTTCTTAAAATTCAGCTGTGCTCTTCCACGTCTTCCGCGCCGTATTTAGCGGAGGGAAGAGAGTGCTGGAGATAGCTGCTGAATGCTGTTAATTAGCCAGGCTGAGAATTGCACTAATGTGCTTATCCTCTGCTTGCTTTTTAAGACTCTTCAGTGTCTCTGCCTGGTACCTTTTGAGCCCTCAGAATGGCCTGTATGAGCCATGGAATCATAGACCCATGAAGGTTGGAAAAGACCTCTAAGATGATCAAGCCCAACCATCAACTCAGCACTACCACAGCCTTTAACTGTGTCCCAGGGTTGCCATGCCCTCCAGGGATGGGGACTCCACCACCTCCCTGGGCAGCCTGTTCCAGTGCCTGACCACTCTTTCAATTAAGAAATATTTCCTAGTAGCCAACCTAACCCTTCCCTGAAGCAACTTGAGGCCATGAAGTGGCATGGCAGTGGGTGGGAAGCGCAGTGGATGTTGCAGGGTAATGCACACAACCCCCAAGATCCTCTGTCCTGACAGCACCAAACAAGAAGTGGACAGGGCAGGAAGATGCAGAGGCACCTTCTCTGCTCATTGCTGGTGTTACTGTGCAGGAAGAGGACTCTCCCCAGCTGTTAACTGGGAGCCCAGAGCAGAATCATTAAGGCTGGAAAAGACCTCTAAGACTGTCGAGTCCAACCATCAACCCAACATTATGACCACTGAACCATGTCCTGAAGTGCCACATCTACAAGATCTTCTCTGCTTATGTAAAGACAACAGAATCATAGGGCTGGAAGGAGCCTCAAAGATCATCCAGTTTCAACCCCCCCTGTCATGGGAAATGACACCTCAGAGCCACATCCAGCCTGGCATTAAATACCTCCAGGGATGGGGCTTCTACCACCTCCCTGGGCAACCTATTCCAGTGTCTCACCACCCTCATGCTGAAGAACTTCTTCCTAACATCCAACCTGAATCTACCCATTTCCACTTTTGATCCATTTTCCCCAGTCCTATCACTACCCAACACCCTTAAAAGTCCCTCTCCAGCTTTCCTGTAGCCCCCTTCTGTACTGGAAGGCCACAATAAGGTCTCCATGGAGTCTTCTCTTCTCCAGACTGAACAGCCCAAAATTCCTCAGTCTGTCCTCATAGCAGAGCTGCTCCAGCCCTCTGCTCCTCCTTGTGGCCCTTCTCTGGATGCATTCCAGCACCTCCAGATCTTTCCTGTAATAGGTGCTCCAGAACTGATGCAGTACTCAAGATGGAGTCTCAGCAGTGCAGAGTAGAGGGGGAGAATCACCTCTGTCAACCTGCTGGCCCTGGTGGAACCTCACACAATTTGCTAGGGCAGGGCCAGTGAAGTCTTCCCCTGCTAAGCTGAGGAGATATGCACAATTCTGCAGGGAAACTCAGTCTGCTTTAGACACTCAGCTCAGCATGAGCTGCACATGCTTCTGCCTGAGTCCCACCAGAGAAAGGAGGGCCAGGAAGCAAAGCACTCACTGGTTCATGCTCCTGCCTGAGACAGGATCAGCTTTGCTCAGAGCACGCAGAAGAAGGCTAATCTGGGTTGATGAAAAGCTCAACATGAGCCAGCAGTGTGCACATGCAGCCCAGGCAGCCAACTGTGTCCTGCATCAAGAGGAGCACTGCCAGCAGGGCAAGGGAAGAGATTCTTCCCCTTTACTCTGCTCTCCTGAGACCCCACCTGGAGTACTGGGTGCAGTTCTGGAGCCCCCAACACAAAAAGGACATGGAACTGTTGGAGTGAGCCCAGAGGAGGCCATGAAGATACTCAGAGGGCTGCAGCAGCTCTGCTATGAGGACAGGCTGAGAGAGTTGGGGCTGTGCAGCCTGGAGAAGAGAAGGCTTTGAGGAGACCTTGTAGTAGCCTTCCAGTATCTGATGGGACCTGCAGTAAGGCTGAGGAGGAACTATTTGCAAGGTCTTGTAATGAGAGGATGAGGAGGAATGAGTTTAAACTGGCAGAGGGGAGGTTTAAACTAGATGTTAGGAAAGGGTTCTTTGCAGTGAGTGTGGTGAGACACTGGCACAGGTTGAGGGTGGTGAGACACTGGCACAGGTTGCCCAGGGAGGTTGTGGAGCACAGAAGCACCCAATGTGATCAAAGATCACATTGGGTGCTTCTGTGCTCCACAACCTCCCTGGAGGTGTTCAAGACCAGGTTGGATGAGGCCTTGAGCAACCTGCTCTAATGGGAGGTGTTCCTGCCTGTGGCAGGGGGTTGGAACTGGCTGAGCTTTGAGGTCTCTTCCAACTAAACCATTATTTGATTCTATGACCTCTCTCAGCAGACAAACTGAGATGCTGATGGGCAAAGGCTGATGAACATCCTCATTGCCCATGAGATTCTGCTCTGTTAGGTTATTGATGGTCAACACCTTGCAGGATTTGTCCCTACATGCAGTGATAAGGATCAGGTTAGGTGATTGATGGTCAGCACCTAGCAGGATTTGTCCCTTCATGCAGTGATAAGGATCAGGTTAGGTTATTGATGATCAACACCTTGCAGGATTTGTCCCTTCATGCAGTGATAAGGATTAGGTTAGGTTATTGATGGTCAGCACCTTGCAGGATTTGTCCCTACATGCAGTGATAAGGATCAGGTTAGGTTACTGATGGTCAGCACCTAGCAGGATTTGTCCCTTCATGCAGTGATAAGGATCAGGTTAGGTTACTGATGGTCAGCACCTTGCAGGATTTGTCCCTTCATGCAGTGATAAGGATCAGGTTAGGTTACTGATGGTCAGCACCTAGCAGGATTTGTCCCTTCATGCAGTGATAAGGATCAGGTTAGGTTACTGATGGTCAGCACCTTGCAGGATTTGTCCCTACATGCAGTGATAAGGATCAGGTTAGGTGATTGATGGTCAGCACCTTGCAGGATTTGTCCCTTCATGCAGTGATAAGGATCAGGTTAGGTTACTGATGGTCAGCACCTAGCAGGATTTGTCCCTTCATGCAGTGATAAGGATTAGGTTAGGTTACTGATGGTCAGCACCTAGCAGGATTTGTCCCTTCATGGCAGTGATAAGGATCAGGCAAACACTGGCATATTTATCTTCTTCCTGAGATCTCATCAGCAAACCAGATGAGTTCCAACCTAAACCAGATGAGTTCCAACCTAAACCATTCTATGATTCCAATGGCAGCTCTTGAGCTCTCTAAGTGTGTCATAGAAAGGCTTAGTTTGGAAGGGCCCTTAGAAATCTCCATCTACTCCAACCAACCTCCCCACCACACCCAGGGCTGCCTCTCAACTCTCCCTGCTGCTTCCCCCTAAACAACTCCACTCTAACTCCACAGATCCTCGCCCCTTGCGCGTGGCGGATCAGAGCGTTCCAGAGGAAGCAGAACCCCAGATGCCTTCTTCCCTCACCTTCAAACTCTGTTTGGCAGTTGCCTGAGTTCTCATTTAAACTCTCCTCCTCGTTGATGATGATGTTCTCGATGTCCTTCATGGTGAGGTGGTCCCGGAAGGCGTGGTAGAGGATGTGTTTCAGCTCTTCCAGCGTTATCCTTTGCATGTCGAACTGCGGGAAGAGGATGGAGTTAGACTCAGCCACCAGCAGCAGGCAGGGTGCTTGGGGGGAGAGAGAGAAAGAGAGAGAGAGAGAGAGAGGCATGTGTGCATGATGCAGCTCCTGGCTTGTGGGGTGGTTTGTTGGGTTGGTTTGGTTTCTTTTTCAACCTCATTTCAATTGCTCAAGAGAACTTTGCAAAGTTTTGCTCTTTTGGGTTCATTTAACACTAACAGTGTGAATGCTGCAAGTGAACTGTTGCTAGAGCTCTTGTCAGCTGCCTTAATGCTGGGAGAGGAGGGGAGAAACACAGCCCTAAGCCAGGGATGGTCTTCCAGGCTGGGGATCCAGTCCTGGCCATCCCAACAGTGAGATTCCCCTGGTATCATAGAATCAAGCAGGTTGGAAGAGACCTCCAAGCTCAGCCAGGCCAGCCTAGCACCCAGCCCTATCCAGTCAACCAGACCATAGCACTAAGTGCCCCAGCCAGGCTTGGCTTCAACACTTCCAGGCATGGTGACTCCACCACCTCCCTGGGCAGCCCATTCCAATGCCAATCACTCTCTCTGACAGGAACTGCCTCCTAACATCCAGCCTAGACCTGCCCTGGCACAGCTCCAGGCTCTGTCCCCTTCTCTTGCTGCTTGCCTGGCAGCAGAGCCCAACCCCACCTGGCTACAGCCTCCCTGCAGGCAGCTGCAGACAGCAATGAGCTCTGCCCTGAGCCTCCTCTGCTGCAGGCTGCACCCCCCCAGCTCCCTCAGCCTCTCCTCACAGGGCTGTGCTCCAGGCCCCTCCCCAGCCTTGCTGCCCTTCTCCAAACACCTTCCAGCACCTCAGCATCTCTCTTGAAACGAGTGTCCCAGAACTGGACACAGCACTCAAGGTTTCTGCAGGTCTCTTTGTTTATTCCCTGCAGCAACCCAAAACCTGCTGCAGCAACTGCGCAGAACCGTGGGCAGCAGTGGCAAAATCCTAACAGCCTCATTTTGCCCCACTTGACTTCTTTGAAAAGCAAGTCTTGGGGGGGGGGGGGGGCTGGGGGAGAGGAGAGTGTTGATGTTTCCCTGCTGTTCTTTCTCCTCAGAGATGCAGTGTTCATGCTGCCCAGCTAAAAATAGCCAGCATGCAATTGCCACCAGCGGCTCCTCGCTGCGCAGCTCAAAGCAGGATTGCAACCTTCCCCCCCCCCCGAAATTTAGTCACAAATTTCCACACTGCTTTGTTGTGAGGAAATCTCAACCCCACCCCATCTTCTGCTTGCTTTAACGTTCAAGGAGGAAGGGGAATGGAGCAGCTGTGTGCTTCACAGCCAGCACAAGCAAGAGAAGTGTTTCTCTTGGCAACTAGAGGTGTGTGTCAACTCACATGGCTGTTGGGAGGTGTAGCTAGTGGAGGTTTGCAGAGTGCCTTGAGGCTGCCCAGGGTTTGCAGCTCTCTCCTGCAGTGCTGATTGCTCACCAGTGCTAATTCCCTCACCTACCACCAGGTCCTGCATTCCTTTGGGGTCTTTGTCTTGAGGAAACTCAAACTTGAGCCCCAGCAACTTTCCAAGTGCACCCATAAGCCAAATCCATCATTTCATAGCAAGAGAAGAAGCCCAGCTGTGGGTGGTTGCACTAGCCCATCTCACTACCCCATCGTCAGTCTGGGCTGGAGTCCTCTTTGCAGAGTCACAGAATCAGTCAGGGTTGGAAGGGAGCACAAGGAGCAGCCAGTTCCAAGCCCCCTGCCATGCCCAGGGACATCCTACCCTAGAGCAGGCTGCACACAGCCTCAGCCAGCCTGGCCTCAAACACCTCCAGCCATGGGGACTCAACCACCTCCTTGGGCAACCCAGTCCAGCCTCTCACCACTCTCCTGCTAACAACTTCCTCCTCATGGCCAGTTTGAATCTACCCATCTCCAGCTTTGCTCCATTCTCCCCAGTCCTGTCACTCCCTCGCAGCCTAAAAAGTCCCTCCCCAACTTTTTTGTGTCCCACTTCAGATCCTGGCAGGCCACAAGAAGGTCACCTGGGAGCCTCCTTGCCTCTCCTCTCTTCATCTCTCCTCTCCTCACCTCACCTCTCTTCACCTCTCCTCTCCTCCCCTCACCTCTCTTCGCCTCTCCTCTCCTCACCTCTCTTCACCTCTCCTCTCCTCACCTCACCTCTCCTCTCTTTGCCTCGCCTCTGCTCTTCTCTCTTTGCCTCTCCTCCTCTCACCTCTCTTCGCCTCTCCTCACCTCACCTTGCCTCTCTTTGCCTCTCCTCTCCTCCCCTAACCTCTCCTCCTCTCTCCTCTCCTCTCCTCTCTTTGCCTCTCCTCTCCTCCCCTCTCTTCACCTCTCCTCTCCTCCCCTCTCTTCACCTCTCCTCTCCTCACCTCACCTCTCCTCTCTTTTCCTCGCCTCTGCTCTTCTCTCTTTGCCTCTCCTCTCCTCCCCTAACCTCTCCTCTCCTCCCCTCACCTCTCCTCCCCTCACCTCTCTTCGCCTCTCCTCTCCTCCCCTCTCTTCACCTCTCCTCTCTTTGCCTCGCCTCTGCTCTTTTCTCTTCGCCTCTCCTCACCTCACCTCGCCTCTCTTTGCCTCACCTCTGCTCTCTTTGCCTCTCCTCTCTTCCCCTAACCTCTCCTCCCCTCTCCTCCCCTCTCCTCCCCTCTCCTCCCCTCTCCTCTCCTCTCCTCTCCTCTCCTCTCCTCTCCTCTCCTCTCCTCTCCTCTCCTCTCCTCTCCTCTCCTCTCCTCTCCTCTCCTCTCCTCTCCTCTCCTCTCCTCTCCTCTCCTCTCCTCTCCTCTCCTCTCCTCTCCTCTCCTCTCCTCTCCTCTCCTCTCCTCTCCTCTCCTCTCCTCTCCTCTCCTCTCCTCTCCTCTCCTCTCCTCTCCTCTCCTCTCCTCTCCTCTCCTCTCCTCTCCTCTCCCCGCCTCGCCTCTGCTCTTCTCTCTTTGCCTCCTTCGAAGTCCTTCCCTGCTGGTCTCTCTTTCACACCAGCATTACCACTAACAAGCTTCTGCAGAGCCTGCTGTGATGCTGCCTGTTGCTTTGCTTCCAGCTACCTGGATTGTGCTTGGACTTGATGATCTGAAAAGGTCTTTGCCAGCCAGAACGATTCTGTGATTACAAACACAACCATGGCTGTTACCTAACCTTAATGGGGAAACAATAATGACTGGTGGGATTTTGGGGCTTCCTGCACCAGCTAATCTATCTAGTGGGAGATAATTGCTCTCTTTACAAATAAGCATCTGTTGCTGCATCCTCAGCTATTGCTTTTAAGCTTAATGCTAATGTAGGGAGAAATGATTGGGGGTTTTTAATTGTTATGTTGTCATTTTGCCTTTTAGGAAGAGGAAGCATCTCAGATGGGGTTCAGAATCACCCTTGTTGGTCTCTTCTCCCTAGTATCAGGTGATGGAACGAGAGAAAACGAGCTGAAATGAGGCCAGGGGAGGTTTAGGTTGGAGGTTAGGAACAATTTCTTAACTGCAAGAAGTCAGGCACAGGAAGAGGCTGCCCAGGAAGGTGGTAGAGTTCCCATCCCCTTGAGGTGTTGGTCTTGGCAGGCTAAAAGGCCTATTAGATGTCCTGGCTTGCCCCACCCTTCTGCTGATGGGGGAAACAAGGGCTGGAGGCAAACAAAGGCTTGGGCCATCAGGTCCCCTCCCAAAGTGCTGAACAGGTACCCACAGGTGTTTAGGTACCTGTTGGTGTCTTGCCCAAATAAGGGTGAGCAAGCCCTGGGGTCACCTAATAAGATCAGATTGGCAAATGCCAGTTTGATTGGTGAATCTCTGTGGCCAAAGGAGCCTTTGCACTTGGGCAAGTAACAGAAATGGAGTTGCAAGCAGTTGTGCTGCCTCTGCCTCACTGCTGCCTCAGTGTGTGCTGCCTCTGCCACACTGGTCCTGAAGTTCTTCCCTGAGAGAGTCATTGGACACTGGAATGGGCTGCCCGGGGAGGTGGTGGAGTCGCCGTCCCTGGAGCTGTTCAAGGCAGGACTGGACGTGGCACTTGGTGCCATGGTCTGGCCTTGAGCTCTGTGCTAAAGGGTTGGACTTGATGATCTGTGAGGTCTCTTCCAACCCTGATGATACTGTGATACTTCAGACCAGCTTAGCCCTGATACTTTGAGCCTGAACTACCTGGAAGCTTAAGTGCCTCAAGTTTCCCAGGAGAAGGCATGTAAGTCCCTCATGACGTGGCAAGAAGTGCCATCAACATGGTGCTCCCTGCACATCTGCAAGAGATTCAGCCCACTGGTAGAGAGGAGCTGAAGCTGAGGCAGCAGTGTGCCCAGGTGAGCAGCAGAGCCAGTGATATCCTGGGCTGGCTCAGGAGCAGTGTGGGCAGCAGGACAAGGGAGGTTCTTCTGTCCCTGTGCTCAGCACTGCTCAGGCCACACCTTGAGTGCTGTGTCCAGTTCTGAGCTCCTGAAATCCAGAGAGCTGTTGAGGTGCTGGAAGGTGTTTGGAGAAGGGCAGCAAGGCTGGGGAGGGGCCTGGAGCAGAGCCCTGTGAGGAGAGGCTGAGGGAGCTGGGGGTGTGCAGCCTGCAGCAGAGGAGGCTCAGGGCAGAGCTCATTGCTGCCTGCAGCTGCCTGCAGGGAGGCTGTAGCCAGGTGGGGTTGGGCTCTGCTGCCAGGCAGCCAGCAGCAGAAGAAGGGGACACAGCCTGGAGCTGTGCCAGGGCAGGTCTAGGCTGGATGTTAGGAGGAAGTTATTGTCAGAGAGAGTGATTGGCATTGGAATGGGCTGCCCAGGGAGGTGGTGGAGTCTGTGTGGCTGGAGGTGTTGAAGCCAAGCCTGGCTGGGGCACTGAGTGCCATGGTCTGGTTGACTGGCCAGGGCTGGGTGCTAGGTTGGGCTGGCTGAGCTTGGAGCTCTCTTCCAACCTGTCTAATTCAATGGTTCTATGGTGGTGCTGGGTTGATGGCTGCACTTGGGCTTCTCAGAGGGGTTTTCCAATGGAACCAGTTCTGTAATTCTGTGCACTGAGTGTTTGTCCTGTTGGCAAGCATATGGCCATTGCCCTGCTCTGCTCTCTGCTCCAGCACTTCCAGGCAGGAGGTCTGCTCTCCATTAGCTATGCCCCAGTCCATCAGAATGGACTGCTTCTCAGTGCAGCCAGAGACAACTTGGGAGCTTGGGCTCCCAGGTAATTTCTTCTGTCCTCACTGCTCTCCCACCTGGCAGTTTCCCTGATTGGCTTTTCAATTACTCTGCCTCTTTATTGTTGTAATGGCAGTAACCAGGGAGCAACTCTTAACTTTTATTGGCTCCACTGAGAGGCAAACTGACTCTGCTGCAAGCTGAAGACTTCCTAGAGGATTTATAATTAGAGGAAATCAATGATGCTGCTACTGAACCTGTGCTTTTGGAATACACTGTGAGCACTGGCATAGAAACTCTGCCTGATGCTGAGGCTCAGATGCCCCAAGTGATGCAGGAAATGCCCTGAAGGAAAATCTGCTCTTCTGCAGGGGTGTACAGAGAGCACCAGGAACTGTCTGCTGCAGCCCCTGATAGGCTTTGGTAACTACTCCCAGCAGAAACATCTCCTGGAGCTGGAGGATGTTGTTCCAAGAGACATCTGGAGGGGAAAGTGGAGCTGATCCAGCCTAGCCTGTGGCTTCCTGACTCCTCCTTGACTTATAGTAACTGCTGGGCATGCAAGCAGAGTCCCTGCTATAGAGCACCTAGGAGACAACGCTGCACAGCTCTGCTGCTGCAGGAGGATGTGGTCCCATCCTGCCAGAGGTTAGAGCACAGGACTGAGCACCCTGCTTGCCCTGGGTGCCAGCAGTCAGTGTGCTCACAGGATGCTCCTCTGTCCTGCCCTCCCATCACCCACGGGGACTAGGGGCTGTGCTTGGCCCCATCTGTGCATTCATCCTCCCAGTGCCAAGAGCATGCAGGCCCAAGGTGCCCAGCAGCAACCAGTGCCCCTTAGGTGCTTGCCCACAGGGGTGCCTGGGGCTGTGTAACACCACCAGTGCCCTCCTGCTCTCAAGCTGTCTCCATGTCAGTGGGATGTGCAACAGCTGCTCCAGCCCACCCTGGGCTTACAGTGGCTGTCATCCAAGTGTCACTTGCTACACAGCCTTTGGGAAGAGCCAGCTCACCAGATGCTGCCAGAAGCACCTCTCCTGCCTGGAAGCAGGAAGGGGTACCAAGCTCATTGCTATAGTAACAGGCTGGTTACTGTGCTGGCTCATGGGAGATTGCTCCATTCTCCTTGCAGCTCTGCCAGCAGGGAATGGCATGAACACAGGCAAATTAAAATCAGATTTAAGGGCATATTTGCAGCACTTTTAACCCCAAGAGCCTGGTCTGAGTTTGTACTGTGCAATGATGGGGCACTCAAAGCTCACCTGTCCCACATGCACCCCACAGCCCATGTAGGACTGCTGAGGAGCACTGCTGGGGCAGCCACAGCTCTGCAAGAAGCAGAGCACACAAAGTGTGCTCTCTCTGAGTCAAACCAACCTCCTTTGCCAGCTTGGCATGTTGAAACAAGGCAATGATGAAGGTCCTGAAAGGCTGAGAGACCTGGGGCTGCTCAATCTGGAGAAGAGAAGACTGAAAGGGAGCTGAGAGAGGACCTTCTCAATGATTACAAATGTCTGCAGGGTGGGTGCCAAGCAGAAAGGACAAGTCTCTTTTTAATGGTCCCATGAAGAATAGAAGAATAGGATAGAACAGAATCAAGCTCTTGTCAGCTGCCTTAATGCTGGGGGAGCAGGAGAGAAACACAGCCCTAAGCCAGGGATGGTCTTCCAGGCTGGGGATCCAGTCCTGGCCATCCCAACAGTGAGATTCCCCTGGCATCATAGAATCATAGAATCAAGCAGGTTGGAAGAGAGCTCCAAGCTCAGCCAGCCCAACCTAGCACCCAGCCCTGGCCAATCAACCAGACCATGGCACTTAAATGCCCCAGCCAGGCTTGGCTTCAACACCTCCAGGGATGGCAACTCCACCACCTGTAGATGTTTTGTCTACCATCAAGAGTTCTGGTTCTGTGGTTCTAAGGGGCCCTGTGTGAGGTGAGCCAAATCCCCATGTTTGCAAGAAAAGGAAAAAGGTCTTCATGCTTTGCCCTTTCAGATGTTCCTCCACCAAAGGGATCTGCTAAGAGTCTTGGGGACAGCAGCTTCTGTGTCTGGCAGTGCTGGGTAAGAGCTTTTTATGTCTTGATGCCAGGACACAGTCTAGCGGTGCCCTGTGGCACAACAAGTGGCAACAGACACAAATTAGAACACAAGAAGCTCCACTTGAACATAAGGAAAAGAATTCTTTGCTGTGAGGGTGGCAGAGCACTGATCCAGGCTGCCCAGAGAGGCTGTGAAGTCTCCTCTGGAGAGATCCCAAACCCACCTGGACGTTGTGATCCTGGGCAAGTTGTTGTGGGTGACTTTGCTTTGGCAGTGGGGTGGGACTGGATGATCTCCAGAGGTCACTTCCAACTCCTGCCTTCTGTAATTGCATTTCTCTGGCTTTGATCTGCATTAGCTGGTGCAGAGCTAAAGCCTGTGCCATGCGAGGTGCCAGCAAAGCAGCTTCACAGACCTGGGGCACAGGCTGCTGCTTCTTGACAACAAGGATAAAGCTGACACCCTGCAAGCTCAGAGGGATTAGGGAGTGACAGAAAGCCAACCTCTAGCAA
Organism: Pogoniulus pusillus; assembly: GCF_015220805.1. Taxonomy (NCBI): domain Eukaryota; kingdom Metazoa; phylum Chordata; class Aves; order Piciformes; family Lybiidae; genus Pogoniulus; species Pogoniulus pusillus. The sequence goes on along the minus strand of NC_087290.1, from coordinate 4,361,881 downwards.
AAATAACCTCTCCTGCCTGCTTCACAAATCAGATTGAATTCGACCCACTGCTCCTCTCCCCATTTTTCTCACGCAGCTACAGGCAGCATCAGTGCCTGGAGAAGTGATCTTTGAGCTGCCTCTGAATTAGATCAGGCAGCAGAAACCCAGCAAAGCAAATGGACTGGCCATGGAGGCCTGCTGCTGAAAGACTTTAGCCAAAGGAAACCAATTTCTCACTTCACAGTTACACATCACAGAATCACACAATTGTCAGGGCAGGAAGGGACCCCGAGGATCATCCAGCTCCAAGCCCCCTGCCATGGGCAGGGACACCTCACACTAGATCAGGTTACTCAGAGTCACATCCAGCCTGGTCTTAAAAACATCAAGGATGAGGCTTCCACCACTTTCCTGGGCAACCTCTTCCAGGGGCTCACCCCCCTCATGCTGAAGAATTTCTTCCTAGCCTCTGATGTAAATCTCCCCTCCTCTAGCTTGGATCCATTCCCCCCACTCCTATCACTGCCTGACAGTCTAAAAAGTCCCACACCAGCTTTTCTGTAGGCTCCCTTCAGAGACTGGAAGGCCACAATGAGAGAAGTGCTGGGATCACAGAATGGTAGGCTTGGAAGAGACCTTTGGAGATGAAGTTCCTGCCAAAACAGGGTCACCTACAGCAACCTGGTCTAGTTGAGAATGTCCCTGATGAGCTTTGGTGGTCACTTCCAGCCCAGATCATTCTATGGTTCTATGATCCTATGATACTGTGACACAGAAACACATCTAGACAGGTCTCCAAAGTCTCCATAGAAGGAAACTCCACAACCTCTCTGGGCAGCCTTTTCTGGGGCTCTGTCACCTTCACAGAAGATGATGTGATGCTCATGGATGGATTTATCCTGACATATGAATGGATTTAATCCTGACTGATTTGTCCTACCTAACTGCTTGGTTGGTTTTAATTGCTTTGGTATAATTTGGGCAGTTCCTTCTTTCATAGAATCATAGAATCAGGCAGGGCTGGAAGGGAGCACAAGGAGCTGCTAGTTCCAAGCCCCCTGCCATGCCCAGGGACACCCTACCCTAGAGCAGGCTGCACACAGCCTCAGCCAGCCTGGCCTCAAACACCTCCAGCCATGGGGCCTCAACCACCTCCCTGGGCAACCCAGTCCAGGATCTCATCTCCCCACCCTCATGCTGAAGAACTTCTTCCTAACATCCATTCTGAATCTTCCCATTTCCCCCAGTCCTATAATCCCCTGACAGCCTAAAGAGTCCCTCCCCAGCTTTCTTGTAGCCCCCTTCAGATCCTGGAAGGCCACAAGAAGGTCACCTGGGAGCCTCCTCTGCTCCAGCCTGCACAGCCCCAACTCTTCCAGTCTGTGCTCACAGCAGAGCTGCTGCAGCCCTCTCAGCATCCTCCTGGCCCTGCTCTGGACACTCTCCAGCATCTCCACAGCCCTCTTGTCCCAGGGGCTCCAGAACTGGATGCAGGACTCCAGGTGGGGTCTCAGCAGAGCAGAGCAGAGGGGGAGAATCACCTCCCTGGCCCTGCTGGCCACACTTCTGCTGCTGCAGCCCAGGCTCTGCTTGGCTTTCTGGGCTGCAAGTGCACACTGCTGGCTCCTGTTGAGCTTCTCCTACAGCAGCACCCCCAAGTCCCTCTCCTCAGGGCTGCTCTCCAGCCACTCACTGCCCAGCCTGGAGTTGTGCTTGGCATTGCCTCACCCAGCTGCAGGACCTTGCACTTGGTCTTGTTGAACCTCCTGAGCTTGGCTTGTGCCCACCTCTGCAGCCTGCCCAGGTCCCTCTGGATGGATCCCTGCCCTGAGGGCAGCCACACCACACAGCTTGGTGTCATTGGTGAACTTGCTGAGGCTGCACTCAGTGCCACAGTCCCTGGCACCCACAAATGCCAGCCCTGAGCTCCCCACTCACAGAGCACAGTGAGAGAGGTCTAACCCAGGTCTGTGAGATCAAGCTGCTAACTGTACTGAAGTTATGCATGAATTAGAGAAATATTTAGCTCAGCAATGCTTAAGGACTCTTCTCACACTAAAATAAGCTGTCACATGGTAGCTCAAGTCCCTGATCCCTCAGATGGTGCTTTGCTGGTATGCTGCTGGAGCTGGGCTCGGTGCACCCTGTGATTCAGCAAGCCCAGGGACAGGGCCTGGGTGGCAGATCATTGCCATAGAGTCACAGAACAGTAGGGGTTCAGATCACCCAGAGGAGCCAGGAGTGCCTGGAAACTCCACTGCTGTGAGTTTGCCAGGGACAGGCTCTGAATGCCTGCATGCGACCAGCCTGCACAGCCAGCCTGGCATCGTGCTGAGACTGCATCCTGCAGCTGGGGCTGTGCAGGCTGGAGCAGAGGAGGCTCCCAGGGGACCTTCTTGTGGCCTGCCAGCATCTGAAGGGGGCTACAAAAAAGCTGGGCAGGGATTTTTCAGGATATCAGGGAGTGGCAGGAGTGGGGGGAATAGAGCAAAGGTGGAGGTGGGGAGAGTGAGGCTGGAGGTGAGGAGGAAGTTGTTGGTGATGAGAGTGGTGAGAGGCTGGACTGGGTTGCCCAGGGAGGTGGTTGAGGCCCCATGGCTGGAGGTGTTTGAGGCCAGGCTGGCTGAGGCTGTGTGCAGCCTGCTCTAGGGTAGGGTGTCCCTGGGCATGGCAGGGGGCTTGGAACTGGCTGCTCCTTGTGCTCCCTTCCAACCCTGCCTGATTCTATGATGTACAGCTTCTCAAACACTCCAGGGGTGGTGACTCCACTACCTCCCTGGCAGTGTGTTCCACTGCCTCACCACTCTCTCAGCAAAGAAGGTTTTCTTAATGTCCAGTCTAAACTGCCCCTGGCACAACTTAAAGCCATTTCCTTTCATCCTGTTGCTAGCTACTTAGGAGAAGAGACCAACATCAGCTTCACTCCAGACTCCTTTCAGGTAGTTGAAGAGAGCAATAAGATCTCCAGGTCTCCCTTTAGCTTTCCCACAGAACCACAGGATGCCAGGGGTTGGGAAGGACCTCTAAAGTTCTTCCAGTCCAACCCCCCTGCCAGAGCAGGATCTCTTATGCCAGGTCACACAGGAACACATCCAGGCAGAGCCTGAATATCTCCAGAGAGGGAGACTCCACAACCCACCCTGGGCAGCCTGTGCCAGGTTCTGTCACCCTCACAGGGAAAAAAAGCCTCCTCATGTTTAAATGAAGCTTCCTCTGCCACAGCTTCCACCATTGTCCCTTGCCCTGTCATCAGGCATCACCCAGCAGAGCCTGGCTCCAGCCTCCTGGCACTCACCTTTACAGCTTTATAACCACTGCAGAGGTCACCTCTCAGTCTCCTCCTCTCCAAACAGCACAGCTGCTCAGGCTCTCCTCCTAACAGAGCTGTTCCATTCCCTTCAGCATCTTTGTGGCTCTGTGCTGGACTCTCTCAAGCAGTTCTTATGTCCTTCTTGAACTGGACACAGTACTCCAGATGTGGCCTCACCAGGGCAGATTGGAGGGGAAGGAGAACCTCTCTTGACCTCCTAACCACAGCCTTTTTAATACACCCCAGAATGGCACTGGCCCTCCATTAGTTCTCCAAACAAAACAACTCAGTTCCTTCAGCTGCTCTTCATATGGCACACTCCAAACTGCTCACCAGCCTCACTGCTCCTCTCTGCCCATGCTGCAGCACTTCAGTGCCCTTCCAGTACTGTGCCACCCAGAACTGAACACAGCACTCAAGCTGTGGCCTCACTAGAGCTGAGTACAGACACTGCCCTCCAGCAGAACCCACAGAGAAAACAGTCAAAGAGTTACAACCACCACTGAAAGAAGATGCTGACTTGGGAAACAAAACAGAGAAGAGAAGATGTTCTCTGGGCTTTTTGCCATGCAGCTTTCAAGCACTGCTCAGTCCCAGCAAGGCTTCATCTGAACAAAGTCATAGAATCAAGCAGGTTGGAACAGACCCTCCAAGCTCAGCCAGTCCAACCCAGCCCTGTCCAATCAACCAGACCATGGCACTAAGTGCCCCAGCCAGGCTTGGCTTCAAGACCTCCAGCCACACAGACTCCACCACCTCCCTGGGCAGCCCATTCCAATGCCAATCACTCTCTCTGACAACAACTTCCTAACAACATCCAGCCTAGACCTGCCCTGGCACAGCTTGAGCCTCTGTCCCCTTCTTCTGCTGCTGCTTGCCTGGCAGCAGAGCCCAACCCCACCTGGCTACAGCCTCCCTGCAGGTAGTTGTAGTTGGTGTGGTTTAAGGTGAACCTTGTAGAGTAGGGTTCCAGGTTGGGCTTGGTGATCCTGAGGGGTTCTGCCAACCTGCCTGCTTGTGTGCTTCTGTGAAACCCAAACCATTCCATGCTTCTATGGCAACACCCAAGTGCATTACAAACTTGAGAAGAACCCCTCCCTCCTTCCCAAGTGCCTGTGTTTTCCTGGTGGGCCAGCAATGCATGAGGTCCTTCACCCAAGAAACTACCAGAGGGAATGAATCAGCACCAGAAGGCTGCAGGGATGTCCATGCAGAGGCTTTCAGCAACGGTTGTGCTGCAGGACAATGCCACCCTGACAGCAGCATCAGCCTCCCCAGCAGGTGTGTGCAGGAGACAACTCACAGTATCTGCTGCCAGCTATGCAGTGTTTGCAGAAGCTGCTCTTTGGCTCCCACTCCAAGTTTCTTTTGCTTTGCCCTCTCAGAAAAAAGCTGCTTCAAAAAGCTGTGTGAGACTGCAGAAGACTGCAGTCCCTGCCCAGCTGTTCCAGCTGATTGACTCCCATCAGCCTGCCATCTCTGATGCTTTTTGTCCATCTGATATTGCTTTGCAATACCTCAGGAGAGAGAGAAATCCATATCTGGATGGATTTTTGGCTAGCTCATTTTCTGACCTTACTCTTCCCTCTTGCTGCAGCAAGGGGCAGGTGAAGCCATGGCTTGCTGCCCTTGGGAGGGTTCCTGCACTGTCTGCTTTCTGGTCCTGCTGTAATTTCTCAGGCTGCTTCATTCTTTGCTGCCCTGAAGCATTCACTTCACTACACCTCGTTTCAAAATAGGAAATGAGCAGTTGACAATGTTGAGTGCTGCTGCTCTTTGCTAACTTGGCCCCCTGTAGCACTGCAGACCTCCACTGGTGCCTCTTTAATCTTGATTCACCTTTGTTCCTGCTGTAGCCAGGCTGAAATATTTGCTCTCTGCCTCTGTATGTCAAATCCACCTGGATTCTGTGGAGGCTCCAAGGGTGGAAGTGTTCAAAGTCAGTTTGCATGAGGCCTCGAGCAACCTGGTCTAGTGGAAGGTATCCCATGGCAGGGGGCTGGAAGTACATGATCCTTAAGGGAAGATGATGCCTAAGGGAAGAAGATTATGCCTAAGGGAAGAAGATGATCTTTAAGGTCCTTTCCAAGCCAAACCATTCTGTGGTTTTATCTGTGAGATGAGAGGACTCTGTCACATCTCCTCAGACTCTTCTCAGTGCTGTTCAGTGATTGAAAGAGTGGTTGGGGGTGGGAGGTAGATGATGCTTAAGGGAAGAAGATGATCTTTAAGGGAAGTAGATGATCTTTAAGGGAAGCAGATGATGCTTAAAGGGAAGTAGATGATGCTTAAGGGAAGAAGATGATCTTTAAGGGAAGTAGATGATCTTTAAGGGAAGAAGATGATCTTTAAGGGAAGTAGATGATGCTTAAGGGAAGAAGATGATCTTTAAGGGAAGCAGATGATGCTTAAAGGGAAGTAGATGATGCTTAAGGGAAGTAGATGATCTTTAGAGGAAGTAGATGACCTTTAAGGCCCTTTCCAAGCCAAACCATTCTGTGGTTTTATCTGTGAGACAAGAGGACTCTGTCACATCTCCTCAGACTCTTCTCAGTGCTGTTCAGTGATTGAAAGAGTACTCAGCCATTGGAACAGGCTGCCCAGGGACACAGTGGAGTCCCCATCCCTAGAAGGGTTAAAACTCATATAGATGTGGCACTTGGGCACATGCTTTAGTAGCCATGGTGGTGCTGGGTTGACATTTGGACTTGATGATCTTAAGAGGCCTTTTCTAGCCTTAAGTATTCTGCATATTTGTCAGCATAATCCATCCTCTATTATCCCCTGTGTGCTTTGTGCTTTGTTTCCTTCCTTCCTTTTTCTCTTAATTTCTTCCTTCCTCCCACCCTCCCTCTTCCTTTCTTCCTCCCTCTCTCTTCCTTTCTTCCTTCCTCCCTCTTCCTTTCTTCCTTCCTCCCACCCTCCCTCTTCCTTTCTTCCTCTCTCCCTCTTCCTTTCTTCCTCCCTCCCTCCCTCCTCCATTCTTCCTTCCTCCCTCCCTCTTCCTTTCTCCCTCTCTCTCTCTTCCTTTCTTCCTTCCTCCCTCCTTCCCTCTCTCTTCCTTTCTTCCTTCCTCCCTCCCTCTTCCTTCCTTTCTTCCTTCCTCCCTCCCTCCCTCTTCCTTTCTTCCTTCCTCCCTGCCTTCCTCCCTCTTCCTTTCATCTTTCCTTCCTCCCTCCCTCCCTCCCTCTTCCTTTCTCCCTTCCTCTCTCTTCCTTTCTTCCTTCCTCCCTCCCTCTTCCTTCCTTTCTTCCTTCCTCCCTCCCTCTTCCTTTCTCCCTCCCTCTCTCTTCCTTTCTTCCTTCCTCCTTCCCTCTCTCTTCCTTTCTTCCTTCCTCCCTCCCTCTTCCTTCCTTTCTTCCTTCCTCCCTCCCTCTTCCTTTCTCCCTCCCTCTCTCTTCCTTTCTTCCTTCCTCCCTCCTTCCTTCTCTCTTCCTTTCTTCCTTCCTCCCTCCCTCTTCCTTCCTTTCTTCCTTCCTCCCTGCCTTCCTCCCTCTTCCTTTCATCCTTCCTTCCTCCCTCCCTCTTTCTTCCTTCCTCCCTCCCTCTTCCCTTCTCCCTCCCTCTCTCTTCCTTTCTTCCTTCCTCTCTCTTCCCTTCTTCCTTCCTCCCTCCCTCTTCCTTTCTTCCTTCCTCCCTCCCTCTTCTTTTCTTCCTTCCTCCCTCCCTCTTCCTTTCTTCCTCCCTTCCTTCCTCCCTCCCCCCTATTTTCTTTTCTTTTTGGGTTTTCTGCTCTTTCTCTTCCTTTTTATTCCATCTCAGTTGATTGAATACAATTTACATACAAGCAGCAGAAGTTCAACCCAGACTCTGCTGCCTTCCATATTAAACATTTTCTTTCCCCCCTGCACACTCTTGTTTGGAGAAGTTTGATGTTGTTAATTCTCCAAGGGAAAAGCTGATAAGAGCTGCAGGGAAGGGAGTTGAGCTGAAGTCATTCCCCCCCCCCCCCTCTTCGAGCTCACTGTTGTTGAGTCACTGAGCTCTGAGACAAGCTGAGCCCAACAGTGACTGCAGAGCCTCCTGCCCTCTCTCTCTCTAGATCTATCTCTAAACATATACAGCAGAACTGAACACAACTAAAAGGAAAGCACTGCAAAACCTGATTTTAGGGAGTTTGCAAATCATGCAAGTTATTAGAGTTGACAAATCAACAGAGAATCATAGAACCAGACAGGGTTGGAAGGGAGCACAAGGAGCAGCCAGTTCCAAGCCCCCTGCCATGCCCAGGGACACCCTACCCTAGAGCAGGCTGCACACAGCCTCAGCCAGCCTGGCCTCAAACACCTCCAGCCATGGGGCCTCAACCACCTCCCTGGGCAACCCAGTCCAGCCTCTCACCACTCTCCTGCTCAACAACTTCCTCCTCACCTCCAGCCTCACTCTCCCCACCTTTCCTCCATTCCCCCCACTCCTGCCACTCTCTGACAGCCTCTAAAGTCCCTCCCCAGCTTTTTTGGAGCCCCCTTCAGATCCTGGAAGGCCACAAGAAGGTCACCTCCTCTGCTCCAGCCTGCACAGCCCCAACTCTTTCAGTCTGTGCTCACAGCAGAGCTGCTGCAGCCCTCTGATCAACCCAGTGGACATAATCTGCAGCAAGAAGGATCAAAACTCAGTTTCTAATCTGTACATGATGTGAATTAATAAAGAATCACAGGATGGTTTAAGCAAAGAGGAAAGAGGAGGTTTAGGTTGGATATTTGGACTAATTTCTTTCCTGGGAGAGTGGTCAGGCATAGGAACAGGCTGCCCAGGGAGGTGGCAGAGTCACCATCCCTGGAGGTGTACCAAAAAATGTGTGGACATGGCACTTTAGGACATGGTTTAGTGGCCATGGTGGTGTTGGGTTGATCATAGAATGGGTTAGGTTGAAAGGGAGCTCAAAGTTCATCCAGTTCCAACTCCCTGCCATAGGCAGGGACACCTCCCACTAGAAGAGGTCACTCAGGACCTCATCCAACATGGCCTTGAACATCTCCAGGGAGGTTGTGGAGCACAGAAGCACCCAATGTGATCTTTGATCACATTGGGTGCTTCTGTGCTCCACAACCTCCCTGGGCAACCTGTGCCAGTGTCTCACCACCCTCAACCTGTGCCAGTATCTCATCACTCTCAACCTGTGCCAGTGTCTCACCACCCTCACTGTAAGGAACTTCTTCCTATCATCCACTTTCAATCTCCCCTCTGCCAGTTCAAACCCATTCCTCCTCATCCTCTCATTACAAGACCTTGTCAATACTCTCTCCCCAGCCTTCCTGTTGGCCCCCTTCAGATCCTGGAAGACTACTACTGGAAGGCTACTACAAGGTCCCCTCAAAGCCATTTACACCCAAAGGAATGGGTAGAAATTAAATGCCCAGGACCTAGGGGAGCAAAGAGGAATCAGCTTCAGTGTGACAAGGAGGAGTAGGGAAGTGATCTTGTCATAGAATCAACCAGGTTGGAAGAGACCCTGTGCTCAGCACTGGTGAGGTCACATCTTGAGTACTGCTACAGTTTTGGGGCCCCCAAATCCAAAGAGGACACTGAAGTGCCATGGTCTGATTGATTGGACAGGGTTGCATGATAGGTTGGACTGGATGAGCTTGGAGGTCTCTTCCAACCTGCTTGATTCTATGGTCTAGTTGACTGGATAGAGCTGGGTGCTAGGTTGGACTGGATGAGCTTGGAGGTCTCTTCCAACCTGCTTGATTCTATGATTCTATGATCTGGTTGACTGGATAGAGCTGGGTGCTGGGTTGGACTGAATGAGCTTGGAGGTCTCTTCCAACCTGCTTGATTCTATGGTCTAGTTGACTGGATAGAGCTGGGTGCTAGGTTGGACTGGATGAGCTTGGAGGTCTCTTCCAACCTGCTTGATTCTATGATTGAGGGGCTGAAGTGCATTCAGAGAGGGGTAGTGAAGCTGGTGAAAGGTCTGGAGAGCAGGGCAGGTGAGGAGCAGCTGAGGGAATGGAGATTGTTTAGTCTGGAGAAGAGGAGGCTGAGGGCAGACCTTCTGGCTCTCTACAACTCCCTGAAAGGAGGTTGGAGTGAGGTGGAGATTGGTCTCTTCTCCCTAGGAACACAGGATGGAAGAAGAGCAAATGGCCTTCAGTTACACCAGGGGAGGTTTAGGTTGGCTAGCAGAAGAAACTGAAAAGGTTCTCAAACACTGGAACAGGTTCCCCAGGCAGGCAGTTGAATGCCCATCCCTGGAGGTGTTTCAAAGATGCAGAGATGTGGCACTGAGGGATGTGGTTTAGCACCAGCCTTGGTGGAGTTAGAGTGGACTTGGTGACCTTAGAGGTGGCTTCTAGGCAAAATGATTCTCTCAAAGCATGAAAACAGCCAAAGAAAGTACCCTGGAAAAGATAGGAAGGAGCAGCCCCAGGAAGAGGCAATACTGTAGCTGCTCTAACAAAGACTGCCTATAATTAGCAGGGGCATGGAGAGTCCTGAGGATTTTCTAACACTTCAGGGGCTGGCTCCTGTCAGGCTGTGCCAATCTGACATGCCTCCGTCAAAGAAGATGTTATCACAGCCGAGATCAGCCCTGCAAACCACTCAGATAAGCTTCCTTGAGCTAATTGTGTGTGCTGTGTGAGTGCCAGCTAATTACCAGCCACATGGCTTTGTAAGCACACATCTGGAGGAAGCCTACAGGTGATAAAGAGGCTTTAGCAGCAGAGCAATTCTGAGCAGAGTGTGGCTTGCTGAGTCTTCTGCTGATCTCACATCCCACTTCACCATTATGCTACCCTGAGTCACAGACAAGCACAGAATCACACAAACATGCAGGTTGGCAAAGGATCACCAAGTCCCACCTAGAAGCCTACTCTGTAAGATTCACCTTAAACCACAGCCCCAAGCACCACATCCAAACCATCCTTACACACAGCCAGGCTGGGTGACTCCACCACCTCCCTGGGCAGCTCATTCCAGTCCCTGACCACTCCTGATGAGAAAAAATGTTTCCTAATGTCCTGTCTAAACCCACCCAGTGGCAGCTTGAGGCTACTCCCTCTTGCTCTATCACTGCTCACCTGCGAGAAGAGATCAGCTCCAACCTCTACACTCAGGTAGCTGTAGGCAGCAGTGAGGTCTCCTCTCAGCCCCTCCTTCCTCACACTAACCATCCCCAGCTCTTTCAGTCACTCTCCATAAGATTTATTCTCCAGGCCCTTCACAGCTTCCCTGCCTTCCTCTGCACTGGCTCCAGCACCTCCACATCCCTCTTGTATTGCAGTGCCCAAAACTGAACCCAGCACTTGAGGTGTGGCCCCACCAGAGCAGAGTCCAAGGGGACAATCACCTCCCTGCTCCTGCTGGCCACAGCATTTCTGATCCCAGCCAGGCTGCCATTGGCTTTCTTTGCCACTTGGGCACACAGCTGGCTGATATTGAGTTGTTTGTCAGTTACAACCCCCAGATCCCTTTCTGCCAGCCCCAGGATAGAGTAGGACCTGGCAGAAGACCCCAGGCAGCTCTCGGTGACCCAGTGGCCTGTGTGCTCCAGGGTCTGGCTCCAACTTTTCTGCTGGTGGATGAGAAGCTCAACAGGAGCCAGCAGTGTGCACTTACAGCCCAGAAAGCCAAGCAGAGCCTGGGCTGCAGCAGGGCAAGGGAAGTAATTCTCATCCTCCACTGTGCTCTGGGGAGACCCTACTCTAGTGCTGGAGCCCCTGGGACAAGAGGGCTGTGGAGATGCTGGAGCATGCCCAGAGCAGGGCCAGGAGGATGCTCAGAGGCTGCAGCAGCTCTGCTGTGAGCACAGACTGAAAGAGTTGGGGCTGTGCAGGCTGCAGAAGAGGAGGCTCCCAGGTGACCTTCTTATGGCCTTCCAGGATCTGAAGGGGGCTGCAAAAAAGCTGGGGAGGGACTTCATAGGCTCTCAGGGAGTGCCAGGACTGGAGGGAATGGAGCAAAGCTGGAGGTGGGGAGAGTGAGGCTGGAGGTGAGGAGGAAGTTGTTGAGCAGGAGAGTGGTGAGAGGCTGGAATGGGTTGCCCAGGGAGGTGGTTGAGGCCCCATGGCTGGAGGTGTTTGAGGCCAGGCTGGCTGAGGCTGTGTGCAGCCTGCTCTAGGGTAGGGTGTCCCTGGGCATGGCAGGGGGCTTGGAACTGGCTGCTCCTTGTGCTCCCTTCCAGCCCTGCCTGATTCTGTGATTCTGGTTCTAAAGTTGATTAGAAGGTGCTGGGTGATAGGTTGGACTCAATGATCTCAGAGGTCTTTTGCAACTTGCTTAATTCTGTGATGAAATACTGAAACAGACTGCCCAGGGCTGAAGCTGAGGCCTCGTTCTTGGAGACATTCAAGATCAAACTTGATGTGGTCCTGGGCACCCTAATCTAATTGGAGGGGTGGAGAAGAAGACCTTTGAGGATCCCTTCCTTTTCAGCTTGGAGAGAAGGGGTGACCTGATTAATGTTTATAGAGGTGTGCAGGGTGAGTGCCAGGAGGCTGGAGCCAGGCTCTGCTGGGTGATGCCCAGTGACAGGATAAGGGGCAATGGGTGGAAGTTGAGGCAGAGGAGGGTCCATGTGAACCTGAGGAAGATGAGTGGGGCACTTGAACATCTCTCCTGTGAAGAAAGACTAAGAGACCTGGGGCTGTTTAGCCTGGAGAGGAGAAGGCTGAGGGGAGTCTGATCAGTGTCTACAAATGATGATGAAGGAGCCACTCTCATGGCAGTGATGCCCAGGACAAGGAACAAGAAGTACAAGCTAGAACCTGGGAGGTTCCACCTCAACCCAAGGAGACACATCTTTATGGAGAGGGTGCTGGAGCCCTGGAGCAGGCTGCCCAGAGAGGTTGTGGAGTGTCCTCTGGAGACATTCAAAACCCTTCTGGATGCATAGGAGGTTCCATGGGAACCTGAGGAGGAATTTTTTTCCCTGTGAGGGTGCCAGAAGCCTGGCACAGGCTGCCCAGGGGGGTTGTGGAGTCTCCCTCTCTGGAGGTATTCAAGACCTGCCTGAGTGTGTTCCTGTGGGATCTGCTCTAGGTGACCCTGCTCTGGCAGGGGGATTGGAGCAGATGATCTTTGGAGCTCTCTTCCATCTCCTGATATTTTGTGATTCTATGACTCCAACCTGATGCAACCTTTGGATATGGTTCCCAAGTAGCAGTGCTGAGACTGATGCTGTGGTTCCATCACCAGCAGCTATCACAGCAACCACAGTGGGCAGCAAATCTCAGCCTGAGAGCTACCCCCACTTCTTCAACCCACTTCAGCCTTGGCAGAGACTTGTTCCAGACTGGCAGCTCGTGGCAATTAGCCAAGGAGATGCAGACTTTGCAGGAGTGAAGAAGAGGAAAAGCAGGAGGAGGAATCTCTGGGCATCAGTAGCCTCATTTGCAATGTATGGAATAAAAATAAAACCTGACTGCTGAAATTGGAGTTTTCTGTTAACTCTGGGAGGATTAATTAGGAGGTTTCTTTTCAGCCCATGTTTAGATGCTAATGGAGCAATCCATCACTCCGGCGCTGTTCCAGGTCACCAGAGAGGTTTAGAAGCCTACAAGAAATAATTTCCTTAAGAAATATTGACTGCTGCAAGAGGAAATATTGAGTGCTGAAAGGTGAAGTGACCTTCGTGTGGCCTGCCAGGATCTGAAGGGGGCTAGAAAAACACTGGGGAGGGACTTTTGAGGCTGTGAGGGAGTGGCAGGAGAGGGGGGAATGGAGCAAAACTGGAGGTGGGGAGAGTGAGGCTGGAGGTGAGGAGGAAGCTGTTGAGCAGGAGAGTGGTGAGAGGCTGGAGTGGGTTGCCCAGGGAGGTGGTTGAGGCCCCATGGCTGGAGGTGTTTGAGGCCAGGCTGGCTGAGGCTGTGTGCAGCCTGCTCTAGGGTAGGGTGTCCCTGGGCATGGCAGGGGGTTGGAACTGGCTGCTCCTTGTGCTCCCTTCCAACCCTGACTGATTCTATGAAGTAGATGAAGTGTTGGCCTTCAGAGAACATGGGTGCTGCCTTCCTCCATGGATGGTAATGGGAGCTCTGAAATTCAGGCTAATGGTCTCTCACAGCTGGGATTTTATACAGATCATAGCATCATAGAATCAAGCAGGTTGGAAGAGAGCTCCAAGCTCAGCCAGCCCAACCTAGCACCCAGCCCTATCCAGTCAACCAGACCATGGCACTAAGTGCCCCAGCCAGGCTTGGCTTCAACACCTCCAGCCACACAGACTCCACCACCTCCCTGGGCAGCCCATTCCAATGCCAATCACTCTCTCTGACAGGAACTTCCTAACAACATCCAGCCTGAACCTGCCCTGGCACAGTTTGAGGCTGTGTCCCCTTCTTCTGTTGCTGCTTGCCTGGCAGCAGAGCCCAACCCCACCTGGCTACAGCTGCAGGCAGCAATGAGCTCTGCCCTGAGGCTCCTCTTCTGCAGGCTGCACCCCCCCAGCTCCCTCAGCCTCTCCTCACAGGGCTGTGCTCCAGGCCCCTCCCCAGCCTTGCTGCCCTTCTCCAAACACCTTCCAGCATCTCAACATCTCTCTTGATCACACTTAGCAAAAGGAAAAAGAGCTATTAGGGCTTCACTCAAAGGCACACAGAGTAGAAATGAGAGGCTGGAGTCCTGACACCAGTCCAGGAGCTCTGCTTTTTGGCTTATGGTTAAAAACTGCTCTCCAGCACTGCCCTGCAGTGGCAGAGCTAAGGATGGTGTTGCCCTAAGTGCATGATCCTTGCTTTTGCCATTCACTGCCATGTCTTTCCCTGAGAAGAAGCCTTCTTCCACCTCTGGGCATGGACAGGCCAAACACAGATGTCAGGAGAAGATCTCACCTTTATGGCTAGATGGAGGAAGAGAGATTTTGAGTGGAGAATTTGCCCAGTTATGTTTGGAAGTCCCTTCTGCTATCAAGATATTTCACAGAATCACAGAATCAGCCAAGTTGCAAAAGATCATCAAGTCCAACCTATCCCCTAACACCTCCTAGGTAACTAAACCATGGCACTAATGCCTCATTTTAAACACTTTCAAGGATGGTGACTCCACCACCTCCCTGGGCAGCCCATCCCAATGCCAATCACTCTTGCTGGGAAGAGCTTCTTCCTAACAGCCAGCCTAAACCTGCCCCTGCAGGAGAAATCCTCTCCTTTCACACACTTCAAACTGTCTCCTATCACTGCATTTGGGCCCTTCTCAGGTCATCCCTTTTGAACCCTTCTGAGATTCAGTCACTGCTTTCCTGACTTCTAACACATCACTCCCCAGATTCCTTTTTCTTCCCCCCACCTGAAGTTTCCCAGTTGAGGAGGCCCCACGTGGAATTCATGCCCTATTTCCTTGTCCCTCTCTATCACTTCTCCCATCCCACCACCTCCCTTCCAAGATGCAGTGGAGCATCCAAGATGTTCACACACTGCTGATTGACACCAATGTCACTAACAAGGAGCTCTGTTCCTTTCCCTGCTCCTCTCTGAAACTTTCCTAGCTCTCCACTTGCTGTTTTGACTGCTGCTGAGGGTTGTGCTGACAGTCTCAAGGATCTATCTGGTATAAATAACTTCAAGATCTCGTTCCTGACTGGTAACAGCCAGCTCTGAGCTCCAAAGATGCCCAATATGGAAAAGGTTGGGTGTCACTCAGCAGGCACTTATTTTTGTCACAGAAGTTGGGTCCTAGATGATAAGCAGCAAGAGCAGCATCTTCCTTCTACTGGTCTTGTAGGACCTAATGGTATCTGCCACATCCTCACCTGCACTATGGAGGAGCAGCAAGAGCAGCATCTTCCTTCTACTGACCTTGTAGGGCCTAATGGTGTCTGCCACATCCTCACCTGCACTATGGAGGAGCAGCATGAGCAGCATCTTCCTTCTACTGGTCTTGTAGGACCTAATGGTGTCTGTCACATCCTCACCTGCACTATGGAGGAGCAGCAAGAGCAGCATCTTCCTTCTACTGGCCTTGTAGGACCTAATGGTATCTGCCACACCTCACCTGCACTATGAAGGAGCAGCAAGAGCAGCATCTTCCTTCTACTGGCCTTGTAGGACCTAATGGTGTCTGCCACATCCTCACCTGCACTATGAAGGAGCAGCAAGAGCAGCATCTTCCTTCTACTGGCCTTGTGGGACCTAAAGGTGTCTGCCACATCCTCACCTGCACTATGGAGGAGCAGCAAGAGCAGCATCTTCCCTCTACTGGCCTTGTAGGACCTAATGGTGTCTGCCACATCCTCACCTGCACTATGGAGGAGCAGCAAGAGCAGCATCTTCCTTCTACTGGCCTTGTAGGACCTAATGGTGTCTGTCACATCCTCACCTGCACTATGGAGGAGCAGCAAGAGCAGCATCTTCCTTCTACTGGCCTTGTAGGACCTAATGGTGTCTGCCACATCCTCACCTGCACTATGCACCCAGCTCATGTCAGGTGTAGACCTGAGATGGTGTTCATCACCCAGCCCACTACAGATTTAGATTGGATCTTAGGAACAGGTTTATGACTAGGAGGGTGGTGGAACACTGGAGCAGGTTGCCCAGGGAGGTGGCTGGGTTTCCTTCCCTGGAGATATTCAAAGTGAGGCTGGAAAGGGCCCTGTGCAACCTGACCTAGTTGAAGGTGCCCATGGTGACTGCAAGAGGGGTTGGACTGGATGGCCTTTGAAGGTCCCTTCCAACCCAGACCATCCTATGGTTCTACTCTATGACTGTGTGCTTTGCTTAAGAGTCTTCCCAGGGAGCTGAGAAGAGAGTGAAGCCACCAGGACAGCAAACCCTTGACAGGAGGTGCCACACCACACACAAAATGGGACTGCTGCCCTTCTGCTGGCTGCACAAACATCTCCAAATGAAGTATCTTGGTCCAGTACCTCCCTTGGTGTTTCTGTGCTGCCCTTGTCAGCAAACTCTGGGTTTTGTATCCAAGCAACATCACAATCTGCTCAATGACAGCCACGAGCTCAAACAGACAACTCAGCATCTGCTGCCTTGAGTGGCCTCCAGTGCCAACAGCCTCAATTTTTAGCTGGCATTTACAATTAAAGGATGACTCAGTGTACATCAAAAGAAACACTTGAGGTTGAGAACCATCCTTGACAGGTAAATAATGGAGTATGAGTGTGCTTGCTTGCTGTGGAGGGCTCAGAATGAGTTCTGGTTTGACACAGGATGGGAACAGTTGGGGAAACAAGGCAAAAGCAGTGGGCAAGAGCTTCAACAGCTCCTAAATGCCAAGTGCAAAAAACTGGTTTGTGTTTCTCTCTAGGAGCTTCTTGGCCCAGGGGAGGTAAAAAGTGGTAGTAGCTAACAACCCCTGGTTGGCTCCCAAAGTCTCTGTCAGTTGACTGCAAACTCCCAGCAAAGTCATTGTGTAAAAAAGTTGGTGCTGGACTGAATAGAATTACAGAATGAGAATCAGGCAGGGTTGGAAGGGACCAGAAGGAGCAGCCAGTTCCAACCCCTCTGCCATGCCCTCACACTACAGCAGGTTGCTCAGAGCTACATCCAGCCTGGCCTTAAACACCTCCACGGATGAGGCTTCCACCACCTCCCTGGGTAGCCTGTGCCAGGCTCTCATCACCTTCATGATGAACTTCTTCCTAACATCCAGTCTGAATCTCCCCATTTCCAGCTTTGTTCCATTCCCCCCAGTCCTATCACTCCCTGACAGCCTAAAGAGTCCCTCCCCAGCTTTCTTGTAGCCCTATTACTCATAGAATCAAGCAGCTTGGAAGAGACCTCCAGGTTCATCCAGCCCAACCTAGCACCCAGCCCTGGCCAAGCAACCAGACCATGGCACTAAGTGCCCCAGCCAGGCTTTGGTTCAACACCTCCAGGCATGGCCACTCCACCACCTTCCTTAAGGTACTGAAAGGCCACAATAAGGTCACCTCAGAGCCTCCTCCTCTCCAGACTGAACAGACCTGGGGATCTGGGTGTGCAGAAGCAGGGCCAATGAGGAAACCTCTGTCAAGACTCACCCACTGCAAACCCAGGGGAAAATAGGCAAATACCCCAGGCTCAGGAGCCTCACTGAGTCACTGCTGCTGCCTTCAGAATGCTGACTGAAAGGTCCATGCAGACTACAGAAGAGCAGGTACTGACTTCCTCCATGCCTCTGTAGATCCTGGACTAGCACTCAGCACAGCTGTAAGCTAGACTTTGTGATGCACTTGCCTGCCATCTTCCTCCTAAACCAAGCTCCTGTGCACTACCATAACAGAACAACCACAGAAACACAGACACAGCCTCTCACTCTCCCAGAACACTCCAAACTGGGAGGCACCTCCAAAGCCAATCCCTTCCCCTGCAGTCAGCAGGGACATCCTCCACTAGATCAGGTTGCCCAGAGCCCTGTCAAGCCTCACCTTGAATATCTCTAGGGATGGAGCCTCAACCACCTTCCTGGGCAACCTGTTCCAGTGTTCCACCACCCTCATAGTAAAGAACTTGTTCCTAACTTCCAAACCAAATCTGCCCATCTCCAGTTTGAAGCCATTGCCCCTTGTCCTATCACCACAGACCTCTGCAAACAGTCTCTCTCCAGCCTTCTTGCAAGCCTCCTTCAGCTACTGGAAGGCTGCTATTAGGTCTCTCCAGAGCCTCCTCTTCTCCAGGCTGAAACTATCTCCAGCTAGGCAAATCAGCAGGGGGAACAAAGCACCATCACCATAGACACAGTGTGCTCACTGTCTCACAGCTTCCACTGGGGAGCAAACCTGGAGGAAGAGACTCTGAGTGGGCACAGAAAGCACCACAGCCCACGTCCTGCTGCAGGCTGTGTTCAGCAGCAGCATAAATACCTCCCTGAAACCCCCACTGCAGGTGTGCCTCTGCTGGTGTCCTGCTCCCTTTCTCAGGGCAGTGTCTAGACATGCAGGTCGTTGGCTTCCTCCAACACTTGCTCTTGTGATTGGAATTTTAATTCTGGAGGCTGTTTAAGCTGGGGAAAAAAACACCACAACCCATTGATGTCCTCTACCCTCTTCTTGCCTAACAGGGGCGAGTGATTCACCGCTGAAGGAGAAGCTGATGCACCAAATGGACCGAGAGAACCTGTACAGCAGCCAGATGGAAACAGGGACAGAAGCAATTTAGGCTATGATCTAACACATGCAGTGATTAGGAGGCAGGATTCCCATCTTTTCTGCTGCATCAGTTTCCATCTTTTCTGCTGCATCCGTTGAAGAGGGACAGGGATCTGCTCAAGGGAGGCCCGCAGAGGGCTGTGAGGATGAGGAGGGGACTGGAGCACTGCCTGGTGAGGAGAGGCTGAGGGACCTGGGGCTGCTTAGTCTGGAGAAGAGAAGACTGAGAGGGGATTGAATCAATGTCTACAACTGAGGGCTGGGGGTCAGGAGTTGGGGGACAGGCTCTGCTCACTGCTCCCTGGGATAGGACAAGGAGCAATGGATGGAAGCTGCAGCACAGGAGGTTCCAGCTCAACACAAGGGGGAACTTCTTTGCTGTAAGGGTCCCAAGAGCCCTGACACAGGCTGCCCAGAGAGGTTGTGGAGTCTCTTTCTCTGAAGACTTCCAAAGCCTGTCTGCATGTGTTCCTGTGTGATCTGTGTTAGATTGTACTGTCCTGCTGTGGCAGGAGGGTTGGACTGGATGATGTCCTTGGGTCCCTCCCAACCCCTAACATCCTGTGAGCCTGTGAAACCTGGCAGCACCTGCTCCTGCCCATGGGTACTGGGATCCTCTGCCTCCCAGGAGCAGACAGGCAATGCAGGTCAGAGATGGAGCTCGTTGGTTTCTCACATTACTTTTTACGACAACATAACCTGAGCCATTGCTTCCAGCATGAAAGGTCTCCAAGATGATGGGGATTTCATAACACCACCACCCTGCAATTATGCTATTTAATACTCCTGCCTAGAAGTCAACTTTCCCACTGGAAATGATGGGAGGAAAGCAGCTGCTTTGCCAGAAGTGCAGCTTCGGCAGCAGCCAGCCACAGCCAGCCAGGGGGGCAGCATCTCGGCACAAGCTTCAGCTACTCCCTCGCATCCAGCCTGGTAGGTTTGAAATGCCTTCAGTGTACCACATGAGGCTGTGAGCACACTTCACAGCATCACAGTATCACCAAGGTTGGAAGAGACCTCACAGAGCATCAAGTCCAACCCTTTAGCACAGAGCTCAAGGCCAGACCATGGCACCAAGTGCCACGTCCAGTCCTGCCTTGAACAGCTCCAGGGACGGCGACTCCACCACCTCCCCGGGCAGCCCATTCCAGTGTCCAATGACTCTCTCAGGGAAGAACTTTCTCCTCACCTCCAGCCTAAATCTCCCCTGGCACAGCCTGAGGCTGTGTCCTCTCGTTCTGGTGCTGGCCACCTGAGAGAAGAGAGCAACCTCCTCCTGGCCACAACCTCCCCTCAGGTAGCTTGCAGACAGCAATGAGGCTCTGCCCCTGAGCCTCCTCTTCTCCAGGCTAACCAATCCCAGCTCCCTCAGCCTCTCCTCGTAGGGCTGTGCTCAAGGCCTCTCCCCAGCCTCGTTGCCCTTCTCTGGACACGCTCAAGCATCTCAATGTCCCTCCTAAACTGGGGGGCCCAGAACTGAACACAGCACTCAAGGTGAGGTCTAACCAGTGCAGAGTACAGGGGCAGAATGACCTCCCTGCTCCTGCTGGCCACACCATTCCTGATGCAGGCCAGGATGCCACTGGCTCTCTTGGCCACCTGGGCACACTGCTGGCTCATGTTCAGGTGGGTATCAATCAGCACCCCCAGATCCCTCTCTGTCTGGCTGCTCTCAGCCACTCTGACCCCAGCCTGTATCTCTGCATGGGGTTGCTGTGGCCAAAGTGCAGCACCAGCACTTGGAGCTATTGAAGCCATCCCCTTGGACTCTGCCCATCTGTGCAGGCAGTCAAGGTCCCGCTGCAGAGCCCTTCTGCCCTCCAACCCAGCCACATCTGCCCCCAGCTTGGTGTCATCTGCACACTTGCTGATGCCTGACTCCATGCCCTCATCCAGATCATCTCTGAAGATGTTAAAGAGGATGGGGCCCAGCACTGATCCCTGAGGGACACCGCTAGTGCCAGCTGCCAGCTGGATGTGGCACTTGCAGCTGGAAGCAGCAGATGTTTGGTTGCTGAGTTGGACTGGGCTGGGAAGAGGCAAAAACTAAAGCAGGGGTGGATTCTGAAACGCTGCCGGCGTTGTTTGATTGGGTGCTATGGAAGCGGCAAACGGCTCTCACGGCTGGAGAAGGCAAACATAACATCACGAAATCAGCGCTGAATGCTCAGCTAATAAGCTGATTTTGCATTTCCAGTGTGTCTGCAAGAAAGCAAGGGCTTGGGAGGGGAGGTTGTTTTTCATCTGAGACTGCTTCCCTGCTTGGCAGCCCTCCTGAGGACTTCTCCCTTCGTGCGCAGCCCTGCGCAAGCGAGTGAAAGTAGAGCAGGGAGGAAATCTCTGCCAAAGCAGTAGGGGGAAGGCACCCAAAGAGCAAAGCAAAGCAGTTAAAGGCCTTTCACTGAGGACTGTGGAAGAATGGATCACAGGGTGTTAGGGGTTGGAAGGGACCCGAAGAGATCATTGAGTCCAACCCCTCTGCCATAGCAGGACCACACGATCCAGCTCAGGGCACACAGGAACACATCCAGAAAGGCCTTGAAAGGCTCCAGAGGAGACTCCAGAACCTCTCTGGGCAGCCTGTGTCAGGGCTCTGGGACCCTTACAGCAAGGAAGTTCTCCTGTGTGTGGAGCTGGAACCTCCTGTGCAGCAGCTTCCATCTATTGCTCCTTACCCTATCACAGGCTCACAGGATGTTAGGGGTTGGAAGGGAGCCAAAGAGATCATTGAGTCCAACCCCCCCCTTCCACAGCAGGACCACACAATCCAGCTCAGGGCACACAGGAACACATCCAGACAGGCCCGGAAAGGCTCCAGAGAAGGAGACTCCACAACCTCTCTGGGCAGCCTGTGCCAGGGCTCTGGGACCCTTACAGCAAAGCAGTTCCCCCTTGTGTTGAGCTGGAACCTCCTGTGCTGCAGCTTCCATCCACTGCTGCTTGTCCTACCCCAGGGAGCAGTGAGCAGAGCCTGTCCCCCCCTCCTGACCCCCAGCCCTCAGATATTAATAAGCATTGATTAAATCCTCCCTCAGCCTTCTCTTCTCCAGGCTAAGCAGCCCCAGGTCCCTCAGCCTCTCCTCACCAGGTAGTGCTCCAGTCCCCTCATCATCCTCTTAGCCCTCCACTGGCCTCTCTCCAGCAGATCCCTGTCCCTCTTCAACTGGGGAGCCCAGAACTGAATGCAGTACTCAAGATGATCTGCTTGTGTGGTGAGTGGTGAAGCACTGGCTCAGGTTGCCCTAGGAGATGACAGAAGTTTGGTCCTTAGAAACATTTCAAGTCAGGTTGGACAGGGGTCTGAGCAACTTGATCTGGCCTCAAGCAACACCCAAGACACTGAGCTTGGCCTCAAGCAACACCCAAGCTGAGAGGGGAACAGAATCCAATCTGCACAAATAGAATGTGTATTTCCTGGTGAAATGACAGATTGAGAACAGGAATAACTGCTCCCTGGGTGGCTCACTGGGAACGAGGCAAGATGGCAAACCCCTCTCTACCTCCTTGGGAGGGGGTGAATGCTGCCATTGCACCCTCTGGTCCCAGTAGGGGTTTGGTCCAGAAGTCATGAGAGCATGGAAGTGGCAAAAGCTCCTGGTTTCAGGGCAGTGTCAGCACTGTCTAACAGTTCTTCACCATAGAATCATAGAATCAACCAGCTTGGAAGAGACCTCCAAGCTCATCCAGTCCAACCTAGCACACAGCCCTATCCAGTCAACCAGACCATGGCACCAAGTGCCTAATCCAGGCTTTGCTTGAACACCTCCAGGGATGGTGACTCCACCACCTCCCTGGGCATCCCATTTCAAAAGCAGATCACTCTCTCTGCCAACAACTTCCTCCTAATATTGCTCCTTTTCATCTTATCACTTCTGATGCCTTCAGAGTGATGGCTTTGAACGTCCTCCCCCAGGCACAGTGCTGTTGACACGTACAGCTGTGAGGCAGAGGATGGTTTGCTTTACAACAGGCAAAGCCCAGCCTCTATCCACTGCCTAAGCAGCTTGTGGTGCTCTGTAACACTGCCAGGAGAGGTCAGTAATAAAATACACACACACACACTTGCAATAACTTCCAGTTACCCACTTCACTCAGGACAACACATGGGGAGTGGGTACCCCCCCTCATCTCTGCTCCTAGGGCTCATCATGTCTAGTTCTATTAAGAAGAGATTTTTTTCCTGCTCTCAAGTACTTCAGAGGCGAGGAAGAAACAGATGGGGAGAGAAGATGCACATGGCCAGCATCAAAACCACATTGTCTGTGCTAAAAGCTCGTGGTGCAAGGAAAACCCACAAGCAGGAGAACACTTGGGGACAACAGGAGCTCAGTGGGGAGGAGTGCAGGCAGGATGGCAGATGAAGGCAAGGGTGAGGGACTGGGACAAAACCAGGGTTTCCTGGGCTTAACACACTGCTGCAGAGCTCTGGAAAATGGCTCTCTCTGCAGGAAGGGTTTTTTGTGTGCTGGTGCCAAAGTGCTGACAGCTTGGGTTATGTGAAAGGCCTGGAACACAAACCCTGTGAGGAGAGGCTGAGGGAGCTGGGGGTGTGCAGCCTGGAGAAGAGGAGGCTCAGGGCAGAGCTCATTGCTGGCTGCAACTACCTGAAGGGAGGCTGTAGCCAGGTGGGGTTGGGCTCTGCTGCCAGGCAAGCAGCACCAGAAGAAGGGGACACAGTCTCAAGCTGTGCCAGGGCAGGTCTAGGCTGGATGTTAGGAGGCAGTTCCTGGCAGAGAGAGTGATTGGCATTGGAATGGGCTGCCCAGGGAGGTGGTGGAGTCTGTGTGGCTGGAGGTGTTGAAGCCAAGCCTGGCTGGGGCACTTAGTGCCATGGT
Organism: Pogoniulus pusillus; assembly: GCF_015220805.1. Taxonomy (NCBI): domain Eukaryota; kingdom Metazoa; phylum Chordata; class Aves; order Piciformes; family Lybiidae; genus Pogoniulus; species Pogoniulus pusillus. Next base: position 4,338,735 of record NC_087290.1, on the reverse strand, counting down.
CTGGTTGGTTGGCCAGGGCTGGGTGCTAGGTTGGCCTGGCTGAGCTTGGAGCTCTCTGCCAACCTGCCTGATTCTATGATTCCATGTGCCAGAGACACATCAGCTACACTGCTGAGATCTTCCTCAGGGCTAAACCTGCCTGACCTCTAGATGTTTGAGAGGTGATGAACTGGTTTAAGTAGCCTCCCATGTACATCTTCACACCAATCCACCCCCAAATGCTCAGGGTTGTGTGCTCCTTAGGAGGAACAAGCGTGAGCTTCTTGAGCTGTTAGCAGGTGGCATTTCAGCAAGGTTGCAATAGGACTTTGTGAGCAGTCACCAAGCAGATGACCTCATTCATTAGCCATTCCCATCCCAAGGCCATCATTTCCATTTCCATCACCCACTGAGGCTGCAGCCTGTCCCTCCTCTGCACTCCTGGGGAGGTTGAGGGCAATCACCACCATGACCTGCAGCATCGCGATCCTGCTCAGCTCCTACGTGGTCTGCCTTCAGGCAGTGTGAAAACCAAAGCAGCTATCAAACCTAGGGATCATTCTAATTGAATTAGGAATTTATCTCCTCCATCTGATCCTAGACTACAACTGTGAATTCTGCCTGTGTGAGAAGATTACTTACTGGGGTTTCAGCAGCCACACTCCCTCGATGCCTTGTTACACACCAAGGCAGCACTCCAGGAGATGCTAAATTCCTGCTTACAGGGATGAAATGTGAGACACTTGGACTTGCTCTCCAGATAGCCAGAGGAGAAATGGAACAGGGGAAATAAGGGCTACTGGGATGCTCAGAGGGCTGCATGCAGCAGCTCTGCGGTGAGCACAGACTGAAAGAGTTGGGGCTGTGCAGGCTGGAGCAGAGGAGGCTCCCAGGTGACCTTCTTGTGGCCTGCCAGCATCTGAAGGGGACTACAAAAAAGCTGGGGAGCGACTTTTGAGGCTGTAAGGGAGTGCCAGGAGTGGGGGGAATGGAGCAAAGCTGGAGGTGGGGAGAGTGAGGCTGGATGTGAGGAGGAAGTTGTTGAGCAGGAGAGTGGTGAGAGGCTGGAATGGGTTGCCCAGGGAGGTGGTTGAGGCCCCATGGCTGGAGGTGTTTGAGGCCAGGCTGGCTGAGGCTGTGTGCAGCCTGCTCTAGGGTAGGGTGTCCCTGGGCATGGCAGGGGGCTTGGAACTGGCTGCTCCTTGTGCTCCCTTCCAACCCTGCCTGATTCTATGAGCACCTAGCAGCTCTCTCCAAACTCTCAGCAGCTCTCAGCAGCTAACCTAGAGAGGCAGCTCTCAGACAAACCAATACACTGGTTCCCAGCCTTACTGGTTTGAAGGAGCATGAGAATACAAAGTCACTAACTAAGGACAATGCCACAGTCACAGAGGCCTGTTCCACACCAGGCACAAGCATCCCTTGAGTCTATAACCCAGGAAGCACTAAGCAAAGGAGAAGGGATAAGCAGCAGCTAACCCTAACCCTGACTGCTTCTATGATCTCCCCAAGGAGCTTGTATTAGTGCAGGCAGAAATTAGCACAGGCACAGGCTCCACCACAGAGGTTGTAGTGACCACGCAGGAGAGAGTGCTTAAACGAGTGCCAAGTCCATTTTGAGCAGACAAAGGAGGACTTCCCTGGCCATGTGTGGTGCATCACAATGCAAGAGAGGAGGCCAGAATCCCACTACCACAGCTGACTGCAAAGCCCAGCATGGGCAAGTGCTGCACGCCTTTGTATCACAGCATCCCAGTGTCATCAGGGCTGGAAGAGACCTCACAGATCATCAAGTCCAACCCTTTAGCACAGAGCTCAAGGCCAGACCATGGCACCAAGTGCCACGTCCAGTCCTGCCTTGAACAGCTCCAGGGACGGCGACTCCACCACCTCCCCGGGCAGCCCATTCCAGTGTCCAATGACTCTCTCAGGGAAGAACTTTCTCCTCACCTCCAGCCTAAATCTCCCCTGGTGCAGCCTGAGGCTGTGTCCTCTTGTTCTGGTGCTGGCCACCTGAGAGAAGAGAGCAACCTCCTCCTGGCCACAACCACCCCTCAGGTAGTTGCAGACAGCAATGAGGTCTCCCCTGAGCCTCCTCTTCTCCAGGCTAACCAATCCCAGCTCCCTCAGCCTCTCCTCGTAGGGCTGTGCTCAAGGCCTCTCCCCAGCCTCGTTGCCCTTCTCTGGACACGCTCAAGCATCTCAATGTCCCTCCTAAACTGGGGGGCCCAGAACTGAACACAGCACTCAAGGTGTGGTCTAAGCAGTGCAGAGTACAGGGGCAGAATGACCTCCCTGCTCCTGCTGACCACACCATTCCTGATTTGTGGGCTGTGGGGAGGGAAGAGCCTGGCCTCTGCAGAGCTCCTCATGGACCACGAGGGGAAGACACGAGAAGACTGCTAATTAAAACCATTAACTGATTTACTTTTCCCTCCTGAGCTGCCTGGAAATAACTTTCCAAAGCAGTAGCCCAAGCTTCTGCCTGTGCAGGGCTGGATTGCAGCAATTAGAGCAAAGCATCAGGCAGGCTCAGCACGATGCGGCGTGGCCCTTTCATCTAGGATCAGAGCTAATTGCTTAGACAGCAGCTGCTCGTGGGATTATGCTACAGCATGGGTGACTTGCAGCCTGATTTCTGATGGGGGAGGAGGAGGAGGCTGCACACCCTGATGCAGCCTGTTGTCAGCTTACAGGTAGCCACTGGGATGCTCTGGTTTTCCAAATCATAGAATCAAGCAGGTTGGAAGAGAGCTCCAAGCTCAGCCAGCCCAACCTAGCACCCAGCCCTGGCCAAGCATTGATTCATAGCATAGAATCATAGAATCAGCCAGGTTGGAAGAGAGCTCCAAGCTCAGCCAGCCCAACCTAGCACCCAGCCCTGGCCAATCAACCAGACCATGGCACTAAGTGCCCCAGCCAGGCTTGGCTTCAACACCTCCAGTCACAGCCACTCCACCACCTCCCTGGGCAGCCCATTCCAATGCCAATCACTCTCTCTGCCAGGAACTTCCTCCTCACATCCAGCCTAGACCTGCCCTGGCACAGCTTGAGGCTGTGTCCCCTTCTGTTGCTGGGTGCCTGGCAGCAGAGCCCAACCCCACCTGGCTCCTTTCAGGCAGCTGCAGCCAGCAATGAGCTCTGCCCTGAGCCTCCTCTGCTGCAGGCTGCACACCCCCAGCTCCCTCAGCCTCTCCTCACAGGGCTGTGCTCCAGGCCCCTCCCCAGCCTTGCTGCCCTTCTCCAAACACCTATCAGCACCTCAACATCTCTCTTGACTTGAGGAGCCCAGAGCTGGACACAGCACTCAAGGTGCTGAACACAGGGGAAGAATAACCCCATCACCTCTTGAAGTTGTGTCTAACCTTGATCAAGGACCATTACTCATTGCTACACCCTGAAAAGTGGATTTGCCTAGCCCAGAGCTCAGGTAACACTCTCAGCTTAGCTACTGCACCCCATGCCATAGAAGAAAAAGAGACTTCTGAATCACTGGGTTTATCATATTGAAAAGAATGTGACCTTTTTATTGTCAGTGCTATTTTAAGGCAGATCAGAAAGCCTCTAAATGTCTTGCTTGCACTAAAAGCAAACGAGACTTCATCATCCAGCCACCCACAGTGACCTGCAGATTGAGATATGATATTACTGCCTCCTCAAAACCCAATTCAGTTGTCATTATGCCCCAAAAGATCCTCCAATTCACTGAATATATTGCAGTTGGCTCTAAGACACCTTGACAGCAAATGGCCTCCCTCTTTGCAGTTGTGGAGGGGTTTCAATCAACATCTAAATTAACCTTCCTTTCATCATCACAAGCCAGCAACTCAAGGGTCCCTGATAGCTGGTTCCAGGCACTGAGGCTTGAGCCCATCTCCAATATTAAGGCTTTTCACTTCTAATTGAGCAACATTCTGCTTCAAATTCATGGCTCTGCTTGTGTTTGGTCCCATTTCCTCTTTGCTACATCTTCCTTCTGCCCTTCACCTTGGCATTACTAACAGAGAAACGTTCCCACCAGCATAGCAAGGCAAAGCCTTTGACCTCTAGCTGCAAGTTTTCAGACGCAAGAATCCAAATTCTCCTTATCAAGTGTTTTATTTATCCTCAGCTCTACAGGAAAGCCTCCTCAACGGACTTCCAGATCTCATTTCCTTTGCAATTGGTTGTTTTGGATGTGATTACTGCACTCATAGAATCATAGAATCACAGAATCAAGCAGGTTGGAAGAGAGCTCCAAGATCATCCAGCCCAACCTAGCACCCAGCCCTGTCCAGTCAACCAGACCATGGCACCAAGTGTCTCATCCAGGCTTTGCTTGAACACCTCCAGGGATGGGGACTCCACCACCTCCCTGGGCAGCCCATTCCAATGCCAATCACTCTCTCTGCCAACAACTTCCTCCGAATATCCAACCTAGACCTGCCCTGGCACAACTTGAGACTGTGTCCCCTTGTTCTGTTACTGGTTGCCTGGGAGAAGAGCCCAACCCCACCTGGCTACAGCCTCCCCTCAGGTAGTTGTAAACAGCAATGAGCTCTGCCCTGAGCCTCCTCTTCTCCAGGCTAAACAACCCCAGCTCCTTCAGCCTCTCTTGCTTGGGTTTTGTACTGCAAGCAGGGCATCAAGTTATTTTGCATGAGCTCTCTGCACACCCAGGACCTGCTGACAAAGAGGGACTTCAGGAGCTGCATCTGACTTCCTTCAGATGAGTTATCTAACAGCAGCACTTCACACCCCACTGCTTGGGTGGCTACAAATCACATTGCTCCATAACACAGCCCGGTGTTGGTAAGGGACACATCTGCCTGTGACAAACCATAGAATGCACCAGGTTGGAAGAGAGCTCCAAGCTCAGCCAGCCCAACCTAGCACCCAGCCCTGCCCAACCAACCAGACCATGGCACTAAGTGCCCCAAGCCAGGCTTGGCTTCAACACCTCCAGCCACACAGGCTCCACCACCTCCCTGGGCAGCCCATTCCAATGCCAATCACTCTCTCTGACAACAACTTCCTAACAACATCCAGCTGAGACCTGCCCTGGAACAGCTTGAGGCTGTGTCCCCTTCTTCTGTTGCTGCTTGCCTGGCAGCAGAGCCCAACCCCACCTGGCTACAGCCTCCCTGCAGGCAGCTGCAGACAGCAATGAGCTCTGCCCTGAGCCTCCTCTGCTGCAGGCTGCACACCCCCAGCTCCCTCAGCCTCTCCTCACAGGGCTCTGCTCCAGGCCCCTCCCCAGCCTTGCTGCCCTTCTCCAAACACCTTCCAGCACCTCAACATCTCTCTTGAAATGAGTGTCCCAGAACTGGACACAGCACTCCAGGTGTGGCCTGAGCAGTGCTGAGTACAGAGGAAGAAGAACCTCCCTCGTGGAGATGGAGTGACAGCCCTGGATGGAGGCAGGAGACACCAAAGAGGCTTTTTGGCACTGGGTAACCAGCAGAAAACAGAAGGGTTTGCTTGAATTTAAGGAGAAACAACTTTTACTTAGAGGATAGTGGAGCCCCAGAGCAGGCTGCCCAGAGAGGTTGTGGAGCCCTCTTCTCTGGAGGCTTTCAGAACCCACCTAGACACCTCCCTTTGCAACCTGACCTAGGCAACCCTGCATTAGCAAGGGGCTGGACTGAATGATCTCCAGAGGTCCCTTCCAACCCCTCCATTCTAAGATTCCATGACCCACACACCTTGAAACACTTGAGCAAGTGCTTGCATGCAGCATCCAACAAATAATATCACCCCCAGTGTTTTCCAGCTCATTGTCAGATTTTTTCCTCTTCATTTCAAGCTATAACCTTGGCAATGTTCTTCTGCAGAGGGCTGGAGCTCCCTGCCTGCCAGCCAGGCTCACAGGAGCATCCATGCACAAAACCAGGTTGCTGCCTCCCAGCTGAGAGGAGCTGGCCCTGTGCAAGGGGCAGAAGGCTGCTGAAAGCCAAGTGTCAGTGAGTGCTGCTACAGCCCAGCCCCAGCTCAGGTTTGTCACAGACCATCACTTAATGCTTGCTGTAGGCACAGAGAGGAGCCAGGAAAGCTCTAGTTTACTTCTGAGCAAGCCTCAGTGGAGATGTGAAGGAGGAGAGGGATGGCAGCCTTTGTGGCTCTGGGTATGTCAAGCACCATGGGAGTTTCTGCACGAGCAGATGACACCAATGCAAGCACAGCTACTCCAGATTGTCCCACTGCCTGTGCAGAGCTGGAAAGCTTTGGAGAAACATGGGAGCCCACAGAGTCCTCTGGAAAACTGTGCCCAAAGCTCTCCTTCCAGAGTACCTCCCATCCTTCCCTTTCCTGCAGCATCCCCTACCATTGCCCTTCCCACGTCCTGCTCGAAGCTTTAAGCAGGTTTCCCAGAGCTGTGAGCACTCAGGCTCTGAATATCACAGCATCAACCAGGTTGGAAAAGACCTTTGAGATCACCAAGCCCAACCTATCACCTAACACCTTCTAATTAACTAATCCTTGGTACTAAGTGCCTCATCAATAGAATCAAGCAGGTTGGAAGAGAGCTCCAAGCTCAGCCAGGCCAACCTAGCACCCAGCCCTGGCCAAGCAACCAGACCATGGCACTAAGTGCCCCAGCCAGGCTTGGCTTCAACACCTCCAGCCACAGAGGCTCCACCACTTCCCTGGGCAGCCCATTCCAATGCCAATCACTCTCTCTGACAACAACTTCCTAACAACATCCAGCCTAGACCTGCCCTGGCACAACTCCAGGCTGTGTCCCCTTGTTCTGTTGCCTGGCTACAACCTCCCTTCAGATAGCTGTAGACAGCAATGTAGTGGGCACCCCAAGACTGGACACAGGTGGACCTGGCTAGGGCAGAGCAGAGGGAAAGAACAGGCAGTGCTAGACATCTGCTCAGCATCTTTCTTCCCAAGGGTTCCTTGCCCTGTCTGCTGTAAATCAACTGATTCCTGCCTTCACCTCCCAACTGCTCCTCCATGTGTGCACACAGCAGGCACTCTGGGTTTCGTGATGCCAACACTTAGGTGCCCAATCCCAGGGCACTTTGTCAGGGATGCTAAGTGATGTCAGCAGCGATTATCAAACGGATGGAGAAGAGCCAGGGTGGAAGTGGAGAGAGGATTGGAATCTTCCCCCCCTCCCACTCCCTCCCCCAAAGTGAATTTTAATGGGCTTTAATCAGCCACTCCACGTTGATTACCATACAGCTTTGGAGTCTATGCTTGCTCTGCAAGTGTGCATGACTGTGATTGATACGGGGTCTTAGCTCACCTAATTTAATTCCTGTACAGCAATCAACAGTCAGCTGGCTCCAAAGCAATCAGACCAGCCAGGGCAGGGTGATCAGAAGAGCTCAGCAAAGATTCAGGTGCTCCTAACCCTGCCTCTGCCCCTAGGGTTGGCGCTGCTGGTGGACGAGAAGCTCAATGTCAGCTGTCAGTGTGCTCCTGCAGACCAGAGAGCCAAGCTCCAAGGTTGGAGAGGTGAGCCCCAGCCAACCTGATGAAGTTCAACAAGACCAAGTGCAAGGTTCTGCATCTGGGTTGAGGCAATCCCAAGCATCAGTGTAGCCTGGGCAGTGAGAGCCCCAACCCTCAGCTTTCAGTTCACAACTGTGGTCCTGCATCTGGGTTGAGGCAATCCCAAGCATCAATGTAGTCTGGGCAGTGAGAGCCCCAATCCTCAGCCTTCAGTTCACAACTGTGGTCCTGCATCTGGGTTGAGGCAATCCCAAGCATCAATATAGCCTGGGCAGTGAGAGCCCCAACCCTCAGCCTTCAGTTCACAACTGTGGTCCTGCATCTGGGTTGAGACAATCCCAAGCATCAATATAGCCTGGGCAGTGAGAGCCCCAACCCTCAGCTGTCTGTCCAAATGTCTCCCCTTGGAGCAGTTCCCCTGGAGGGCACAATTAAATATTCATTGGGCTGGAGAGAGACAGGTTGGGAGAGAGAGGGTGGGGGGAAAAGAGAGGGGGGAATATGTGTATGGATTGCATCACCACACACTGCATCCAGGTCGAGGCAATGCCAAGCACAGATCCAGGCTGGACAGGGACTGGCTGGAAAGCAGCCCTGAGAAGAGGGATTTGGGGTTGCTGCTGGACAAGAAGCTCAATATGAGCTATCAGTGTGCTCTTGCAGCCCAGAATGCCAACCAGAGCCTGGGCTGCAGCAAGAAGTGTGGGCAGCAGGGTGAGGGAAGTGATTCTCCCCCTCTACTCCACTCTGGTGAGACTCCATCTGGAGTACTGCATCCAGTTCTGGAGCCCTTATGACAAGAGGGCTGTGGAGATGCTGGAGCATGTCCAGAGCAGTGCCAGGAGGATGCTGAGAGGCTGCAGCAGCTCTGCTGTGAGCACAGACTGGAAGAGTTGGGGCTGTGCAGGCTGGAGAGAAAGAAGCTCCAAGGTGACCCTATTGTGACCTTCCAGTAACTTAAGGGGGCCTACAGGAAAGGTGGGGAGGGACTTCTTATGATGGCAAGTAGGACCAGGGGGAATGGAATGAAGCTAGAAATGAGTAGATTCAGACTGGATGTTAGGAAGAAGTTTTTCAGCATGAGAGTGGTGAGAGGCTGGACTGGGTTGCCCAGGGAGGTGGTTGAGGCCCCATGGCTGGAGGTGTTTGAGGCCAGGCTGGCTGAGGCTGTGTGCAGCCTTCTCTAGGGTAGGGTGTCCCTGGGCATGGCAGGGGGCTTGGAACTGGCTGCTCCTTGTGGTCCCTTCCAGCCCTGACTGATGCTATGACTCTTCCCCAGATCTAGCCATGGCAGAGCCCTGTTTGTCCTTGACCATAACCAGAAACAACATCAGTGAGTACTGTCACAGAGAGACAGGCTGTCAGAACACAAGATTTAGGCTTCCAGGGGAGGGTTTAAACTACAGCACATGGATTGTGATCATCTTTACCCCCTGGGAACTCACAGAGGCCTGTAGGAAGATTGCAGACAGGGCAGTTCACCACTGCAACAGAAAAAGTGCACTCCAAAAATAGTGTAGGAGGTTTTGCAAGTGTCTGTTACCAGTCATAGAGATACCTCCCTAAATAGTGTGCTCTCTCTGCCAACAACTTCCTCCTAACACCCAGCCTAGACCTGCCCTGGCACAGATCCAGGCTGTGTCCCCTTCTTCTGTAGCTGGTTGCCTGGCAGCAGAGCCCAACCCCACCTGGCTACAGCCTCCCTGCAGGCAGCTGCAGGCAGCAATGAGCTCTGCCCTGAGCCTCCTCTGCTGCAGGCTGCACACCCCCAGCTCCCTCAGCCTCTCCTTACAGGGTGGAAAAGAGGAAAAGATGAAAAGAGGAAGATGGGGGAAAGGAAGGACATGAGAAGAAAGGAGGAAGATGGGAAAATAAAGGAGATAGAGAGGAAAGGAGGAAGATGAAAAGAGAAAGGGGGGGGGAAAGGAAGGAGATGGAAAGAAGGAAGATGGGGGAAAGAGGAAGATGGAGAGGAAAGAAAGGAGATGGGGGAAGATGAAAGGAGAAAGAGGGGGGGAAAGGAAGGAGATGGAAAGAAGGAAGATGGGGGAAAGAGGAAGATGGAGAGGAAAGAAAGGAGATGGGGGAGAAGTGGGATATAAAAACCCAACCAAAGTGGACTGTAAATCAAAGCAAAAAAGAAAGGTGTGAGGCTGCTCTGGCAGGGAGGTTGGGGTTTGGAGTGGATGATCTTTCAGTGTCCCTTCCAGCTCCTGGCATTCTGTGCTTCTGTAATAATCCCCTGAGCAAGGCAGCCTCAGGGGAAAACCACCTAAACAGACTCAGCAAGAGCAGAGAGAGATTAAAAAGATGCACATCAGTGGTTCTGTGGTGACTTTCCCTTCCCCCCCATCCCCTTCTCTCCTCCAGGGGAAGGCAACTGTCTCCTACGCTCTGCTCCAAAACTGGGGCAGTTCATTTCCATGAACTCCACCTGTGGACTTTGTGGGGTTATCTCCTGAGGTTTGTGTCCCTGCTCAGAGTAGGAAAGTTGGGGGTTAAAACACAGGATTTCATAGAATCATAGAACGGTCTGGGTTGGAAGGGACCTCCAAAGGTCCTGTTGATGATCTGCATGAGGGGACTGAGTCAGCATCAGTAAGTTTTACAGATGACACCAAGCTAGGAGCAGCTGTGGAGCTGTTGGAGGGTAGGAGAGCCCTGCAGAGGGACCTGCACAGGCTGCATGGGTGGGCAGAGGCCAGTGGGATGAGATTGAACAAGGCCAAGTGCAGGGTTCTACACAACAACCCCAAGCAGCACTACAGGCTGGGGCCAGAGTGGCTGAGAGGAGCCAGGCAGAGAGGGAGCTGGGGGTGCTGGGAGAGAGGAGCTGAAGAGGAGGCAGCAGTGCCCAGGTGGGCAGCAGAGCCAATGGCATCCTGGGCTGGCTCAGGAGCAGTGTGGGCAGCAGGACAAGGGAGGTTCTTGTGCCCCTGTGCTCAGCACTGCTCAGGCCACCCCTTGAGTGCTGTGGCCAGTTCTGGGCTCCTCAATTGCAGAGAGATGTTGAGGTGCTGGAAGGTGTTTGGAGAAGGGCAGCAAGGCTGGGGAGGGGCCTGGAGCAGAGCCCTGTGAGGAGAGGCTGAGGGAGCTGGGGATGATTCAGACTGGATATGAGGAGGAAGTTGTTGGTGATGAGAGTGGTGAGAGGCTGGAATGGGTTGCCCAGGGAGGTGGTTGAGGCCCCATGGCTGGAGGTGTTTGAGGCCAGGCTGGCTGAGGCTGTGTGCAGCCTGCTCTAGGGTAGGGTGTCCCTGGGCATGGCAGGGGGCTTGGAACTGGCTGCTCCTTGTGATTCCTTCCAACCCTGCCTGATTCTATGATTCTGTGACTCCCAGCTCTGGAGGCTGCATGTGGCTCAGAGTATAAGCCTTCTTCCTTTGCCAGCACAGAAATAAACTCAAACCTCCACAGATAGTCTACTGATGGGTGCAGGAAGCACATAGACAGAGAAAAAGGCTCTCAATGAAGTGGTAGATTTGCTTGGAGGGGGAAAAAACAACACAGACCTTAAGGAAATTCTCCTGAAGATCAGCATCTTTCCACCCACTTGGTAAAACCAGATTGTGCCTCTGCTGGCAAACTGAGAAGGGGCCACCAGAGCCTGCTTGGCTCAGACACTGCTGGAAATGGGCTACCAGAGCCTGCTTGGCTCAGACAGTGCTGGGAAGGGGCTACCAGAGCCTGCTTGGCTCAGACAGTGTTGGGAAGGGGCTACCAGAGCCTGCTTGGCTCAGACAGTGCTGGGAAGGGGCTACCAGAGCCTGCTTGGCTCAGACAGTGTTGGGAAGGGGTCAGCAGAGCCTGCTTGGCTCAGACAGTGTTGGGAAGGGGCTACCAGAGCCTGCTTGGCTCAGACAGTGTTGGGAAGGGGCTACCAGAGCCTGCTTGGCTCAGACAGTGCTGGGAAGGGGCTACCAGAGCCTGCTTGGCTCAGACAGTGTTGGGAAGGGGTCAGCAGAGCCTGCTTGGCTCAGACAGTGTTGGGAAGGGGCTACCAGAGCCTGCTTGGCTCAGACAGTGTTGGGAAGGGGCTACCAGAGCCTGCTTGGCTCAGACAGTGTTGGGAAGGGGTCACCAGAGCCTGCTTGCTCAGACAGTGTTTGGTACAGGATGGCAGAGCCTGCTTGGCTCAGACAGTGCTGGGAATGGGCTACCAGAGCCTGCTTGGCTCAGACAGTGTTGGGAAGGGGTCACCAGAGCCTGCTTGGCTCAGACAGTGTTTGGTACAGGATGGCAGAGCCTGCTTGGCTCAGACAGTGTTGGGAAGGGGTCACCAGAGCCTGCTTGGCTCAGACAGTGTTTGGTACAGGATGGCAGAGCCTGCTTGGCTCAGACAGTGTTGGGAAGGGTCTACCAGAGCCTGCTTGGCTCAGACAGTGTTGGGAAGGGTCTACCAGAGCCTGCTTGGCTCAGACAGTGCTGGGAAGGGTCTACCAGAGCCTACTTGGCTCAGACAGTGCTGGGAAGGGTTTACTAGAGCCTGCTTGGCTCAGACAGTGTTTGCTACAGGATGGCAGAGCCTGCTTGGCTCAGACAGTGTTGGGAAGGGTCTACCAGAGCCTGCTTGGCTCAGACAGTGTGGTGTGAGTGAGTGCAGGGAGAGGTGATGTTCCCAGCACTGGAACATGGGCTCAGTCCCTGCCCAGCAGCCAGCAGCCCATTGCATTCTTGCCAAAGAGCACTAAATGCACCCCAAAGTGCAGCAGGGCTGCTGGCAGCAATCGTGCCACAAGTTCTTAGGGAACCAAGAAAGAAGTTGTTCAGAGCTCAGTTGAAGGGAAGGAGGAATATGGCCCAGAGGCTGCACCCAGCAAGAGGATGAGGCAGAGGAGGAGAGGAGGGGGCCATGAGGATGCCAGGCCTGGCCAGCCCTGCTGCTAGAGGCCAAGCTGCCACTTCAGCAGTTCCCTGGTGTGTGGCAGGGGGTGGCTGAATGTGAAGTGCACACTGAGACACAACCGCTGCCTCTGCAGCTCCAGCAGGGCTCGTTTGCCACCACTGAATGACCTCCTCTGCAGGGAAAAGAGAAGAAACTCAACATCCAGGCAGAATTGTATTAGTTTTATCTGCTGGGCCTCATCGTGACAAATCCCTCTCTGAGCAAAATTGGCTCTGCAGAGAGCCAAGGGCTGCTGGAGGCAGCACGGCTCCGACACGGTCCCCTTGTCCCCTGCCTTCCCTCCCACACTAGCGCTCGCCACAGCTTCTCCGTACCCTGCCCTGCCCCTCTGAGGTTCCCACACATTTTCTCCTTCGTTTCACTCTATTAAAGCACTAATTAATTGACCAGATCACGAGAGCCCAGATCTCTCCCCTGGGATGCTCTTGCATTTGCAGCCACAACTGCAAACAAGCTTACGGAGGGGCAGCTCTGCAGAGCAAGCCACCGAGGCACCAGCGGCTCTGCTGGCAGGGCAAAGCCCCCACAGCTCACCCCAGCCGTGGTCCTCTGCCCTCTGTGCTTCCAGCCAGCTCACACAGTCACAGAATCAGGCAGGGTTGGAAGGGAGCACAAGGAGCAGCCAGCTCCAAGCCCCCTGCCATGCCCAGGGACACCCTACCCTAGAGCAGGCTGCACACAGCCTCAGCCAGCCTGGCCTCAAACACCTCCAGGGATGGGGCCTCAACCACCTCCCTGGGCAACCCACTCCAGCCTCTCACCACTCTCCTGCTCAACAACTTCCTCCTCACCTCCAGCCTCACTCTCCCCACCTCCACCTTTGCTCCATTCCCCCCACTCCTGCCACTCCCTGACAGCCTCAAAACTCCCTCCCCAGCTTTCTTGTAGCCCCCTTCAGATGCTGGAAGGCCACAAGAAGGTCCCCTGGGAGCCTCCTCTGCTCCAGCCTGCACAGCCCCAACTCTTTCAGTCTGTGCTCACAGCAGAGCTGCTGCAGCCCTCTCAGCATCCTCCTGGCCCTGCTCTGGACACTCTCCAGCATCTCCACAGCCCTCTTGTCCCAGGGGCTCCAGAGCTGGATGCAGTACTCCAGGTGGGGTCTCAGCAGAGCAGAGCAGAGGGGGAGAATCCTCTCCCTAGCCCTGCTGGCCACACTGCTGCTGCTGCAGCCCAGGCTCTGCTTGGCTTTCTGGGCTGCAAGTGCACACTGCTGGCTCCTGTTGAGCTTCTCCTCCAGCAGCACCCTGATCCAAATATTGCTCCAGATGCCAATATTGCACAGCTGGATTTTCCCCTCTGTTTTTCCTACATTTGGGGAACAAACTGCCCTCGTGTCCCTGCTGCTGAGCTTGCTTGCTGAGGAGCAGAGGGCTTTCTGCTGCTACTGTGCTGGCCCTGGCTATCCCTTCTTCCTTGCACCAGGGTGCTGTGGGATCTCACTTTGGCTACAGCCGCTTCTCCACCACAGATAAACCCAAATGTGCCCCTCCTGGAGAGATGAAACCTTTTCCCAAGCCCAGAAAACATGAGAAGTTACAGAGCAGCTCCATTTGCAGGACCTGCCTCACTAATCCTCCAGCTGCTCCCTCCCAAACTGTGAAGATATCTCGAGAGAGTTAAAAATGAGCTCTCTGAGCAGCATCTCCCCAGCCCAAATCACCACATTGGTATTCTGCTCTTCCCACTCCTGCAAAGCAGCCTTATTTATCCTAACTCCAGTGAATTACACTGGGCTCTATCTAATGTGACAAATGGGGACCACGTCTGAGCAGGTGACACGATGCTGTCCCCTCAGCCAAGACAAAGCTTCCCAGATATCCTCTCAGGGGCAGCACATTAAGGTTGGCTGAAGTGATGCTCCCTGCAGCTTCCACATGCACGAAGCCCAAGAGAGAAGGGGAGGTGTGTGGAGGGGGGGGGGGGTGGTGGAAAGAGCAGGCAGCCTCTCAGCTGATCACCACACCAAATATTGACTTTTCAAACTAATCTCATCAGTGCTGCTGGGCACAGAATTTAGTCTGGAGCTGCTGCAAGTGCAGCCTCATTGTTTAACCATTCAGATTTGTTCTGCTTTCAAAACCAAAAGCGTTTTAGCCAAGGCAGAGAGATCTGTTTTCATTAAAAACCTATAATCCAAGATTCTGTGCCAAGTTCTGCTCCTGTGGCTCAGACCTGAGAAGCTCTACCTGGGAGGATGTAAGTCACAGAAGTCATAGAATCAAGCAGGTTGGAAGAGAGCTCCAAACTCATCCAGTCCAACCTAGCACCCAGCCCTAGCCAGTCAACCACACCATGGCACTAAGTGCCTCAGCCAGTCTGTTCTTGAACACCTCCAGGGATGATGACTCCACCACCTCCCTGGGCAGCCCATTCCAATGCCAATCACTCTCTCTGACAACAACTTCCTAACAACATCCAGCCTAGACCTGCCCTGGCACAGCTTGAGACTCTGTCCCCTTCTTCTCTTGCTGCTTGCCTGGCAGCAGAGCCCAACCCCACCTGGCTACAGCCTCCTTGCAGGGATCTGTAGACAGCAATGAGCTCTGCCCTGAGCCTCCTCTGCTGCAGGCTGCACCCCCCCAGCTCCCTCAGCCTCTCCTCATAGGGTTTGTGTGCCAGGCCCCTCACCAATTTTGTTGCCCTTCTCTGGACACCTTCCAGCACCTCAACATCTCTCTTGAATTCAGGAGCCCAGAACAGGACACAGCACTCCAGGTGTGGCCTGAGCAGTGCTGAGCACAGGGGCAGAACACTGGAGGTGTTCACACAAAGCCTGGGTGAGGCACTTAGTGCCATGGTCTAGTTGACTGGGTCCTAGGTTGGACTGGATGAGCTTGGAGGTCTCTTCCAACCTGGTTGATTCTATGATCTGTGGGAGTCAGCATCCCTGAAGGTGTTCAAAAAACGTGTGGGTATGGTACTTTGGGGCATGGTGGTGTTGAGGAGAGCCTGAGGGAGCTGGGGCTTGGAGAAGAGGAGCCTGAGGGGCAACCTCCTTCATGTTTGTAAAGATGCAAGCCAAGAGGCTGGACCCAGGCTCTGCTGGGTGATGTCCAATGACAGGGCAAGGGGTGGAAGCTGTGGCAGAGGAAGTTCCATGGAAACATGAGGAGGAATTTTTTCCCTGTGAGGGTGCCAGAGCCTGGCACAGGCTGCCCAGGGGAGCTGTGGAGTCTCCCTCTCTGGAGATATTCAACCCCAGCTTGGATGTGCTCCTGTGTGATCTGCTCTGGGTGATCCTTCTCTGGCAGGGTAGGGGTTGGACTGGCTGAGCTTTGGAGGTCCCTTCCAGCCTCTGACACTCTTTGATTCTGTGATCTTAGAACCAACCTTAATGATTCTATGATACTGTGCAAACTATTTCACACCTGTGCTTGCAGGGCTTTGCACAGAGAAACAACCTGGGCACAAACTTCAAATGGATATGAAATCCCAGTTTCTCCCCTCCCTTTTCATCCCTCTCTCTAGCTCAGAGTGGCCAGATTTGGACTCTGCCAAAAAGAGGAGCTCCTATTTACCAGCAGCAATGTTTGTCTTTGCTCTAATGCTCTTGATCTAAAGCACTTCACAGACCCAAATGGCCAAGCAGTGGAAATGCCTCAAAACTCTCTTGTACAAAGCACTGTCCTCAGAGCAGAACTGGAACCAGAGTCATATCCCCTGAGTTTGGGCAAAGTAAATTCTCCTGCCTGAAATTGGATCAAACAGCATCTCTCTGACCACAACAGAGCCACTGCATCACTGCAAAACCACTGCAGAGCACCAACTCTAGCACGAGAGACATTAAGATGAGGGTGACCAGCAGGTTGAGGGAGGTTCTCCTGCCCCTTTGCCCAAAACCACTGCAGAGCACCAACTCTAGCACAAGAGACATTAAGATGAGGGTGACCAGCAGGTTGAGGGAGGTTCTCCTGCCCCTTTGCCCTACCTAAGGAGGCCTCACCTGGAGTACTGTGTCCAGTTCTGGGGTCTCAAGTTCAACATAGGCAGGCAGCTGCTAGAGAGAGTCCAACAGGGGGACAGGAGGAGAGTGATTGGCATTGGAATGGGCTGCCCAGGGAGGTGCTGGAGTCACCATGCCTGGAGGTGTTGAAGCCAAGCCTGGCTGGGGCACTTAGTGCCATGGTCTGGTTGATTGGACAGACCTGAGTGCTAGGTTGGGCTGGCTGAGCTTGGAGCTCTCTTCCAACCTGCTTGATTCTATGATTAAGGAAACATAACATCTCTCTTGTGAGGGAAGGCTGAGAGCCCAGGGGCTGTGTACAGCCTGCAGAAGGCTGTGAGTGGATCTGATCAATGCTTACAAATATCTTAAGGGTGGGTACCAAGCAGATGGGGCCAGTCTCTTCTTTCTGATGCCTGGTGATGGGATGGGGGGCAAAAGGACTCAACATGAGGAGAAACATCTTTGCTGTGAGGGTGCTGGAGCAGGCTGCCCAGAGAGGTTGTGAAGTCTTCTTCTCTGAAGCCTTTCAAAACCCACCTGGACATGTTCCTGTGTAGCCTGCCCTGGGTGGTCCTACTTCGGTAGGGGGTGTTGGACTAGATGATGTCCAGAGGCCCTTTTCAACTCCTACCATTCTGTGATTCTGTGACTGGGCACCAGCAGGAGCAGCTCAGAGAATGTGGGCAGAGGCAGAGGAGTGATGGGTGGCCAGGAATTTTAAACTACAGAGGGAGAAAGATGGAGAGAGAAGGGGGAGAAACCATGGGAGGTCCCACACCCCTGTGCCAGGTCAGGCTCACCTCTTGCCCCTGGCTTCCAAAGCAGGGTTCAAGAGGTACTTCCAAATTTTCCTCTGTGCTAGGACAAGGAGCAATGGGTGTGAGCTGCAGCACAGGAGGTTCCAGCACAACACAAGGGGG